>NC_090321.1:18562614-18873967 GCF_040869045.1 Eurosta solidaginis
ATGTTGCTTTGCCCGGGGTGCGAACCCAGGGCATACGGTGTGATAGGCGGAGCACGCTACCATCACACCACGGTGGCCGCCAAAAGTAAAGACAGATCCTGCAATAAGTAAACTGAAATCTTCAGGATGACGTGCTGCGTAAATTAAGACTTGTCCGTCTGTCTTTCTGCTTGTTTGTTGGTCAGACCGTCCGCCTGTCTGTTTGAACATATGATATTAGCTCAATCTTTGAGACATCTTGATGAAATTTGGTCAGCCCGTTAATTTTTGTGTCCAAATAGACAATCGTCAGAGCCGACTGGATCGAACCACTATAGCATATATGCCGAATTTTTTAGAAAATGCGTTTTTTGTATATCTTTAAATTTCACCAAATGCTTCCATATATATATCATATGAGCTATTTTTTTTTTTACATGCATATACATGTGCACTTATGCTTTATATGGACTGACAAGTGCATAAATTTATATAAACTTATGACACCGTTGCGCAGAAAATTAATACTGCTAAATTTCCAGCATGCATTTTACTCAGTTGCAACTAAAATGTGGAAGTAATCTCACTTTATATTTATTTATTTTATAACTGAAATGTGCTTCTTCATTTTATCTCTACAGTATTCCCCACTTTTATGACCGAATTAGCTGTAGGTTACACACTATGCTAAACAGACGTGCGTGTCTCCGTTATTAAGGACAATCCAATTTGTAGCGAGTTATTTAGCCACTGCCGCGAATCTTCAATAATTGCCGCTGGATGGGTCTCCTAAACATTATCTAAGTGACGATAAGTTTTTTTTAACCGCAGATGTGGATATGTATACATGTAAAAAAAAAAACACGGTTATTGTGGCTTGAGAAATCATTGGGATCGGTTGTATATATTGCATACATACCTTACAACCAATTTTTCAGATAAACAACTTTTCGTCATTATGAAGTAGAAAAATCGTAGATGGGTCGTGCGTATAGCATATATCCCATACAACCGATTATTTAGATAGGAAACTTTAATAATTTCTGACCCATTTGAACAGCTAAAAGCTTCAAATTTAAGCAAATGCTTACATATATAGTATTTCATATTGTCTGAAAAAATCGCACAGATCTGTCGTATATATAGTATATACTCGATACAAACCAACTGTTCGGTAGAGGAGCTTTTCGGCTTGTCCGTCTCATTTGAAGGGCTAGAAGCTTTAAATTTGAACAAGTACCGTAAGCATACGTCATATTTACTGTTCATATAAGTGATTCATGGTCATAGCTATCTCATGCAGACAACAAGAAACGTGAAATTTTGTGTGAGAACTATCGATCTAGTTTTTATACTCAGTTGAGCAGATCTCACAGAGTATATTAAGTTTGATTAGATAACAGTTGGTTGTACAGGTATAAAGAAATCGAGATAGATATAGACTTCCATATATCAAAATAATCAGGATCGAAAAAAATATGATTGAATCATGTCCGTCCGTCCGTCCGTCCATTAACATGATAATTTGAGTAATTTTTGAGGTATCTTGATGAAATATGGTATGTAGGTTCCTGAGCACTCATCTCAGATCGCTATTTAAAATGAACGATATCGGACTATAACCACGAACACTTTTTCGATACCGAAAATTTCGAAAAACCGAAAAAGTACAATAATTCATTACCAAAGACAGATAAACCGGTGAAGTTTGGTAGGTGAGTTGAACTTATTACGCAGAATAGAAAATTAGTAAAATTTTGGACAACGTGCGTGGCACCGACCACTTTTAAAAGAAGGTAATTTAAAAATTTTGCAATTTGGCAGTCGTTGAAGAAATCATGATGAAATTTGGCAGGAACGTTACACCTATTACCATATGTACGCTTAATAAAAATTAGCAAAATCGGAGAACGACCACGCCCACTTTAAAAAAAAAATTTTTTTTAAGTAAAATTTGAACAAAAAATTTAATATCTTTACAGTATATAAGTAAATTATGTCAACATTCAACTTCAGTAATGATATGGTGCAACAAAATATAAAAATAAAAGAAAATTTCAAAATGGGCGTGACTCCACCCTCTTTCATTTAATTTGTTTAGGATACGTTTAATGCCATAAGTCTAACAAAAATTAACTAATCCTTTCGAAATTTATTAGGGAATAGACTTTATGACGTTAACTGTTTTCTGTGAAAATGGGAGAGATCGGTTGAAGCCACGCCCAGTTTTTATACACAGTCGTCCGTCTGTCCTTCCGCTCGGCCTTTAACACGATAACTTGAGCAAAAATCGATATATTTTTACTGAACTTAGTTCAAGTAATTGCCTGAACTCACTTTACCTTGGTATAAAAAATGAACGAAATCCAACTGTGACCACGCCCACTTTTTCGATATTGAAAATTACGAAAAATGAAAAAAATGCCATAATTCTATACCAAATACGAAAAAAGGGATGAAATATGGTAATTGGATAGGTTTATTGACGCGAAATATAACTTTAGAAAATACTTTATAAAATGGTTGTAACACCTACCATATTAAGTAGAAGAAAATGAAAAAGTTCTGTAGGGCGAAATAAAAAACCCTTGAAATCTTGGCAGGTATTACATATATAAATAAATTAGCGGTATCCAACAGATGATGTTCTGGGTCACCCTGGTCCACATTTTGATCGATATCTGCAAAACGCCTTCACATATACAACTACCACCACTCTCTTTTAAAACTCTCATTAATACCTTCAATTTGATACCAATATCGTACAAACACATTCTACATTCACCCCTGGTCCACCTTTATGGCGATATATCGAAAAGGCGTCCGCCTATAGAACGAAGGCCCACTCCCTTTTAAAAATATTCATTAACACCTTTCATTTGATACCCATATCGTACAAACAAAGTCTAGAGTCACCCCTGGTCCACCTTTATTTCGATGCCTCCAAAAGGCGTCCGCCTATAGCACTAAGGCCCACTCCCTTTTAAGATACTCATTAACACCTTTCCACCCATATTGTAAAAACGTATTCTAGAGTCACCCCTGGTCCACCTTTATGGCGATATCTCGAAAAGGCGACCACCTACACAACTACCACCACTCCCTTTTAAAACCCTCACTGATACCTTTAATTTGATACCCATATCGTACAAACACATTCTAGAGTCACCCCTGGTCCACCTTTATGGCGATATTTCGAAACAGCGTCCAAGTATGGAAATAATGCCCACTCCCTTTTAAAATACTCATTAACACCTTTCGTTTGATACCCATATTGTACAAACGCATTCTAGAGTCACCCCTAGTCCACCTTTATGGCGATATCTCGAAAAGGCGAGAACCTCTACAACTACCACCACTTCCTTTTAAAACCCTCATTAATACCTTTAATTTGATACCCATATCGTACAAACAAATTCTAGAGTCAACCCTGATCCACCTTTATGGCGATATCCCTAAATGGCGTCCACCTATAGAACTATGGCCCACTCCCTCATAAAATACTCTTTCATGCCTTCCAGGGTTTCCCTCGGTTCATTTTCCTACATGGTTGTTTTCCCTTATTTTGTCACCATAGCTCTCAACTGAGTATGTAATGTTCGGTTACACCCGAACTTAACCTTCCTTACTTGTTATTTTTATTTATCGAAATTTCCCTCATATACCATTTCTTTTTCTATATACTACACATCTTATATAGCCGATTATTCGGATATAGCAATAGGGATAAGATTATTTCTCAGCTCCATCATGAAACGTATGATGTCTGCAGCACAGTCGTCCAACAAAAGTGCCGTCCTTACTTGTTTCAATTTAATTACATGAAGACCATGAGAAAACCGCCTACTGCTGTTCTCATTCAGAACTCAACCAATATTTCTGAGAAATTTGTATATACTCAAATTTATTCGAGCCTGTGCATAATTAAGCATTCTAATTATAAGCCAAAACTCGTAAACCTATTGCTAAAGCAACAACTTAAATTCTTGCACGCACACATAGGCATAAACATAAAAACACGCAAAAAGCGGACGTGTCGCTGGCACTCGAGACAGTTGCAATATTCATCATTAAAATTTCATGCGATTGCTTAATTGTCTGTCTGTTATGACTTAGACAGACGGTTATTAATTAAAGTGGAAATTTACTGAAGTGCTGTTTGTATTTGCTGAATTAAAAAAAACGACAAATTTATTAGCGCACATTAATTGTATTAATCTGCTTAGTTGAAGGTTTTTTTCGACTTTTCTGTAAACTAGAAGTTGGTTGTTGAAAATGAGAATGATTACATGTGAATGAGAGAGTTTTTTTACAAATATGTTTTATTTGTCTTACCTTGCTATGTTCTTAATTACAAGTGACGCTTCTTTCATTCATTTGACGCGCTCTCGTTTTCAAACGACGTTATCGCATTTACATTTGACGTTTTATAATTTATATTTCACTTGCCTTATTTAAAATGAGCGAGTGTTATTCTCGACTCACATTTTCTCATTTCAATACAACGGGTTCTCATTCACAATTGCTCTATCATGTTATTAATTTCCAGTGACACTTTCTCATTTACAATTGGAAATGGTTGTAGTTCATTTAAATGAGAAATCGTGATATGTTCCTTCAAAATCGTCATATGTAAATGAGCTTTGTCAATATGAAATGAGTTAGGTTACATTGAACTGACCGGTCAATGAAAACCTTACAGACTTAATGTGCCCATAGTATTGCCAGAGCTTATTTGACGTCCAAACGGAAAAACTCCAACTAGGTACCAGTACTTATTTTACAAAATTATTTCACCCTATTGGCGAATACTTAACATTTTGTAGGACCAAGATTGATAGCTTCCTCGGGATCTAGCAACTCCGCCGCTCTTCAGCCTTGACTTGGCGAACGCAAGATACGAACACAGAATATAGAATGTACTCAGCCGTTCTTGCAGCTCGCACCCCTACATCTGATGTTATTGACGATGCCTAACTTAAAAGCATGTGATGACATTAGGCAGTGTCCAGTAAATATGCCCACCGTGAGTCTTAGGTCTTCTCCTTTTAGAGATATAAGCATATTAAAGTCGTTGGATTTGCACATAACCTTAAAAATTTTGTAACCTCGCGCTTAAATGATTATATACAACTCTTGTCTCCTTTTGATTGCTGACAAATGGATTGGGATATTTACCACTGATTCATCGAGTGTTGCACCCCCCCCCCCCCCCCCCTTTGTCAACTCATCAGCCACTTCGTTACCTTCTATCTTTTTATGGACGGAAATCCAGTAAAGATTTAAGGTCCTGCCTTTGCATTCCAGCGCACTTCTTGATGAATCACTGTGCGAGAACAATGCCCTGATTGACGCCTGACTATATATATTGACACGACTGCAGCGTAGGCACTGCGGAATTTCTGTTGCTTTCTTATGGCTGCAATTTCCACCTGATCTGGCAGACTGTAGGATCTTCTTATTTTTGAATCGACACAGCTAACAGCAGACCTGGCCACTTATGTTAAATTGGAACCATTGGTATATACGTTTATAGTGTCGCTCCACCAATTCCCTAAACTAGCGCCAGCCCTCCGTCTCTATTGTGTCCCCAAAATGTCATTCAAGACACGAGAACGGGACAATGTAGTCCGTTCGTCCATTATTAGATGGTACTGTACTGCTATGCTTACAAGTCCTACACTCAAGCTACCCCGAAACCTTAAGCCTTGTCGCAGTTGCTAACGCTATATTTGTGACAATTAGGTCTGCAGGCGGGATGTGTAAAAGAATATTTTTTAGGGCTCCTGTAATGCTAAGCATTGATAATCTGCATACCTTTTCTAATTTTTTTACTTATTTTCTAATACAATTTTTAAGGTATATTTTCCAAAATTTTTCTTGTAGGGTTACCACTACAAGCGTCATCTGCATACCTCATCAGCGTTTACAGCTCTCGGAAGATGCAATGAAATGCCGGTGAATCGATGAGAACAACGCTGTCCTTGCGCACACTATATAGGTTCATCATTTCAACACACCTTTCTGGTAACTAGCACCGCGAATTTAAATGAGAGCGGCCGCAGTCAATGGTCGTTATCTACCAATTACACCAATTACGATATTCCTATGTAGATAGAGGGCGTGGTTATCTAACGAATTTCAAACTTTTCCCAGGGCGATTTCCCTTTAAATTGCAAAGCGCTCATCGAGTGTCATCACTACATCTGAAACCGTTCGGAAAATATTTGCAACGAAAACTACTTATGAGCTTAATTAATACGTAGATGTTGGCACGCCCTTCATTTAACTTGTTATGTCACTTGAGTAAGTAAGTACACGCTCTTGCACGACGGAAAAACTTTTGAGGATACTAGGACGAATAGGCAGACCGAGGGGTGTATGGATTTATAATTATTGCTAAATTTTATTGACCTTTCGAATAACAAAAGAGCCTTCCCCTTCTAAATTTTCGAAGCTCCTCTCATAGCTAGCATTTAAGCTCTAACATAAATGAACCCTAAGACAAAGGCAATCGTCAGTTTTCTATTAATTTTAAATGCTGCTGGCGCATGTGTAGCCTATGAATAATTTATTTATCGCTTTTCTTTGTACCTTCAGTTCACATAATATTTCGCAGTTCCTATTCTTTAGGCCAACTTCGCCTATAAACAGCAAGTTAAAAACTTTTAATTAATATTGAGCAACTTTGCTGAAGTCCGCATTAATGCCATGAAATTACAACAAAAAAACCAAATATATTACAAATTGTAACAAAACAAAATATATTTCCACATTAACAACTCTCTCCTTTGCAACTCAACAAGTACTGAAAGAAATGGTGCTAGTAAAATCAACAAATCGGTTCTGTTGTTCTTGACTTAATGGAAATTCGGTGAAATTGATCGAATTACGGTTAATTCGACCGAGTTCTTTGTCAAGCGAACAAATGAATTTAGTCATTTCAACAGAAGAGAAGTTGCCACTTTTAAGTTAACAAAATTCTGTAAAACTGACAGATTCCTAATCAATCTAACTGATTTTTTTGTTAACATAACTGATTTTATTGGTCATTTCAACAGCGATCAACAGTCAATACATGAGCAAATTTTCAAAGAGAATTTTACGCTCACTGCGCTCTCTACTTTGTACTTATGTATGCTGTGTACTATATGTTTGCACATATTTACGAATGTATATGGCAGCCGCCGTGGTGTGATGGTAGCGTGCTCCGCCTACCACACCGAAGACCCCGGGGTTATAAAAAAATTTGGCAATATAAAAATTTTAGAAATAAGGTTTTTCTACTAGAGGAAAATTTTCCCAAGAGCGGTCCCCCTCGGCACTGTTCGGCAAGCAATCTGGGTGTATTTGCCTTGCAAATACCGCAACATAGGTACTTTCGTACAAAGCTGTCGCAACAACTTTTTTTGTTCATTTGACTACTAAAACGGTCAATTACGAATCAACGATTTGTGCGCAACATTCAACATCTTGTTACGATGGATAAAAATTGACAGAAATTTCGGTTGAATTGACCTGTATTTCGGTTGATTTTACCAGTCTTTTTCTTTCAATGAGCAACAAAGGTCAAAGTTTGCAATGTAACTTTTAATTTTGTTTTATCTGAATAAGGTTTTAATGAAATTTACAATTAGCACGTAAATATGTTTATTTAGACAGCGTTGGAAAACCTTTTTAGCTTTGATTTCTATACATATGAGATTTTTTTAAACACAAAGGAAAAGAAGAATTAAGAAAGCCGGGAAATTATACTGCTTTTGTTGCGAACTGCGTTGTTTTTTTTTTTTTGTTGTACCTTTTTGTTTGACGTTTTTGACAAGTTTAAAAGCGCTATAAAAATATTTAGCAAGAAGAAATAAATGTATGAATAAATAAACGCTTGAAAATATAATCAGCGCTTCTATTTTGCTTTTAGCACAAAATGACACCTGCGATTTTCGAATAAAAGCTTTTGTTTTTACCTGGCACAGTGTGTTTAGTTAAAACTAATAAAATAAAATAATCAATTAAGGACTGCGTTTGAAAAAAATTGTCTATCACTAAATACGAAAAACATTCTAAACAAGTAGTTCGATTTTAAAAGTAAGTGTCAAATTCCAAAGACAATTTGATGTAATGTCATGAGGCTAGATCCGTCCAAAAGACGCCTGAAACCTTATGCTGTCTTAGAAAAGGTTTCATCCTTTCCTCTAAGCACTCTTTAACATACATTTGCGTGTTTATGGTTCCCGTAGGAACAAAAATCTGCTTCTTTCGCTACAGATGCGTATTGCCTGCCAAGCCAGAAAATTTCGGGGAAATTTTGATTGTCTTTAGGTTTTGTGCTTTTTATCCACATTACCCCGCGAGTCTGCAGTATAAAATTTTTGGCTTGGAAGCTGCGAAAAATCGGCTAAACATAAGTTTCGTCGTCCATAATACGGCAACTGAACTTTTGAAAAAATTGTTTTGCTTCTGTAAGGTAACCCTACGGTAAGTGTTGCGTGACCATAAGGTCAAGCAATGCTTATGGAACACAACAATAATTCACAATAGGGGTTGCCTGTCAAAGCAACGTTCACAGTGAGGGTTACCTCACATAATGTCAAATGGAATGACGCCAGATATTTACGCGCATTCAATCCGACCGGTTGTGAAAAAAATAAGAGATAGCTCACGGGCATATTGAGTACCTTGACGGTTCTTCTCTTTACCTTTTCTTTTTTTGTAATTTGATAAAAGAACGTTTGTTAAATAAATAATATCTGTATAAATGTTTACACCGAAATCAGTGTATGAACTATTTTATTTCAAGTGGAAAAGTGGAAACAACGTGCGTGCAAAGATTGCAGCGAGCATTGCACGAGCCATAGAAGAGGCAGACGGCAATTTTCAATTTTACATGGAGACCATTTTGGCCACGCCAGAATCGGTCTCGCCACATGGCGACCGTGACAGGACATGGCGACCGTGACAGGACATGGCGACCGTGACCATGCCTGCAGAAAAATGGTGGCTCCGGGGACCTGGAATAATTCCCTGCAGCACAAAATTAAAAGACACTTACAAATTTGCTAAAAACTGAGTGCGTGGTGGTTGTGATGCGGTGGTGGTTGTAGTAAAAGGAAATACATACATACAAAAAAAAATTTTACATAAAATGATATAAATTACACAAAGCTGATTGCAACAAATTCAAAAAATTACATGAAGTAATCTATAAGTTAAAACAACAAAATCTAACTACAAAAATTACAAAATTTCAAAAAACATACAAAATTTCAAAAAAAAAATTTAAAAATTTCAAAAACTACAAAAAAATATAAAAATTTCAAAAACTACAAAAAAAATTTAAAATATCAAAAACTACAAAAAAAATCATAAAATTTCAAAGCCAACAAAAAAAAAAGTTATAAAGTTTCAAAGAAAAAACTATAAATAAACATTTTTCACATAATTTTAAAAACTACAAAATTACAAAAGCTTCAAATACTACAAAAATATACAAAACTTCGAAAGGAAAAATTACAAAAAATTTCAAAAAATACGGAAAAATACCTAAAATTTCAAACAAAAAGCCACAAATGGCAAAATGGACTATATAAAACATATACATTTTTTGGACAAATCTAAAAGAAATTTAAAAATACAATTTTTAATAAACATAAATTTGGAAATTCCACAAAACCTACGACATTTTGTAGTGTTACATACATACATACATGCATATGGAAATATTAATTTTTGAACTGGCTGTACCACGCCATAACGGTGGAACTAAAAATACAACCACCAGTGACGCCTTTAATAAGCACCGTTAATAGCGGTAAAACATCACCGACACGCCATTTACTTATCCTACTCATCATCCTAAAATTCATCAAAATTCCGAGAACAATTAGAAGGAGAGAAAGAGAGGCAAGAAGCGGAAAAGATTCACTTAGTAACGCCAGCAAAGGAAGACAACACCAACAACAACAAATTTCAGCAGTATACAAGCAAAGCAGAAAAAGGGCGGTAGTTTGGTTTTCTCAATATAAATACAGGTATACTATAAACTTAGCAACAATTTTTCGTAATACACATGTAGCCTTCGCATGTAGCAACACAATTTGACACTTTTGATTATAAACATACTTTTCTTAAACATTTGTTTACTACGCATGTAGCAACACAATTTGACACTTTTGATTATAAACGTACTTTTCTTAAACATTTGTTTACTACGCATGTAGCAACATACTTTTTCTACTTTAAAGACAATAACATGTTAAACTAATTAAATTAAGAAATTGAATTTTTCAAATTACTTACATACATAAAATTATTATATTGAAATATAAACAGTCAAATTTCGAAAAAATTCAAATGTACATTAAACATAGTAATTTCAAATATACGGCCACCACATGCAAATTACCATGCATATATTACTATATTCTTTCTTTTTCAAACATTAACATGGAACTTGAATTTTTTATTTTAAATGCGAACACTGCTTCGTAATAAATACAATCGGAAAAATATTTTTTCAAATTTAAACATTTTTTTAAAACCTTTTTGAAACGCAAATTATACATCAATTTTATATGTATAATACCAAAAATATCAAATCTTTTCGCCAAAAGTTTGCGATAATTATTCGAAGCTAATCAATTTTGAAATCTCTCATTGACTTCAAATATCAATATAGACAGGTTACAGTCACATAATGGTAATGGTGAAAATTTATTTTATCGGTGAAAGCTTAATTTCCCTTTTTCCAATTATTTCTTCGGAAATTGAACATAGTGAATATCATAAACATTTACACATTTTTTGCAACAAATACAGTGTCATTCAAATAGTTAACAATTCCTTCGAAGCATCACACGAATACAATGTATTCCAAATATTTCAACATATCTTACATTTGCGACTCTTTTCAAACTGTGTATTATATACAGTGTCTTTCAAATATCCCAACAGTTTTTTCTCTTTGCATTATTAAACGAATACAGTGCGGTTAAAATATTTCAACATTCACTTGCATTTACAAAATAAGTTTTAAATACAGTGCCTTTCGAATATGCGAATCTTTACCATTTACCAATTAACTCATCGATTTTGAATATTTCGAATATTCTCTGATTTTTAAACAAAAAAAAAATTTTTTTAAATTACAAACCACAATTACTGAGCGAATGAATAGTTTCAAATCCATTCTTGTATAAACAGTGCCTACAGCGTTAATCTTAACATTTTTCCGAATTTTTTCATGAAACATTTTTTTCTGCCACGGAGGTAAACATTTTCAATAAATGTAATAAAGTTTTCAGATGTCAGTTGTCAAATGTCAGATTTTGATTCCAATTTCAAAAATTTACGCTCTAATTTCACTAAAGTTACTAAACGAGTTTTAAATAACCGATCTATCTCAGCGAAAAAATCAATAGAATATGAAGATGCTTTAATTAAAAGCTATAACCAAATCATAATACAAGTAAATTCATATTTTGAAAATCGAGATAAGCCTAGTTCAATAATCGAAAGTTTGTCAAAGTGCAGAGAACAACTCACTAAATGTTTTTCTAGAATTAACTGCAATATAAAAATACCCAAAGATCTTTCTGAATTAATACAAGAAAGCGAATCAAGTTCTGATTTTGACACTGAGGAAGAATTATCTGACGCATCGACAACTTCAGCATACAAAGCTATTATTATTAAAAAAAGTCACGTATCTTTTCTTGAGGATTTCCCTGGATTTTCCAATTCACTCCACACTAATAATAATTTAGACACAATTAGCGAAGAACAACCAACAATGGCGACTCCAGAGCAAAAGAAAACGTTTATTACTATGTGTGCATCCATAATTAGAGAAAACTACAGCGGCGATCCGCTTTCACTTGCATCCTTTATAGATAAAATAGTTTTGATAGAAGATTTGATGGAAGAAAATTTGACAAATACTTTCATTTCGTTTATAAAATCCAAGTTAGAAGGGAAAGCGCGTGAGGCAATTCCAAATGAAGTAACAACAATTCAACAAATAAAAGATGCATTAAAAGGTAGAATAAAACCTGACAACTCAAAAGTTGTTGCAGGAAAAATTGCATCGTTAAAAGTTTTTAATAATAATCATACCGAATTCGCCAAACGTGTTGAGGAACTCTCCGATGCTTTAGAACGATCATTAGTTATAGAAGGAATGACTCAGGAAAAAGCGCACGAAATGGCAGTCGAACAAACCGTCAACGTTTGTCGGCTTAACACTCGCTCAGATCTTGTAAAATCAATTTTAGCGTCAACTACGTTTACTGATTCTAAGGATGTAGTTGCGAAAATGATCGTAGAACAAAATAACCAAACAAGTGAAAGGCAGGTACTAGCGTTTAGATCACGTTATAACAGGCAAAATAATAGTTTTCGAGGTAACTTCAGGTCAAATCAATATAATAGGAACAACTTTTCGAGGTACAACAACAATTTTAACAGAAACAACAATAGCAATTATAGGCATAATAACAACAATAATTATGGCTCGCGAAATAATGGTAATTTTCGAAATAACAATAGCAGGCCCGTAAACAGAAACAACAGCAATAACAACAGTAACAACAACAATCGACGTTCAAATACTACAAATAACGCTAGTGTACGCACTTTAAACGCCAACGGCCCTCAGGAGCGAACACTGGGGGACCAGAATCTGAATTAAATAACGTTTTTCAAAATAAATCAATTTATTGTTTAAACCTGAACTACTCAGATTTTATCGAACTGAATTGTAATGACTCTTTTAAAACATGCACTTTCTTAGTAGATACACAGGCTGATATATCAATTATAAAACTTTCAAGTTTAAAACAAAATGTTTCTATAAATAACAACAATATTATAAATATAACGGGTGTTACGACAGATACAGTTTCAACATTGGGTACCATTAAAACAGAACTTTTTTATTCAAATTTTTCAATTCCACATACTTTAAATGTAGTAGATGACAAATTCAACATACCGTCAGATGGTATTTTAGGCAAAGACTTTTTGAAAAAATACAATTGCATCATAGACTATGCAAACGAGAGCATAACAATTGGCATTGGCAAAAATATTCATAAAATTTCAATTTTACATAATACAACCGACAATACATTGGTAATTCCTCCTAGATGCGAAGTTTATCGTTTATTTAAGCTGAAAAAATCTAAACATCCAGTTTTTATAGACGCACAGGAAATTTGTAGTGGTGTGTTCACCGCAAAGTGTATTGTTGACACTAACAATCCGATAATAAAGGTATTAAACGTCACTGACGAGGTAAAATACGTAAGAAATTGTAACATAGTTACGGATGAAATCACCAACTATAACGTGTATAAAATCAATGATCTTTCAAAAGATTCGAAAAGGTCAGAGGAATTAAAATCAATTTTAGAAAAACAAATGCCAAATTATGCCAAACCAAAACTTCTCGATTTATGTCTAAAATATAATGACGTGTTTGCACTAAAGACCGATCGAATGACGCTTAACAACTTTTATGAACAGAAATTACGATTGACAGATACAAATCCTGTTTACATAAAAAACTACCGTTTACCATATTGTCAGAGAGAGGAAATTAATAAACAAGTTGATAATTTATTGCAAAACGATCTTATAGAACACAGCTATTCCAACTATAATAGTCCATTGATACTTGTGCCAAAGAAAAACCCAAATGGACAGAAATCCTACAGGATGTGTGTTGACTTTAGAGCCGTAAACAAAAAATTGATAGCAGACAAATTCCCACTTGCACGAATAGACGATATTCTTGATAATCTAGGCAGAGCCAAATATTTTTCTACATTGGATCTGTATTCAGGTTTTCACCAAATCCCATTAAATAAAGATTCTAGAGACATCACTTCATTCAGCACTGATCGTGGTGCTTTTCGATGGAAAGTTTTACCATTTGGTTTAAACGTAGCTCCGAACTCATTCTCAAGAATGATGTCAATTGCCTTTTCAGGAATTTCTCCAAACCAAGCCTTTTTATATGTCGATGATCTTATAGTCATTGGGTGTAGCGAAGCTCACCATCTCAAAAATTTAGAACAAGTCTTTCAAACATGCAAAAAATTTAATTTGCGTCTCAATCCCGAAAAATGCAACTTCATGCGTTCAGAAGTCACTTTCCTAGGACACAAATGTTCGTCAAAAGGTCTACTTCCAGACGATTCCAAAATAATTGCAATAAAAAAATATCCGAAACCTTGCGATAAAGATGCAGTAAGACGATTCGTGGCATTCGCCAATTATTACAGAAGGTTTATACCAAATTTTGCTTCCATAGCAGCACCTTTAAATAAACTTAGCAGGAAAAGAGTAGAATTTAAATGGGATCAATCATGTGATATAGCATTTGAAAAACTCCGAAAATCTTTAATTTCTCCTCAAATTCTCCAATACCCAGACTTCAAAAAGGAATTTATAATTACTGTCGACGCTTCAAAAATTGGTTGTGGTGCCATTTTAAGTCAAAATAAAGATGGCATTTACTTACCAATTTGTTTCGCGTCCAAATCATTTAATAATTCAGAACAAAAGAAATCAATAATTGAGTTAGAGCTTTTAGCTATATTTTTTGCAATAAAACAGTTCAGACCATACATATATGGCACACACTTTACAGTCAAGTCCGATCATCGTCCATTAGTTTACTTGTTCAATATGAAAGATCCCTCTTCAAAACTTTCACGTATCAGACTTGAACTGGCAGAGTACAACTTCTCTATTGAATACATAAAAGGTAAAACGAACGTAGGAGCAGATGCACTCTCTCGCATCACAATAGAAGAAATTAAAAATTCAGGAACATCAGTTTTAGCAGTACAGACAAGATCACAGACAAAACAAGAACAATTAATGCAACAAGAAATACTCAAAGAAGAAAAAGAAAAAATAAAATTACAGGTTTATGATAATTTTTCAAACAAATTTTCAAAGAAAATACCCAGAGTAAAATCCCAAATAAATTATGATAAAAGTGGTAAAATTACGAATTTTGAATTAAATGCGCATCTAAAACACAAAAAGATTGAGTTAATTAAGGTTGCGTGTGCTAACAAAATAATACATTTAGATGAATTACTTTTGAAGCTACAAAAAGAAGCTGGCAAGCGCAATATTAATATAATTGAATTGCAAAAAAATGATAATCTTTTTAAATATTTTTCGATATCAGATCTGAAAACCACTGGGAATAAAATTTTAAAACATTTAGAAATCGTCCTAACCGAACCCGTAGAAACTGTGACAGACAAAGACAAAAAACAACAATTAATAACAATTTACCATACCGACCCAATTTTAGGAGGACATTTCGGTAGCAAAAAAGTTTATGCAAAACTCAGAACCAAATACTATTGGAAAGGCATGACGCGCGATATAGCGAAATTTGTTAAAAACTGCGAAAAATGTCTTTTGAATAAGGTTAAGCCAAAAACAAAAGAAAATTTAGTCCTAACCGAAACACCATGTAAGCCACTCGACATTGTTGTCATTGACACTATAGGACCTCTACCTCAATCCGATAATGGTAACAAGTTCGCTGTCACCATTATATGCGATCTCAGCAAATACTTAGTAACGATTGCGATACCTGACAAAAGTGCAAAAACGGTCGCATCAGCTATTTTTGAAAATTTCATACTAATATATGGCATTATGAAAACAATTAAAACTGATTTAGGTACCGAATACAAAAATGAAATTTTTTCAGAGTTAACAAAACTATTAAAAATAGAACATAAATTTTCCACAGCGTACCATCATGAAACTCTTGGCACAGTAGAGCGAAATCACAGAGTTTTCAATGAATATTTAAGATCTTTTCTAAATCCCAATTTTTCCGACTGGGATGTTTACTTGAAATATTTCACTTTTCTTCATAACACAACAACAAACACAGTATTCGATAATAAATTCTCACCATATGAATTAGTCTTTGGCAAAGCAGCTAATTTACCAAAAGAACTGCAAACCGATAAAATAGACCCGATTTATAACATAGAAAACTGTTCGAAAGAAGTTAAATTTCGTTTTCAAAAAACTCACGAAATAGCGAATAAAACAGTTACAGAACACAAATTAAAAAATCAAACCGGATATAACAAAAGTTCACAACCAATATCTGTCAAGGTATTTGACAAGGTATTGCTTGAAAAAGAACCCCGCGACAAGCATAGTAGTATCTATATTGGTCCGTATACCGTAATAGGTATTGACGGCGTAAACGTCACGTTAATTGATGACGAAACGAAAAAGAAAAAAATAGTACATAAAAATAGAATAAGAAAAATTAATTAAATTAAGTTTTTAAATTCAAGATTATTTAAAGTTAATCTCTATCGTTAAATTAGAAATAAAATGTTTTTCTTCCAAACCTGAAAAAAAAAGACAATGAAATCAAATAAATTTAAGCAATCATTAAAAATTAAGAACTGAATGTATACAGTAGAATTAAAACACAAAAAAAATTTTAGCTTTCTAATTATAAAAACTAAATTTAAGTTCTACTTTAGAACTAGAATTTACAATTTAATTCTTAATTTAGATCTAAACATAGATGTAGATTTAAACTTAGTTTAACAGTCTTAAACTTTTAAAGTTAATTACATCGCTTTTGGGACAGAAGAATTTGGCCAATTCTTCTTTTCCAAAGGGGAATGATGTAAGGTAACCCTACGGTAAGTGTTGCGTGACCATAAGGTCAAGCAATGCTTATGGAACACAACAATAATTCACAATAGGGGTTGCCTGTCAAAGCAACGTTCACAGTGAGGGTTACCTCACATAATGTCAAATGGAATGACGCCAGATATTTACGCGCATTCAATCCGACCGGTTGTGAAAAAAATAAGAGATAGCTCACGGGCATATTGAGAACCTTGACGGTTCTTCTCTTTACCTTTTCTTTTTTTGTAATTTGATAAAAGAACGTTTGTTAAATAAATAATATCTGTATAAATGTTTACACCGAAATCAGTGTATGAACTATTTTATTTCAAGTGGAAAAGTGGAAACAACGTGCGTGCAAAGATTGCAGCGAGCATTGCACGAGCCATAGAAGAGGCAGACGGCAATTTTCAATTTTACATGGAGACCATTTTGGCCACGCCAGAATCGGTCTCGCCACACTTCAGTATTCTTCGCAGCATTTCTGTCTGGAAAGTTTTGAATTTTTAAATGTCTTGAGACCAGCCTCCTATTTAGCTTTGCGAACCAAAAAATTGGAACATTCCATTTTCTGCGCCAACTTTTATTCTTTTTATTTTGGTCACTGATTCCTTTCTTTCAACAAGTACCAGGCTTTCAAGTGGCAGCCAACTCCTTTTTGAAGCTTTTTAAAACTCTTGACATAGTTTTTGATGACACTTTTACATACCCCGCAATGTTTTTTAGAGTCCACTGAGGATGGTCTTGATAAACTTGCACAATTTCTTCACGTACTTCCAATTCGCTTGCCATTTTAATCGAATAAAAGCGTTTAGTGAAAATATTTGTGTACAAAATATTTTTGAAACATATATAAAGCATACCGCACAGAAAATTATTTAAATACATGAATTTGGAAAAGAGTTATTTGATTAAATTTTTACATTGCTATTGACAAGTTTTTTCTGAAAACGTTTTTGCCTTATGCGCTCTTTACAACCGAGTTTTTTATTTTTGGCAAAAGAACAAATAAATTTAGTCAAATCAACAGAAGAGAAACTATTCTTCGCAAGTTAACAGTATTATGTTCAAAAAACAGATTTCCAATCAATCCTATTAATTTTTCTGTTAAAAAAACTGATTTCAGTTGCCATTTTAACAGCGAGAAACTTTGTATATGGAGCAATCGCACTAGCTAATTTCAAAGCAAAACTAATACTCAAGGCTATTGCTATTATATGCTTTTAACTAAAGTACTACAAAATTCTCTGTTATATAAACAGCCTTCACTGTTATGCTAATGTTGACACAAATCTGTTATTTTAACAACTATAATTGGCATTCTTGGATGGGCTGCTATAATCGTTTAGTTAACAGAGCTATGTTAAAACTTTTTTTTGTTGATTTGACTGTTAATGCGGTCAATTTGGAATCAACGATTGATGCAAAGTTGATTCAACAGATATTTTGATGGGATAAAAATTTATAAAAATTTAATTTCGCTTGATTAAGCCACTTTTTTTCTTTCAGTAGGCGCGCCCTCCAGCATATTTAGCCCGCTACACCTAGGCTCGTGGTTTCAATTCCAGGGCAAAGTAACATTAAAATTCAAAAAAAAAAATTTTAATTAAAAAAAGTTTTATAACCTGGGTCGCCCATCGCGCCAAGTATTTTTTATTTTTTTTCCTTTCCTTGTAGATACTGCTTTTCTTTTGAACAATTTTCAAAACAAAAATAAATTAAAGATTATAAATCGATGGCTGAGTGGAGTTTTATCCTACCTCGGCTGAAAGTTTGAGAACGCTATTTATGAAAATATTAAAAAAAATAAAAAAATATTATTGTTTTTATTATAAGTTTTTTTTTATAAGTTTTTTAACAGTTTCAGGGAACTGACAACCGACATAGGGTGATATTTCACTACATAAAACAAATTTTTTTATAATATAATATCACCGTGGTATGACGGTAGCGTGCTCCGCCTAATACACCGTATGCACTGGGTTCATCCCCCGGGCAAAACAACATCAAAATTTTAGAAATAAGGTTTTTCAATTAGAAGAAAATTTTTCTAAGCGGGGTCGCCCCTCGGCAGTGTTTGGCAAGTGCTCCGGGTATATTTCTGCCATAAAAAGCTCACAGTGAAAACTCATCTGCCTTTCAGATGCCGTTCGGTGTCGGCATAAAACACGTAGGTCCCGTCCGGCCAATTTGTAGGGAAAATCAAGAGGAGCACGACGCAAATTGGAAGAGGAGCTAGGCCTTAGATCTCTTCGGAGGTTATTGCGCCTTACATTTATTTTTTGTTTCTTTTTTTTTTTTTTTAATATCATTCTTGATATTTTACTGCGAAAATTTGATATGGATCAAATACAGTGTAATTATGTGCGGCTGGAAAACTCAAAAGAAACAAAATCCATGGCTTAGGACGTCGCAATGCTAAAATAGTTAGTTGAAAGTATTTTGAGGGGAAAGGATTGAAACAACCCTATGAAAAAGCACTTACCTAAAATTAGGAAAACAGTTCCTTATACACATTTTCTTTCAATCGAAGAATACTTATTGAATATTTCTTACAATATTTACATGTACAAGTTAGCTGAGCGAATAAGAGCACTTTTTTAGCACGACTTTAATAGAGTCTTCACACATTGAGTCAGAGCTAAGAGTCAGGTTCGATATGCTAGTTATTTTAGTGTTATGGTTAGAGAAAATAAAAATGAGTTTGATTTACCTGCGTATCAATATGTACACAGCTGACTCACGGGTTAGACGCATCTCGTGTAGACCCCATAAAGCTGAGGACCATGACTAGATATCCATGGCCGTGTGAGTTACACAATTTAATTTTTAAATTTTTCCCTCATTTAAATTAATTTATTTCTATATAAGAAAAGAGATAGTTTTAATTTTTAAGAAAATAATTTGTTCAGATTTATGGATGGATTTCTATGGCGATATATCACATCAAAATATTCATCATTTCAGTACCTATTTTAGGCGATTTTAGGACTTTTTTTGGCGTACGTATGAAATATATATTTGAATTTTGACAATCTTAATCAGTAAAAAGACACACTGTGCATCGTGATAAAAAATAGCTTGTAAATGCGGTGGCAGTCGTGGTGTGCGCGTGTACTGTGCTGAAGGTCTTAGTTGAAAGGCTGGTGTCAACAGCATCATAATACTTCGCAGTGCCTTGGGAAAACCACCCTTCAAAATATTCAAAACAAACGATTTGAAGTAAAAGCAAGTAAGGAAGGCTAAGTTTGGGTGTAACCGAACATTACATACTCAGCTGATAGCTTTGAAGACAAAATAAGGGAAAATCACTATGTAGGAAAATGAACCTAATGTAACCCTGGAGTGTGTTTGTATGGCATGGGTATCAAATGAAAGGTATTAGAGAGTATTTTGAAACGGAGTAGGCCATAGTTCTACAGGTGCACGCCATTTCGGGATATCGTCATAAAGGTGGACCAGGGGTGACTCTAGAATGCGTTTGTACAGTATGGGTATCAAACGAAAGGTGTTAATGAGTATTTTAAAAGGGAGTGGGCCTTAGTTGTATATGTGAAGGCTTTTTCGAGATATCGACCAAAATGTGACCCAGAACATCATCTGTCGGCTACCGCTAATTCATTTATATATGTAATACCACGAACAGTATTCCTGCCGAAATTCCAAGGGCTTTTGATTTCGTCCTGCAGACTTTTTCATTTTCTTCTACTTAATATGGTAGGTGTCACACCCATTTTACAAATTTTTTTCCAAAGTTATATTTTTCGTCAACAAACCAATCCAATTACCATGTTTCATCCCTTTTTTCGTATTTGGTATAGAATTATGCCATTTTTTTCATTTTTCGAAATTTTCGATATCATTTATTTTCGGTCATAGTCGAATTTCGGCCATTTTTTATACCAAATTAAGTGAGTTCAGATAAGTACGTGAACTTAATTTAGCAAAGATATATCGATTTTGGTTCAAGTTATCATGTTAACGGCCGAGCGGAAGGCCAAACGGTCGACTGTGTATAAAAACTGGGCGTGGATTCAACCGAGTTCGCCTATTTTCACAGAAAACAGTTATCGTCATAGAGTCTATGCCCGTACCAAATTTCACAAGGATTGGTAAATGTTTGTTCGACTTATGGCATTAAAAGTATTCTAAACAAATTAAATGAAAAAGGGCGGAGCCACGCCCATTTAGAAAATTTCTATTATTTTTGTATTTTGTTGCAACATATCATTACTGGAGTTGAAAGTTGACATAATTTACTTACCTCAAAATTTACACAAGTTATCATGTTAATGGACAGACGGGCGGACGGACATGGCTCAATCAATTTTTTTCGATACTGATGATTATTATATATGGAAGTCTATATCTATCTCGATTCCTTTATACCTGCACAACCAACCATTATCCAATCAAAGTTAATATATTATATGTGCAAAGCACGCTGAGTATAAAAATTAAAGGCCTCGCCCAATTTAAAGAAACAAATTATAAAGTTGAACTCGAAATATATATATACAGAGTAGCATGGCATTAGTCTTTCGCATAGTTGTACTGCACTAATTATTATTATTTGTGTTGTGTGTGTGTGTGTGGGCAGCAGAAATTTGAGTGATTGTAGGCTATGACTCGCTAATGATTTCCGTTGCCTTTACTTTGCATCGCATTTATTTTCCCTTTTCCCCAGAATGCTTTTCCTTTTTAAGCATTTTTTTATTTCTAAGCTTTTGTCATTAATTTATCTATGCCCTTTGCTGTTGTTGTACTTATCTTTTTTTTTTATGACTTGTCTCAAAACTGTTGCCATTTTATATAATCAGCATTGTCTTAGAAAGCAAATAAGAGAAGATGCAGCTGCTACCAACATTCATTCAAAAAAATAATCATTGTCTCGTTTTGTGCTTGTGTAAGAGTGTGTTGGTGTTTTCCCATGCCAAAGTGCCATGCCATTGTCATTAAGCCGCTTGTGCTAATGTTAGCAAATTTTCATTTCAAAAGCGGACTGACGGAACTTAAAAAAATCTTTCTATTTTTCTTCATTTTTAGGTGGCGTTCTTAAGTGAAGATAAAATCAAATGAGACCAAGGTATTGTTGTCATAAAAACAAAATCGGGGCCAAAATCATAAAAGCAAGCAAAGATATTTTTTACCACAATAACAAAAAAGTGTTTGTGGAAAGACTTTAAAGAAATTTACCACAAATTAAATGAAGTCAACGGAAAACTGACAAGACTGCCACATACAAAAAGATTATATGAATATCAAAAATGCAAAACATGCTTTGATCCTCTTGATTGACGTATTTTGTTTTACTACAAATATATTTAATGAAGACAAAAATTCATAATACGAGTATTAATCATCAAAATATAATGACCGATATGAAAATTTAAAGAAAATAAAATTGGAAACTTTATTCCAGCGATTTTGTTCTTCTCTGCAGGCTGTTACAAATACACATATCGCCACTAAACTTAAACCTAAATCTTAGTAAGCGTTTAAACGGCTCTGGCCATCGAACAAAGCGCGCCCATCGCATCTTTGTTGGGTGTCTTGACACTAATTGGTCAAACCAAGATAATTTATAACGTTCTCCACCTGGTCTTTACAGCGAATTGTGGGCCGCCTCCCCTAATCAATGTATACAAAAATGAATTGCTGTGCGTTAGAGATTCCATATATTATTGGTGACGCAGTGGGAGTGGAACTGAGTGAGAGATTTTATGTTGGAGTGAGTGTGGGAATGGCAGTGAGAGTTGGAGTTGGAGAGGGAGTAGGAGTAAAAGTGATAGTGTTGGGAGCTGAAGTGAGAGGGGAGTAGATAAATGGAATAAGGGATAACTATATATGACTGAATAAGAAGAAAAAATAAGTAAGGCTAAATTCGGGTGTAAACGAACATTACATACTCAGCTGCCAAATTACAGCTTGTAACCCTTTTTAATTAAATAAAAATAAATGTAAGGCGCGATAACCTCCGAAGAGATCTAAGGCCGAGCTTCTCTTCCAATTTGCGTCGTGCTCCTCTTGATTTTTCCCTACAAATTGGCCGGACGGGACCTACATGTTTTATGCCGACTCCGAACGGCATCTGCAAGGCAGATGAGTTTTCACTGAGAGCTTTTCATGGTAGAAATACAATCGGAGCGCTTGCCAGACACTGCCGAGGGGCGACCCCGCTATGAAAAATTTTCTTCTAATTGAAAAATCTTATTTCTAAAATTTTGATGTTGCTTTGCCCGGGAGTTGAACCCAGGGCATACGGTGTGATAGGCGGAGCACGCTACCATCACACCACGGTGGCCTCCACTCCCTCTTTAATTACCTTCTTTTAAAAGTGGGCGGTGCCACGCCCATTGTCCAAAATTTTACTAATTTTCTATTCTGCGTCATAAGGTCAATGGTAATGAATTATCGCACTTTTTTGGTTTTTCGAAATTTTCGATATCGAAAAAGTGGGCGTGGTTATAGTCCGATTTCGTTCATTTTAAACAGCGATCTGAGATGAGTACCCAGGAACTTGAATTTCATTAATATACCTCAAAACTTACTCAAGTTATAGTATTTAGGGACAGACGGACGGACGGGCATGGCTAAATGAATTTTTTTTCGCCAAGATAATTTTGATATATAGAAGTCTATATCTATCTTGATTAGTTTATGCCTTTACGGGGTACCGTTATGCCAACAAAATTAATATACTCTGTGAGCTCTGCACAGCTGAGTATAAAAGTGAAGGATAAAATATACGAGAAAATCCTAGGGAGTGAAGAAGGCAAGCTTCACATTTTGAATGAAGGTAAACCAATTTTCGGCAAGACAAAGCCTATGTGCGTAATCTAGAGGCTGGATAACATTTCCCCCCAACAGATCTTGGTATACAAAGTTTTTTTATTCAACAACAAAAATACGCCTATTTGCATTTTAACAAAAATATGCACCCTAGCACATTGTTGTACTGAACCCTTGAAAGTGTGGACGCATATCCGTAACTGAAGGGATGGACGGTGCGTATACGAAAATTTTTTTTTTTTAAATATTTTGTATGAAAGAGTTATATACATACGAAAATACAAGTGTAGCTAAAATAAGCGTGTTAATATATTTGTTTTGCCAAATAGGTTTGTTATCTGATTTGCAGGACAATCATCTCCGGTGTCAAAGCTCAGCAGCAAGATTCTCCACTTTGGTAAGAAATTTCTTAAAATATCTGTCCCAGGCGGCATCTTTCGGAGTTATTTTCTTGGTCAAAGCATTATCATGGGGTTACTAAGGTTTGCGATAACAAGTTTGTAGCTCAAAGAGATGTATCTTAAAATTCAACGACAAGATTCCATTCAATTCGTGCAACTTGTCTTAATATAATGGTTCCTGCGCCACTTATCGGCAAGTTTTCAAATTTTGTAGCATTGTCATGGTACTCTGGTAAGGTTTAAAGTGTCTAGCTCTCCTTCCTCTGTATTGATTTTCCAAATTCTACGAGCTAGCAGTTGTAAACTTAAAATGCTCGTAAAGGAGCCCTAGGCTTATGAAGAATCTGTATTTTCACACAGATTGCATTCAAGAGTTCATCAGAGAAAGCAAGTCGGTTTATCCCTGATAAGAACCAAGACCAAAAAGGTGTTTTCTTTGTGGGATATGTTAACATTAAATTATTATTAGAGTCTTGCAAATAATTTGTTTTCCTGAAAGTGTATGCAACAAAAACCATACTGTCTATATTTTTGGGTAGTGTAGGGCTGTTTTCAAGACCAAGTTTAGATAATTTCTTAGTTTTTCGGGGATAATTTAAAGATAATTTCGAGATTATTTGTGGAAATATTGGGATAATTATTGGACCAGTTTAAGATTACGGTGGGATTGGCTTAGGTGATGCTTCGGTGTCATTCTTGAAAATGCTTTGGCCAACACTTCGGGAAATTTACAAGATTATTTCGAGATCATTTGGAATCCTGTAGATATCAATTCGGGGCGATTTCAAAATAATTATGGGATTAAGTTAGCGTCTGTTTCGTGATCATTTTGTTACTATTTTAGAATAATTTAGCAGGGTTCGGGAATATGGAAAAGAAAATTACCAGAATTTTATTATTGTCGGATTGTTAACGGCATATTATTGGTTTGTTATCGACAAATTATATGCTTGTTATCTACAACAACTCTTCTCGAAGATATGTCGGTGTGCTAAAGGTGAATGATCGACGTGTTATCGGTTTATTATTGAAAAGCTATAGATTTTAAATAAATTATATATTGACTTTTTATCTTAATGTAATTGATGTGTCATTTTTATCGAAAAAGTATCGATTTTTCATCGAAAAAATAACGAATTTCTATCCAAACCAACATATTTGTTGTTGAAATGATATCGAATATAAGATAAGATTTTATATCGAAAAACTCTAGGTTTGTTATCGAAAGTTATCGCAAAACAACGATTTATTTTCCAAAAACTTGTTGAATTTATATCGAAAAAATATCATTTGTTATTAAAAAATATTGGTTTGCTATCGAAAAAATAGCGAAAAATGATGGAAAAGTTACGATTTGTTATCGATTAAATATAGGAAAATTATTGTTTTTATACTGAAAAAAAATACCGACTTCGTGGAAGTAAAGATTGTTGTGGAAAAGAAAACACATCGATCTATTATCGAAAAAGAAACGATTTTTTGTCGAAACTTAAGAAACGAAGTTCGTGTTAATGAAGACTTATTGGAAAAAAATACCATTTTTTATCGATTAGTTATCAAAAAAAAATCATTTGTTATCGAAAAAAACAAATTTATTTTGGAAAAAGTATCGATTTGCTATCGAAAAAATATCATTTCATTATCGAAAAATAACAATTTGTCTTCGAAAAAAAAACAAAGTTTTTGTGAAAAAAATATAGATTTATTATCGAAAAAAAAATATATATATTTTTCTGTTTGTGAGCTCTAGGCCTCTTTTAAATAAAACAACTCGGTTTGTTGCTATTATGTATTTAATTATCGATATTTCGATATCAATCTGGGATCATCATCAGGACTGTAATAAAAAACAATAAAAACACACATTAAATTACACATAAAAAACATATCCATCTCTTAAACATAATGCATAAGCGCGACTTACATCTTCCGCTCTGATGCAAAGACTAAAAATTGTGAAGAAAAGTGATTATCGGAACCAACGAAAAAACTAAACAGAGAGTGTAAATATGTAGATAATCAAATGAAATACCGTAATAGTAAACAAAAATAGAGAAACATTTACAACAATAATATGGCAAGCGGCGAAAATAATGATAATAATAATGTAGGTATGCATACAAGTAATCAGGTGTATAGTTATTGTACCAAGGCACAGAAACTGCATGAGTGTGCATGTGCAGAGAATCGAGCAAATTGTTATTATTTTATGATAATTTTTCTCCTCTTTCAAAATTTTGATATTTTCGAAATTCGGGTAATGTGCGGTATCCTTACAATGAGATGATAGAGCCGTTTTGTTGTCAGAAAAACTGTTCCTTAATTTTATATTGGATTTATGAGCGGATATCCTTGTATTCAGTTTTGATTTTGTAGTACCCACATATACTTTCTAGCATACGTGGGACCCGTCGCCGTTGCAAGGAATCCTATAAACAAGATCCTATTATTCCTGTATTGGTGTTGGGTCTTTTAATCTGCTGAACACCTTTTTTAAAGAATTGCTGTAGGTATATGCTAGCTGAACATTATCCATATCATACATTTTTGAATGGTTGATACTTTCTGAAAGCCCAGGGATATATATGACGGATTTATAGATTTTGGCATTTTGATTTTTCTCCTTATTATCTTTACCTAGACGCGAGTAATAATTTTATATAAGTTTGTTCACTAATTTAATTGGAAAATCGTTCTTTTCGAGGGTATCCTTTATAAGTTTAATATTTTTGGTATGGTAAATTCTATCACTAATGGAAAGAATTCGTCTCACGAAATTATTGGCCGTGTTCACTATTACTCCTCTATCATGCTGTGAGTTGAACTTAATCAGTCTGCCGGATGCAGTAGGTTTTTTGTATCAGTCTAATGCTAATTGCTTCTTCCTCCTAATCACTAGGGTGTCCAGAAAAGGTATTTTTCCGTCCTTTTCTACTTCAATAGTGAATTTAATCGATCGGTGGTATCCGTTAAGTAGTTTAAGCAAAATATTTGTGTCTTCCGTTTTTATTATCGCGAACAAATCATCTACATATTTCGTTAGCAATCGTGGTTTGTTCGGCGCCTCTATTTCAAACCGGGATAAAAGTTCCTCCATCACAATATCCGCAATAACCGGTGATGCTGGGGATCCCATAGGCATTCCCGATCGTTGCTCGTATATTTTATCCTTATAAATGAAATACCGATTTTCCTTAATGCAAAACTTGACTACCGTCAAGAAAAGTTCTTTCGTCATGGACGTATGCTCCTTTATCATGTCCCACTTTGCACCTATGATGTCTAGTGCTAAATTAACTGGTATGCTGGGGAATAAAGACACGACGTCGAACGACACCAAGCTCTCGTCATAATGCACATAAGTATTGTGTATCTTATTTTTGAACTCAGCTGCATCTTTGATGTTGTATTTGGACGAAAGGGTCAGATTTTTCAGAATTTGTATGACAAATTTACGCAGATTTTAGGACGGAGACTTGACGGACGAACAGATAGGCCTAAGTGGAATTCCTGCTTTATGGATCTTGGGCAGGCCATAGATTCGAGGGGGATAGTAAGTTTTACAATTAAGACTAACCTTTTCTTTTAAATAAATGAACTTGTTGTTGTATAATTTATCTACTATGTCGTTATTTTTCCCTTGAAGCTGATTGGTAGGGTCGCGTTTTAATACTTTGTACATGGAAATATCATTAAAAATTTTCTGCATCTTTATGTCGTATTCAGTTCTATCCATTAACACAGTGACATTTCCCTTATCTGCGTTTAGAACTAAGATTTGGTCATTCTTTTTCAAAAATTGTTTTGTGGCGCGCAGTGTGTCTACCGTGAATTTGTCTCTAGCTGAAATTTTTGTTTTGTTAATGTGGTTCTGTAGAAGTGCCGTCAAGTTATTCCTTCCGATTTCCTGTTTATCTTTTTCTTTAATAGTTTGAATGTAATATTCCCCATCTGCTATCAATTTGAATAACGGGAATTCTTTAACCACCGTGGGCAGAGCATGTTTGGGACCAAGGGAAAGAAGCCACATAATATTTGTCGGTATTTGTATATCCGTCGTGTTACAAATATATTCAGGTATCACCCTAATTTTAAAAATGTGTTCTTGTTTTTGCTTTAGATGTTCGTACTTGCTAACTTGTGTATTTTTCATGTTGGCCTTGAGAGTATTCGCCAAAAAATCTGACCCTTTCATCCAAATACAACATCAAAGATGTAGCTGAGTTCAAAAATAAGATACACAATACTTATGTGCATGACGACGAAAGCTTGGTGTCGTTCGATGTCGTGTCTTTATTCCCCAGCATACCAGTTGATTTAGCACTAGACATCATAGGTGCAAAGTGGGACATGATAAAGGAGCATACGTCCATGACGAAAGAACTTTTCTTGACGGTAGTCAAGTTTTGCATTAAGGAAAATCGGTATTTCAAATATAAGCATAAAATATACGAGCAAAGATCGGGAATGCCTATGGGATCCCCAGCGTCACCGGTTATTGCGGATATTGTGATGGAGGAACTTTTATCCCGGTTTGAAATAGAGGCGCCGAACAAACCACGAATGCTAATGAAATATGTAGATGATTTGTTCGCGATAATAAAAACGGAAGACACAAATATTTTGCTTAACCTACTTAACGGATACCACCGATCGATTAAATTCACTATTGAAGTAGAAAAGGACGGAAAAATACCTTTTCTGGACACCCTAGTGATTAGGAGGAAGAAGCAATTAGCATTAGACTGGTACAAAAAACCTACTGCATCCGGCAGACTGATTAAGTTCAACTCACAGCATGATAGAGGAGTAATAGTGAACACGGCCAATAATTTCGTGAGATGAATTGTTTCCATTAGTGATAGAATTTACCATACCAAAATATTAAACTTATAAAGGATACCCTCAAAAAGAACGATTTTCCAATTAAATTGGTGAACAAACTTATATGTATATAATTATTACTCGCGTCTAGGTAAAGATAATAAAGAGAAAAATCAAAATGCCAAAACCTATAAATCTGTCATATATATCCCTGGGCTATCAGAAAGGATCAAACATTCAAAAATGTATGATATGGATAATGTTCAGCTAGCATTTACCTACAGCAATTCTTTAAAAAAGATGTTCAGCAGATTAAAAGACCCAATACCAATACAGGAAAAGTCGGATGTTGTTTATAGGATTCCTTGCAACGGCGACGGGTCTCACGTATGCGAGAAAGTATATGTGGGTACTACAAAATCAAAACTGAAGACAAGGATATCCGCACCTGATTTTAAAGCACAACAAATACTCGTGATAAAATAAAACAAAAATAATAACAATTTGCTCGATTCTCTGCACATGCATACTCATGCAGTTTCTGTGCCTTGGTACAATAACTATACACCTGATTACTTGTATGCATACCTACATTATTATTATCATTATTTTCGCCGCTTGCCATATTATTGTTGTAAATGTTTCTCTATTTTTGTTTACTATTACGGTATTTCATTTGATTATCTACATATTTACACTCTCTGTTTAGTTTTTTCGTTGGTTCCGATAATCACTTTTCTTCACAATTTTTAGTCTTTGCATCAGAGCGGAAGATGTAAGTCGCGCTTATGCATTATGTTTAAGAGATGGATATGTTTTTTATGTGTAATTTAATGTGTGTTTTTATTGTTTTTTATTATAGTCCTGATGATGATCGCAGATTGATATCGAAATATCGATAATTAAATACATAATAGCAACAAACCGAGTTGTTTTATTTAAAAGAGGCCTAGAGTTCACAAACAGAAAAATATATATATTTAAAAAAAAAAAAGATTTGTCATTGAAAAAATAAAAGTGGGATAAGGAAAAAATATGGATCTTTTATCGAAAAATATCGGTTTGTTATCGAAATAGGAACGATTTGTTATAAAAAGTATTAATTTATTGTTGAAAAAATATTAATATTATTATTAATATTTGGAGTATTTTAGTCACCTCTTGCGACAAACGTATCTGCCGCGGGTATATACTAAGCCCCCTAACCCGCTGGTGGGTTCCCCTTTATTATTTTTCTGGGTAGCAAATCAGGGCCCAAATGTTCTAAAAAATTATTGATAATGTGCAATTTCCTTCCAATTTGGTGCAAGGGTACCCTTGATTAGTTCATTATTTGAGAAACTTTTCTTTTGACAAAGTGAAACAAGGGCCGATCTAATCGGTGTGATTGGAAAAAATTTTATTTTTTTGCACTCATGTTTGCAGTAATTTGTCTGCTTTGAACAAATTGTAATCAAATGTGCAACAAATCATTTTTTTATGCTTACTTTAGTGAGGTGCAATTTTGATAGAAGGGTAAGAAAAAAGTTGTTATTTAAAAACTACACGTAATTTGTTTTTTTTTTTATGCTAATACGCACACAGCTACGTATTAAATTACAACCAGCAAATGTTATTCCTTGTTTCTTTTTGTTTTATCTTTCACCCCAAGTTTGCTGAATTCATTTCAGTCCCTCAATTTAACTCACTTTTCCATTTTGACCGCGTACCGGTTATAAGCTCGTTAGTCAAAAAAGGGTTGTCGTAATAGTATGCGGCACGTCATCCCCACAGATAGATATCCGTTCCGCATGCACAAAAAAAAAAACAAAAAAAAAAACACCAACTTTTTGCTAGCTGATATCATTGCAAACCACACAAAAGCTGCTTCTCGTATTTTCACATTTGCTAGCACAGCAAACAGTAAACAACTTGAAAAGCAATTTCCTTTTCGTAGCTTCTTTCTTTCTTGCAGCAGCGTATAATTTTGCTATTTTTTATGGTCATTATTTAAATTTTTTTGGGGTTTGTTTCTTGCATTATATATAATGTGTATGTAACCTTAATGCTTACATACATACCATTTTTGCGTTATGCTCTAAAATTTCTAAAAATTACTTTGTGGTGGTTAGATTTACGCATCCATTGAAAAATGATTTTCACATTAGCTAAATAGATTTTTTCCTATGTGTCAGTTGTGTTTATATTATAAAAAAAAAATACTTTGCGAGAATTACCTCCGAGAAGGTTTAGGCCGAGGTTCGCTTCCAATTTTCGACGTTTTTCTTTTTAATTTTGCTATGTTCATGTCTTCTGTCGACTCGGAACGGCATCTGCAAGGCTGATGAATTTCCACTGAAAAACTTTTTTTTTTTGGCAGAAATACACTCGGAGTATTTGCCAAATCTTCTAAATTTTTTATGTTACTATGCCCGGTAGTTGAAGCCAAAACCATGGATGAGGTAGGCAGAGAACTACACGGCGGCATTAAACTTATGGATATAAACAAATTGATCAATTACATAAATGTTATTAGTGTTCTATTTAGCCATAAAAATGTTGCTACTTAATATAAGGGCTCCAGAATAAGAGTTTCTCGCTATGATAAAAGTTTCTCATTAATGTAATTCGAAAAGCGAGTTTAGAGAGGATTACTGTTATACGCTAGCAGAAAATCACCTTTATGGATTGCTAAGAGTATTTTTCTATTTGTTTTTAGTGATTTGGAAGCTCAGAGAAGTGGCTATTTTTCTCAAATTTCGTCAATTTTACTTTTCTTTTTTTTCAATATCTAAAGAAAAAACTACTACAAATTTAGTAACTAAAACTATACAAACCAATCTCGAAAACGTTTTCGAAAAAATTTTAAATATATTTTAACGTTGTTAAGCTCATTAACCCTAGTGAGATAACGTACGTCTGTGAGACGTATGTCGTTTTAATTTTGCTCTCAGTCTCCCATAATCGTAAAGAGAGAACATTCTCATTCTCAGTTTTCTCAGCTACAATTACCAGCTTGTCAGTGGGGCGTGTTTATCAGTAGTAACTTTTTTGTTTGCTGAATTATATACTGTGACGAATATTAGCAACACTAAGGCATACTATCATCTCTAAGCCGATACTAAGCAGTCTCATGTATCTTCATAAACAATAAAATCATAATGTCTACACATATGTAATTTTTGCCTAAAATAGTAATTAAAAAAAAAAAACAAATAAATAAATGTAAGGCGCGATAACCTCCGAAGAGGTCTAAGGCCGAGCTTCTCTTGAAATTTGTGTCGTGCTCCTCTTGTTTTTCACTACAAATTGGCCGGACGGGACCGACATGTTTTATGTCGACTCCGAACGGCGTCTGCAAAGCAGATGAGTTTTCACTGAGAACTTTTCATGGCAGAAATACACCCGGAGCGATTGCCAAACACTGCCGAGGGCCGACCCCGCTTAGAAAAATTGTCTTCTAATTGAAAAACCTTATTTCTAAAATTTTGATGTTTCTTTTCCAGGGGTGTGAACCCAGGGCATATGGTGTGGTAGGCGGAGCACACTACCATCGCACCACGGAGGCCGCTAAAAATGGTAGTTTTAGCTAATATTTTTTTAATTATAGTTTAAAACAGTCAATTCATTCAATTGAAGTACAAACAAATTTACTTTATTTAATTTTTTTTTGCTATAAACTGAGATCCTTCGAAAAAACCTGATTTTTTTAAGGACAAGTCCAAGGCAAGTCAAACTTAATTTTTAATATATTAAGAAACCAACCTCTTTCTAAAAAAAACCATTTTAAACAAGTGAATATATATCAAAGAAATGATAAAAAAAAAAAACAAAAAAAAAATTTTAATTTTTTTATATCTTTAGGGTCCTTAAACTTGAACACGTCTCTCAGATGTAAGTTATCTTTCTAGGGTAAAAAAATAACGTTATCTTTCTAAGGTTAATTCTTAAAAATTTTAAGTAAAATTGAACACAACATTGAACATACAAAAATTTCAAACTTTTTTTGCATTTTGCAGCCCAATCAAATAAAATCTGATATCAAGTGATATGTTTCTAGAAGTGTTAGGTGTTAGTTGTTTCACATTTTCTTGCAAATAAAAAAAAATTGTTCACCTTTGGTATGAAGTTAAATCTTACCAGACAAAACTGCATTCTGAAAAAAAAAAAAAAAAAAATTAAAAAAATTCTAACTATAAACAACTTGAAATTTTTGTAAAATATCTTTTAAATTTTCGAATTTCCTGAATATTTGTTTACATTGGTTTGCATAACTTGACGTTGAGCAGTACGTACCATCAGCTCAGTCAGAATTTGGACGGACCTCTTCTAACTAAACAAAGCGTCAGGCATGTGCGGTTTCTTTACTTGGGTGCTGGAAAAAACAGTACAAGCTGCAGAACTTAACCGCTTTGGACAATACTCTGTAAGAGCGCGTAATAACTGGCGTGTGGCGAAGACATTGATATTTTTTGCTTGAACATCAGGGCCATATAATCTGCCCTTCTACAAACTAGAAAGAGCAGCGATAAATATTGATTTGATGGTAAATGAGGTCAAGAGAAAGTATCTGCTGGGTACCCGGGTACCTTTTGCATATTCAAAAGCCATTTTTAAATAATCTACAAATAGAAACGAGTTAAAATTTTGCGGTGTCGTATGGGAATAAGTTTTCTACAAAAAGGAGAGACAATATTTTCAAATATAATTTCATAAAGATGGTTTCCTAATAAATTAGTTTTTTATTACTAGTTCTCATGGCTGGGATACCCAGGTACCACTAGTAGTTCTCACGTATGAACTGCCTTGTGGTACCCGTGTACCCAGCCATGCGAACTAACAAGAAAAATTATTTATAAACAGGACGGTTAAGCAAAGAGATAGAGAATATTTAGAAGATTTTAGTGATGAGCTGTACGAACTTAACGCATACATCAATAGATAATCCAGCAAATTAAACCGCAGGGGCTATATTGCCTAAGACATGTTATGCGAATGAAAATTTGACGCCTTGGCCAAGAAGTTATTCCTAGTGGAACTCGCCTACAGAAGCAGGAAGGAACAGCTTAAGTAAATAAAATAAAATTTTTCTTTCAAAGCAAATATGGCAAACTCCGTGGGCTAGAGACATGCCACTGCTGAAGGGTGCAGGCAAGTGTGAGAAAAGAACTATAGAAAAAAGGAAGCAAGCAAACAAATGTATGTATGGTACATTTTTCTTTGGATTTTTAATTACGTTTATGCAACAAAATAAAAATAAAAACTACTAAAAAGGAAATTTTATTCAAAAAATTCACAATATCCATTAAATTAGCTGTCAGACGATATAAATTACTGTTCCGATACCTACAGTCTTAGTAAAATACATTTTTATTCATATTTCTAATTAGTTTGGATGACTGGAAAGTTTTTTGAGTTCTTTTTTTTTGGGTTTCTGCTTGTCACAATTTAATAATACTTATTTTATCCTTATGTTTATTATTAATAATGCTCTTGAAATTAATGTCATGGGAAATGAGAGCTGCACTGCTTGGGAAGTTGGAAGATACGTTTTACCATGCTCCATTATTATTTTAAATATTTAATATATTAAGAGTATTATTTTTAATTAAGCGGGACGAGTCCGAAGTTTCAATTAGCGTAATAGTTGAAATGATAAAGCTGGAAAGGAAATAACACACGTGGCTCTATTACGTATATTGGTGGGCGTACTATATTTTTATTGGGAATCTTAACCCTCCGATTAGCGGTGAATAAATTCAACACAACCTAGCGTTGCCGTCTGGCCACACAAAATTTGCCATTTTGAACCTTAACTACAAATATCTGAATGGTTTTGTGACATAATCAACTTTGGTACAAAAAAAAAAGATAAAAAAATATCCATTTTTATGAATTACTAGCTGACCCGACAGACGTTGTTCTGTCATAGTAATCTTTTGTAGTTGTTTAAAAATTTTTCACACATTACAAGCATGGAACTGATAACTTTAATTTTCCAGTACCTTTCACGCCTGTTAATGAAGATAATTTGTGGTTTACAGCCATTAAGTTGAACTTACCGTGATTTGAATGAAATACTTTTTAATTGTAGATAGAATAGTTGCTAAATTATTTTTAAAACCTTTTGAAAACAACAAACAGTTTAGTGTTAAACAACAATCCGCAATATCAGTAAATTGGCCTACTATGTTTTCGTGTTAATTCAAATTATATTTTCCTATTTGAAATTTTATGTCACACCAAAAGATGCAACATTATCCGCTGGGTGTGCTAACACAAAATTTACCTTCATAATGATGGATTTTATTCTGCTCAAAGTTATACAAAAAATCTTCAAACTTTTAGCTAGTATACCTTTTGAAAAATCTGCGGCATAGAGTTATGTGACTAAAATTGTTAGTTTTGCCAAAATAAATACAGGATCTTGAATTTTAAAAATATTTCTACAATTATGACAACTTTGGGATGATTAAGTAATTTCCTCGATTATATATTTTTGGTATAAATTTAAGCGGCAAAAAATCTATCATTAAAAGAACACATTTTTGGTTCAAATAATTAATTTGACGCACAAATAGTCATTTTTATATATAGATTACAAAAGTCTTGTGGAATTCTCAAAGGTTGGCATTGGAAAAATTTTAATTTATGTTGCATATACGAAAAGGTTATATAAAAGAAATTTATTTAGGGCGACATCTTACACAATTTTTTCCATCCACTCTGATTCATATACTGGTGCGTAAAACAATCAAAGCCGCATGAATAATAACAACCAAACTCGTACTATTAGCTAAAATATTGATAAATTGAAGATTTTTCAAATTTTTTTTTTGCTGTAAATGAACAGTCGAAATAAACGATCGAAATAAAGGAAAGAAAAATTTTTGAAATCGGTCAAACCGTTTTTGAGTAATAGCCAAAATATTTTTTAATTGAAGTTTTTTAAATAAATTTTTTTGTTGCAAATGATCCCTGAATCAGATCGAAAATAATTGAAACAAAATTATTCAAATCGGTGAAGCCGTTTTTCAGTTTTGAACGACCTAACGCACACAAATTCATTTTTATACTCAGTTGAGCAGAGCTCACAGAGTATATTAAGTTTGATTGGATAACGGTTGGTTGTACAGGTATAAAGGAATCGAGATAGATATAGACTTCCATATATCAAAATCATCAGGATCGAAAAAAAATTTGTTTGAGCAATGTCCGTTCGTCCGTCCGTTAACACGATAACTTAAGTGAATTTTGACGTATCTTGATAAAATTTGGTATGTAGATTCCTGAGCGCTCATCTCAGATCGCTATTTAAAATTAACGATATCGGAATATAACCATACCCACTTTTTCGATATCGAAAATTTCGAAAAACACAAAAAGTGCGATAATTCATTACCAATGACCGATAAAGCGATGAAACTTGGTAGGTGCGTTGACCTTATGACGCAGAATAGAAAAATAAGGAAATTTAAAAATTTTGCAAGCTTTAATTTGGCAGTCGTTGAAGATATCATGATGAAATTTGGCAGGAACGTTACTCCTATTACTATATGTACGCTTAATAAAAATTAGCAAAATCGGAGAAGGACCACGCCCACTTCAAAAAAAAATTTTTTTAAAGTAAAATTTTAACAAAAAATTTAATATCTTTACAGTATATAAGTAAATTATGTCAACATTCAACCCCAGTAATGATATGTTGCAACAAAATACAAAAATAAAAGAAAATTTAAAAGTGGGCGTGGCTCCGCCCTTTTCCATTTAATTTGTCTAGGATACTTTTAATGCCATAAGTCGAACAAAAATTTACCAATCCTTGTGAAATTTGGTAGAGGCTTAGATTCTAGGACGATAACTGCTTTCTGTGAAAAAGGGCGAAATCCGTTGAAGCCACGCCCAGTTTTTATACACAGTCGACCGTCTGTCCTTCCGCTCGGCCGGTAACACGATAACTTGAGCAAAAATCGATATATCTTTACTAAACTCAGTTCAGGTACTTATCTGACCTCACTTTGTATTGGTGTAAAAAATGGCCGAAATCCGATTATGACCACGCCCACTTTTTCGATATCGAAAATTACGAAAAATGAAAAAAATGCCACAATTATATACCAAATACGTAAAAAGGGATGAAACATGGTAATTGTATTAGTCTATTGACGCAAAATATAACTTTGGAAAAAACTTTGTAAAATGGGTGTGACACCTACCATATTAAGTAGAAGAAAATGAAAAAGTTCTACAAGGCGAAATCAACGGCCCTTGGAATCTTGGAAGCAATACTGTTCGTGGTATTACATATATAAATAAATTAGCTGTACCCGACAGATGATGTTCTGGATCACCCTGGTACACATTTTGGTCGATATCTCGAAAACGCCTTTACAAACACTCTAAGGCCCACTTCCTCTTAAAATACTCTTTAATACCTTCCATTTGATACACGTGTCATACAAACACATTCCAGGGTTACCCCAGGTTCTTTCTACAACATGGTGATTTTCCCTTACTTTGTCTCCACAGCTCTTAACTGAGTATGTAATGTTCGGTTACACCCGAACTTAGCCTTCCTTACTTGTTTTGATATATCGAAGTCTATCTCTATCTCGATTCCTTTATACCTGTACAACCAACCGTTATCCAATTAAAGTTATAATACCCTGTGTAAAAGTGCAGCTGGGTATAAAAACTGGTAAAATATACCGAGTTAGGGGTCAATTTACCCAATACTTCTATTAATATTTTTTCCATTGCAATAAGCCGTTAAATCAATGTTGCACAGACTTTCGATTCCAAATAAATCGTTTTCACAGTGAAATCAACAAATAAATTTTATTAGAGATTATATTTTTCCTGACTCACCTTTGATCAAGAGTATCAGTAAATTTTTCAAAAATGTTTGCAATACAGCATTTTACTTCGTTCGCTCTATCAGTTTCATAGCTTCTACAGAAAGCTGTAAAATAACCACATTATGTACAACGCCATTTAAATTTGCGCTGCAGCCGCTAACATTCGCATTGACCATTATATAATGGAAAAAATTTCACAAAGGCACTCAGGTTAACTGTCTCTCACTGAAGTGAATATATGCTCTTTTATCATACGAATTCTGGTTCACTCGAAAAAATATGAATCGCTGCGCTATACATAATATGACCCTTAATCTTCTAATGTCGCCTCTATTTTTGAAGTTCATAAAAAAGGCTCTAAAAAATTTTGTAAACAGAAACAAATTCAATCTTTATTTTGAAGCGAATTTTCTTTCAATGGACGGCGTTATAAAACAAATATTTTACTGGTAGTATTATCTACCAGTTTATCATTTTTACTAAACGCGGTGCTATCAGCTTTTAGTTGCAAAATTAGTTAATGCGCATATATTCACGTTTTATACCCTTTTATCTTGAAGCTGCAGTTGGCTATTTATGAATCTAATATGCTATAAAACGTTTATTTTATTATACAGCAATTTTCGTAGGGAAGCTCAACACTTACGCTCATATGGCTATTAAATTTGTTTGAAGCTCTAGTCTCTTAACCGCATATTAAAGACTTTTATGTGTTTATTTGAGAAAGGGGAAAAAACATACCACACACCATGTCTGTTTTGTCCTCATTCTTTAAGGAAGAATATATAAAGAACAGTTTTTGATTACGAATTCTGTTATTACAGTTTTTCCTATTTTACAAGCATTTACTATTTTCGCCTACAATTTGGTATTTATTATTATATATTTTTCGAATATTCGAACCCTTTTAAATTGAATTTAAAATAGGTATTTACTATTTGACATGCCAAACTATTAGGTGAATTTTCAGTTATACTTCATTTACAACTCTTTATGCATACGAAAGTAGTTTTGTGTAAAGTATCTAGAGGATAAAAGTATTTTAATTTCTCTTAAGGGACAGTTTAAATGGTCAAAATAATGGTAGCGGTTAAAGACATGATAAGATGCCTACAATATATATAAGCCATTTATGAGAGAATTGAACATGCTTTTAGGCATTTAAGAAAGTTTCATCTCAATAAATATATTGTAACAAATTTTGGGGATTTCTGATAACTATACATCTTCTGCTGACGTTCGAGTCGCAGCACTGTAGAATAAATAAGTCCAATATTCAGTAATGCCAAATGGTTGTTGTTGTTGTTGTTGTTCTAGCAGTGCTTCACCCCACCCAATAGGTTCGACCGATCACAAATTGTCATCAATATCCTGTAACGGGAGTCCAAGGAAACTTGCAGTTTCAACAGGTTTGGACCATAAGGAGAGGGGCGTTAGAGGCGTTGGTTCCACATTACAATTAAAGAGATGGTTGGTGTCATTTGGGGACACATTGCAAGCGGGGCATAAATTTTGTATGTCGGGGTTGATTCTGGATAGGTCTTTATTTAGACTACTTTGGGAGTAGTGCAATTATACTTCACTATCACGTACTTAACAACCAAAAGCGTGTTTCAATCATACTGATTACTGATTCCTCAGCTTGCGCTGCTTTCATACTCTCGGTTGTATCATTCGCCAATTATCCTAAGGTCTAGTCGTTTCACGATCATGTGTTCTAGAATAGCTGCACCTGCTGTTTGGTTAACCTTTATATATAACATGTATATTTGTAATTTATGCTTTTCTTTTAGCGACATACGTGTGTATGTGTGAGTACCTACTTCTTCTCTTAGCTGATGACTATACATGTATATGTGAGATACCTTTTCACATCGAGCTACTGGTTAAGTGTGTGGAATGGTCTTCATTGCCTTGTACATAAACTTCGCTTCTTGCTGTTTTTGTTGTTGTGATTACTTACCAACAGCATAGTGATGCTAAAATTCGCCACAACATATTTTGAGCAAACGAGTTGCGCCAAAATTTTTCCAGCTAGTAGGAAGTAATAGCTTTAAACGTTTATATATTGGGGCAGGTCAATTTATATAAAACTATTTTCCGGCTAAACACTCAAGTCATATTAGTATACTGCGCGAATTTTAAGCAGATTTGCAGAATATGCTGTGTGTGTTAAATCAATTTCGTGCTACCCAAATGCCAAAGGTATTTTTTTAGCCATCAAGTACTTGGTAAAGTGGGTGCGATCACTTAGTAATAGTGTTTTTCTTCTGGAAAAAACTTTACCCTCATTTTGAATTCCCAAATTCTTACATTTGAACAAGATCAATTTGAGCTCTACAAAAAGCCTGATTCATAAATAATAGTACCCCCTTTCCTAATCACTTGGAAATATTTTCTTAGAAGGTCATATAAACTTACGAGAGATCAAAAAAAAAAAAAAATAACAATAACTGTTTGAGTTAACTCGATTTTAACCCCTACTAAGAGTCTTTAACTAAGAGAAATAATAAAATTTATGCTAAGTAGCCAGAGCAGCGTGTTTAAACTGAGATTATCTTTACAGGACTGAACAAACAGTTTCTGCTAAATCCGCAGAAACCTGGGCATCACAATAAACATCTGCCGCGCCTCTCAGGGCCCAAATAGTAATCGCCGAAAGCATTATAGGGGAATACGGCACCTGAGAGCTTAATCGTATGTAGAAGAAAAGCACAAAGTGGTCCTCAGTGATGTCCACAGAAAAGGCACCTGACGCCTTAATCTTAAAAATAAATATCCTCAACTCGCAGAAGAGGAAAGCGCTCTCTCTAAGGAAATGCGCGTCACCGTGGTTCATTTCCTATCCAGATATTGTAACAGATTAAACCCTTACATATCCAGAGTCAACTCCGACATATATACGACATAATGTATGCCCACAAGCCACATACCATCACTTAAATTGCAATGCGGAACCAAATCCTCTAACAGCTCTCTCTATCTTGTCCACCCCTGTTGAAGCTGTAAGTTTCCTTGGAGTTCCTTTAAAGGATATTGATGACAATTTGTGTGCGGTCGCACCTATTGAATGCGGCCACGCACTGTTACAACAACAACAGCAAAGTTCTTGTTTTCACTCCTACACAATGCCGCAAAATACAAATTAGAAGTGATGTTCACTACGAAAACAAAAGGAAATGGAAATTTTCTTCACACTTCAGCGTGAACAGCTTAAGAACACTCCCAGCAGTTCAGGTAAGTGTATTCGTATACCTCAAAGAACTTAGTATTTAATGTCAAGTCCTATCAACTCAAACAACAATATCAATGCGCATATAAAATTACATAGCAGAAATAGCAAGTCATTAGAAAGAAACAACTTTCAACACCCAACTACAACAATTAATGACATATGCATGAAATGTTCATTTTATATGTATAAACATACATACATATTTATTTATATTCCCGAATATACCACATACGCGTATCCTTGGATATATTTACATATATACCTTTATACGAATTATGTGTAGATAGAATAATAAGTCGTTTGCTCGTTAGCGTTTATATTTTCTCAACAAAAATTATAGCAGCGAACTTATTTAGTTGTAGTTATTTTCGAAACGGATTTTTAATACTGAGGAGCAAAACAAAATATATCGTCTAAGGGTGGAATGGGAGAAAGCCAATGGTATTAGCATTACAATAAACACATATGGCTCAAATATGGAAAAGGGAACTGGAGCTGGAATTTACACAAAAAATTTGCAGGCAAATCAATCGTATTGACTATCTGAGTCATGAAGAGTTTTCCTGGAGGAGGTCGCCGCCACAGATACTAGCCAGTTTGCTCCAGGATAGTATGGTACCAGATATAAATGAAACCATCTTTGTCGACAGCCAGGTCACCTTAAAGGCACCAACGTAATAAATTCGTGTATCAAGTGAAGGTGACGGACCTTGATGGTTACGAGACACTTAAATTTCTTCCTTTACAGGGTCGCAGGTTCCAAAGTGGACATAAGCGAGGCGCACTGCTCTATACGACGCACGCTATGTTATCTTCTGAGAAAAGTCAAGGAATATGATACTAAGGCAACGGACTCGCTGTGAAGAAACCAGATGGTTGCGAATTATCAACATATTTATGATCATGTTTGCATAGGCAAGCATATGGCTTTCTTCTAAAGCCCAACAAATCTGCAGTGAGAAAACTTACGGGTGTTATCACATTTCACTGTCATTGTGCTATTGTACCAATGCTTCAAGGATAGGGCACGCCAATCAGCTCCTTCTGCAGAAGCTCTCAGGATGAGAAGGAAGAGCAGACGATTCATCATTTTCTCTGCCATTGTAGAGGACCACAAAACGTGATGACTCAGATTTATGGGCGCTCGATTTTTTTTTCACAGTCTGGCAGAAATTTTGAAAATGGATTTTTCACTCTTACTTAGGCTCAGAGAAAACAAATGGGTCTTTGAGGATTATTAGAAAGCAATCTAGTTGGATGAATGCTCCAGCACTCACAGATAGCACTCTCACTGGAAAAAAATATATCCGAGTAGAAGAGTGTGATATTCCCACAAACGATATTCCCCTAACTTGGGCTCGTATCTTGTTATACGACAACGGATGAAAAACCAATTTCATTCAAAGGATAAATATTAATCTGTCAGGCTTTTTGTAAAAATCATAACGCATTATGCTTATAATCAGTAATTGTAGTCACTATTTCACGTATTACCTCAATCCCAATTACCATTTCAAAACGAATTCAATTACGTATCTTATAACGCGATACCTTAGCTACATGTAGGAGTACGAAAGCCAACGAAAAGATTATGATTGTCGATTGTCTTATAGTGGGTCTTCTCCAGGATCTGGCACATAATGATGACTTGGTTGATAGTTTACAAGGTCTGAAACAGCATTGATAAAGTGCATCTAGTTTGTTGGCTATAGTCTTAAGTATTTCGCAGAGCACGCCAGATAGAACTTAAATTGAAAATCAGACTTCTAAATTTAGAATTGTTCCACAAAGCCAAACAGTTACGACCTCTTTTCGTTATCTGTGCGTATTCCGACTATGTATGTCAGAGGAGGCTTGTTGTCCCAAAATATGTTGTATACACATATACATACGTGAAAAGTGTGCTTGTTTGACTTAGCTGTGTATGCGTGGGAAATGCATTCGGTGAGATTCGTGCATACATACATATCAACAACATATAATTGAAGCACATTATGAAGTGCTTTTAAGACTGCGTTGTACATATCACAAACACCCATTGAATAAAAACAAGTAAGGAAAGCTAAGTTCGGCTGTAACCGAACATTACATACTCAGCTGAGACCTTTGGAGACAAAATAAGGGAAAATCACCATTTAGCGAAATGAATCTAGGGTAATCCTGGAATGTGTTTGTATGACATATATATCAAATGAAAGGTGTTAATGATTATTTAACTCGAAGTGGGCCTTAGTTCTATAGGTGGACGCCTTTTGAGATATCGCAATAAGGGTGGATCAGGGGTGACCCTAGAATATGTTTGTACGATAAGTTATATTTTGCGTCAAAACCAATCCAATTACCATGTTTCATCTCTTTTTTCATATTTGGTACAGAATTATTTTAATTTTTCGTAATTTTCGATATCGGAAAAGTGGGCGTGGTCATAGTCGGATTTCGGCCATATTTTATACCAAAATAAAGTGACATCAGATAAGTAAGTGAACTAAGTTTAGTTAAGATATACCGTTTTTTGCGCAAGTTATCGTGTTAACGGCCGAGCGGAAGGACAGACGGTAGACTGTGTATAAGAACTGAGCGTGGCTTCAGCCGATTTCACCCATTTTCACAGAAAACAGTTATCGTCATAGTATCTGTATCACTACCAAATTTCACAAGGATTGGTAAATTTTTGTTCGACTTATGGAATTAAAAGTATTCTATACGAATTAAATTAAAAAGGGCGGAATTACCCCCATTTTTAAATTTCCTTTTATCGTTGTATTTTGTTACACCATATCATTACTGGGGTCGAATTTTGACATAATTTACTTTTATATTGTAAAGATATAAAATTTTTTGTTAAAATTTGACTTAAAAAAAAATTTTTTTTAAAAGTGGGCGTGTTGGTAATCCGATTTCGCAAATTTTATTTAGCATACATATAGTAATAGGAGTAATGTTCCTACCAAATTTTATCATGATATCTTCATGGACTCCCAAATTACAGCTTGCAAAACTTTTAAATTACCTTCCTTTAAAAGTGGGCGGAGCCACGCCCATTGTCCAAAATTTTTCTAATTTTCTATTTTGCGTCATAAGGTCAACGCACCTACCAAGTTTCATCGCTTTATCCGTCTTTGGTAATGAATTATCGCACTTTTTCGGTTTTTCGAAATTTTCGATATCGAAAAAGTGGGCGAGGTTGTAGTCCGATATCGTTCATTTTAAACAGCGATATGAGATGAGCGCCCAGGAACCTACATACCATACTTCAACAAAATACATCAAAATTTACTCAAGTTATTGTGTTTACAGACGGACGGACGGACATGGCTAAATTTATTTCTTTTTTCACCCAGATATATAGAAGTCTATATCTATCTCGATTAGTTTATGCCGTTACGGATTACCGTTATGCGAACAAAGTTAATAAACTCTGTGAGCTCTGCTCAGCTGAGTATAAAAATAAATTTATATGCTAACATGCCTGGAGGTGTGAGAAATTCTACAGCGGTGCGGAAAATAGTTATACACAGCTGAGTGACTATATGATGCAAATTATATTAGATAAACAAAGCAAAATAAATTTTCATTCCACAGAAAAATTAAAAAAGCATGCAGTAGTAAATAGATTTTAAACCAACTGCATGTGAATCACATTTAGTTTATTTCTACATGAAAAAACGACGAATGAGATAAAGTATTAAATATCAATTAATTTTGGTTTTCGAATATACAACCGCAAACAGGAGCCACAATTGCGTCGGACACAGCTAATTTTATTTCAATTTATGGTTTTTAATATAAATTTACAATTGAAACTAAATAAGTTTTGGCATGTATAATGTGAGCGTGCTCATTGGAATTATTGCAGATTTTTTTACAATTTAAATGCAAAATTGAAAGATTCATTTACTTATATATTAGAGCACTCAAATACGTCACAGCATTTTTTTCTTATTGTGGCTATTATTGAGTACAAACGGCTATTTAAACCCGAATAAGTTCGGAATAGCACACCTCTACTGGAGACCGCTGAACTAAACTTTAGTGGAGCTATTAAAACTTATTGGTCTTTATATATGGAACAGGATTCCCGGAAGTAAGTATCGGCAACACAATATGCTCATTGCGCAGAAAGGTGAAAACAAACAGCTCTCCACTCGATTACAAAGCAAAAAGCGGAGTTCCTAGATCACAAAAATTTGGCTCTTTGTGACTCTTTTGATATTGGTAAATAATTTGGAAAAGTTCTGCCTGGGGTCAATGAAAATTTCCTGGTTAGTTCAGGAGTGGACAAGCTTCATTTGAGTTCATAAAGAAACCTCTGTGCAAAAGGGCGTTTAAAAATATTTTGAACGGGGCAATTAAAAACGACATGGTTGACTAGGAGTTTAGGGGGCTTTGGTTGAATTCATTAAGAAACATCTATGCAAAAGAAAGTCGGAGTACGCAGTATGCGCACTCCCCAAAAAAGTACATCAAAAAAAAAAAAAAAGTACACCAGAGGCAGGTCTTCTATATCCTCTGATCTAGGGTGCGATGATAAAAAAATTTCTGATAGAGCTAGAATACAGTGGCTTTAGTAATAGTGGCCCACTTGGCTGATCTGGCAGGTGTAAATTTCTGGATAACTAGCGTGATACTTAGCAGATCTATCGGAGCTCGGTAACAAGATGAGCTGTCATGGACTGGCAGTGTTGAAAAACGGAGCTGATATATAACTTTCTGAAAGCAAAATATTACATTATGATTTTCGGTAAATATTCTTTGTTTCTGGCGACCTGCTGCATATTCAAATTCCGAGGTAGTTAGATCCAAAAACTGAACTATAAGTTTTATGGGTATATATTATTTTGTTGTGGTTAAAATTATATTTATACCTTCGTGACTACCACTTTTTGGCAAAAACTTCTTTCTATTATGTATTCTTTCTACTTTTGTTTATCTTGTGTTTCAAGTCCTGAAAAAACTAGATATAAATTGGGGTCGCTCCTAGGCAGTGATTTGTGAATACTCCGAGTGTATTTGTAAAGCACAAGAAGAAAAGCTTTTGAGGGAAAAAATCAGCCTTGATGGCGTTCGGAATCAGCATAGAAAATTTTAATCCCCTCCTGTCAATTCAAAGTTAACAATAAGAAATTTGCACGCCGCAGTTGCAAAAATAAAAAGAGACAAGATAATACATGGCTACATGGATTTGAATTCAATTACTCAATTGAATAAATTTAAACTTGCTATTAATTGTGCAAACAATTTATTTTGTGAATAATTGGATATATGCAAAAGATGTGTGAAATTGAACTCAATATAGTTCATAGCAAAAAAGTCACAAAAGGAAACAACTTAAAGTTGTTTATCTTTATTTAGTAAATTAAATTAAATAGAAGAGAGTTTTATTTTGTAACAGGATAGCAAAAATATTTTAAAATAAAAATTAATTAGTCATCCATATAAAAAAAAAAACAATAAAAAAATATTAATAATGAACTGTGCACATAAAGTAAAATAACAAAAATGAAAAATAAATGTAAGGCGAGATAACCTCCGAAGTGTTTTTAAGCCGAGCTCCCCTTCCAATTTGCGTCGTGCTCCTCTTGATTTTTTCCTACAATTTGGCAGGACGGGACCTACTTGTTTTATGCCGACTCCGAACGGCATCCACAAGGCAGATGATTTTTCACTGAGAGCTTTTCATGGCAGAAATACACTCGGAGTGCTTGCCAAACACTGCCGAGGCGTGACCCTGCTTAGAAAAATTTTCTTCTAATTGAAAAAACTTGTTTTTAAAATTTTAATGTTGCTTTGGCAGGGACGTGAACTCAGGATCTTCGGTGTGGATGGCGGAGCACGCTACCATCACAGCACGCCGGCGGCCATAATTCAGGAAAATATGTCATATGCTTTGACAAAGACCAAACTATTTTTAGCAGAAGGGGTAAGAAACTTCTCTTCAATCCCTCATAGCTTATCGTAGGAAATGAAAGTTACTCATACGCCATGCCGGTCTTTACTTCATGAGTACCGAGACTTTTTAGATTATCGAAATATTAATTTCTTTTTCGTTTAAATTTTGTTAGGCTTAGTTTTAGTTCAGTTTAAGGTTGGTTTTAATTTAGTTTTAGTTTAAGTTTTAATTTTAGTTTAGTTTTGGTTTAGTTTTTTTAAGTGTAGTTTTAGTTTTAATTTAAATTTAAGTTTAATTTTAGTTTACTTTTAATTTAGTTTCAGTTCAGTTTCGTTTTAGTTTAGTATTAGTTTATTTTAGTGTAGCTTAAATTTAGTTTTGTTTAATGATTTTTAATAATCGGGGATTGCCCATATTGCTTTTTTTTTAAATGTATGAAAACATTTATTTGAAGCAATTTTTTAATTTTATAATTTATTTAATAATTTGGGAAAAATTTATACAACGTGACATCAGGACGGACAAGGCGACAGCTGTTTCGATTATACCTTGTAAATCTCTTCAAATAAATTATAAAATTAAAAAATTGCTTCAAATAAATGTTTTCATACATTTAAAAAAAAAAGCAATATGGGCAATCCCCGATTATTAAAAATCATACAAACAGACAAAATTGGTTAATTCGTTGTAGTTCTATAAATAGAACGAAAACAGCAACAAAAACCAAAGTTTCTTTGAAAACCGCCGTACCAAGCATAGCTTTAACACATAATTGCATACGAAGTATGCAATGTGTAAAAGATTAAAATATGCATAAAGAAGGCAATTGGGAAAGACTTCACAACAGGCATGACGTAGCTGAATGCGTTTACAACCATTTCAACTATCGTAGGGGTGCGAGTTCGACTCCCACTCCCGGGAGAAAAGGCTTTGAAGAGATTTACAAGGTATAATCGAAACAGCTGTCGCCTTGTCCGTCCTGATGTCACGTTGTATAAATTTTTCCCAAATTATTAAATAAATTATAAAATTAAAAAATTGCTTCAAATAAATGTTTTCATACATTTAAAAAAAAAGCAATATGGGCAATCCCCGATTATTAAAAATCATACAAACAGACAAAATTGGTTAATTCGTTGTAGTTCTATAAATAGAACGAAAACAGCAACAAAAACCAAAGTTTCTTTGAAAACCGCCGTACCAAGCATAGCTTTAACACATAATTGCATACGAAGTATGCAATGTGTAAAAGATTAAAATATGCATAAAGAAGGCAATTGGGAAAGACTTCACAACAGGCATGACGTAGCTGAATGCGTTTACAACCATTTCAACTATCGTAGGGGTGCGAGTTCGACTCCCACTCCCGGGAGAAAAGGCTTTGAAGAGATTTACAAGGTTTTGTTTAAGTTTAGTGTGTCTTAAATTTAGTATGGCATCGTGACAATGCAAAAAAAAAAAAAAAAAACCGATAAAATTGCCACTAGATGGCCCATTATGAGGTAAATTGGAAAAAGATACCTCAAACTAAGACTTCTTAGCCACGGCTTAGGTTAGAGTTTTCGAACAAAAAATACTTCAACAGCTAAATTTTTATCAATACGAGAAAAATATCCATAACAAAAAAATTTTTTAGTTTACTTTTATAATTAAAAACGTAAAAAAGTAAAAACCCATTTTTTTCAAAACCGTTTTTCAGTCCGATTCTTCTCATATTGGTAAAAAATTGGCTTTTTGAATTTTTTGTTTGATACCTCCCCTGTATAGAAAACAGCTGGTTTAAAATTATTGCACCATCCATTTATTTTACATGCTTCAAACTAGCTAGGTTAACAAGGCGGTGTCCTATGAGGTGGAAATTAACCCCGCCACATTACCTTTTCACTTGTTCGGAACTAGACTAAAATTTTCAATTTAGAACTAGTCCTTAATTTGCACTTTTTCGATAGTTCCGAACTAGTGTAAAAGTTTATATCTAAGATCTATTTCTTTTTTTGGATCTACGATTACATTGGCTCCAAACCGGACCGAAACTCTACATGTTGCTTCGAGTAAAATATTATCCTTTTTTTTCGAAAAAAGGCATACTCATAGTCGAAACTATTTAATGCTTGTAGCAGGTATTTTGTTGGTAGCCCATTTCTCACATATAAGTTAAATATGAAATATAAAAGTAAAAGCTGTCGACTTTGTAATTGCTACTAACAATATAGAACTTATTTGGCACTTCAAGTCCAGTTCGGAACCAAAAATTTTTATCACTAGTTACTTACTTATTTTCAGTGCCAGGACTTAACCATTACCGAAAACTTGGATTTCGAGACAGCGTCTTCCCATTCAAATCAGACTGTGACTCATAGACATAGATATTAAGGAAACAGTGCTGATTGGATGGAATTTTTGGAAGCAATTTCGGTATAATTTTTATTGAGCTACAAATCTTAATACCTTATATTTAATTGAGACCCCGCCAACAATATATTAAAATAAGTAAAGGTGTCTAAGTTTCCGTGTACCCGAACATTATATACTCAGCGTGAGCTTCAATTGTACATTTCATTTCAGGTAAATTACTTTTCTACATAAATCGTAGCACCGCCCGTTTTAAAAAAAATTTCTCCCCATTTCCATTTACAATAAAACTTGATAAGTGAAATATCGTTGATTCAAAACTATTTTATGTTATAGCTTATTATTCTAGTCTACGACCCTTTTAAACTTGTTTTATATGAAAGTGGGCGTAGTCCGATCCCGTCCGTTTTTACTAGAAATATTTTCTGCTATAAGGAAAATACGCGTACACAATTTCATTACGATCCGTTAATTTTTCTTTGAGTTATGGCTCCCCATACATAGTCATAAAAGGGGCGGTGCCAATCCCATTTTGAAAAATTTTAGTGTTTTCCAATTTAATGTTATAATTCAATTTAGAAAGTAAAATTCTAAAATAATTAAAGAAAAATTTTAAGTTAAACGGTTTTATTGAAAGCAATACTTACATGAAGTAATAACAATATTAAAAGCTAGAAAATAATTTGGTAGGTCCTAGGTGCTAGCCATCACACTCCTCATCAATCTAGGGCACTGATCAGACAATTAAATAAAAGCGTTGACCACGTGAAATATCTAAAAATGTGAGGCGTAGCATAACCTGATTAACATTCCGATACAAGCCAAGTATGGTTCACTAAAGAGCTGAAAATTTTAAAGAATAAAAAGTCTAGATCTTTCAAGTTGTTCAAAAAGACGGGTTTACATTACCATTACATACAATACTCGATTCTACGCTGCAAGTATTTTCAATTGAACAAAAAGTGTTACAAAGCTTATCTTTGTAAAATGAAAAGAAATATAACTTGCAACCCGAAGGCATTTTACGGATTCGTAAACTCTAAACGCAGGGTGAAAGGGTTTCCATCATCCATGAAATTCCAAGATAATATTTCCAGCGATGATCAAGAGATCGCCGACTTCTTTGCGGAATTTTTCAAATCAAATTACTCTATTGTGACCAACGTTTCACCTAATGAATACCCATACCATATTGATTCATGTTATTCAATCAGAGCTCCATGTATATCTTCAGAAGATGTATTATCTTATTTAAAAAATTTAAAAGTATCATATTCATACGGCCCCGACAGGATCCCGACACACTTTCTTAAAAAATGTGCTGCAAACATCTATCAGCCGCTAAGAGATTTATTTAATTTATCTTTAATTTATGGCGTTTTCCCAACAATATGGAAGGAATCTTTTCCTATTCCGCTTCATAAAAATGGAAGCAGGTCTTCAATAGAAAACTACCGGGGCATAGCAAAGTTATCCGCTATCCCAAAGTTATTTGAGGCTATAGTTACCTACCACCTAACATTCTCTATTTCCCCCATAATTGCAAGCTCGCAGCATGGGTTCTGCAAGGGAAAATCACCTATCACCAATTTACTAGAATTTACCACCCACGTTTCTAACGGATTTAGAAAAGGCCTTCACACTGATGTAATTTACACTGATTTCAGTAAAGCTTTCGACAAAGTATCACACCCATTACTTATTCATAAGCTCAGTCAACTCGGTTTTCAACCCCGTCTTATATGTTGAATTTCTTCGTATCTTAGTTATCGTACGCAAAAAGTAATCTTTAAAAATACACTTTCTGGGGTCATCAATGTTTCTTCTGGTGTTCCTCAGGGCAGCCATCTTGGTCCGATTCTGTTCTTGTTGTTCATAAACGATATATCTGGTACAATTAAATACTCAAAAATCTTGATGCACGCAGACGATGTAAAACTTTTCAAATCATGTGCCTCGGTTGAGGAACATTCCTTGCTTCAAATGGATTTAAATCACTTGGTTACCTGGTGCAATGTAAATTATATGCCGCTCAATCTCAAAAAATGTAAATTCATGTGTTTTTCTCGGAGAGTTTCGCCACCAGCTTCATATTTAATTAACAACTATAGTCTAGAAACTGTAAATAATTTTATTGACTTGGGAGTCATGATGGATTCCAAACTTAGTTTCAATCTTCATATTAATGCTACAGTGAATAAAGGCAAAGGTGTTTTTGCATTTGTTAAACGGTGGTCAAACGAATTTAACGACCCTTACATAACTAAAGCACTTTTTACAACATTAGTTAGGCCAATATTAGAATACGGCTCGATAATTTGGAATCTGCGTTATCAAGTCCATGCAGACAGACTCGAATCAATACAAAAACAATTTTTACTATTTGCCTTAAGAAATTTCCAATGGGACTCTTTAACTAATCTTCCACCTTATACTAATCGATTACAGCTTATCAATCTTCCAACTCTTGCTAGACGAAGGGAAATGCTTGGTGTAATATTTATGACAAAACTTTTAAATGGATCAATTTCGAGCCCATTCCTTCTGAATGATGTGAACTTTTGCGTTCCCTCTCGGACATCGAGACACTTCAAACCTCTTCTGCTGAAACAATGTAGAACGAATTTCGAACAAAATGAACCTTTTCGGCGTTTATGCCAAGATTATAACTCTCACTCAAACACATTTGATAGCTCGGACTCCCTTTTTTCTATAAAAAAGATTGTTCTCACCTTTCTGAATTAATGTATAATACGTTTGCTTCTGTTCTCTTTAAGTATTACGCTTGGCTGATGAAATTTCTTCTGTAGCTGAGCAGTCTCAGATCGTGACGCTTGACAAACCGCTGCCCATCAAAGACTCGGCAAAATAAAAAAAATAAAAAAATAAAAAAAAATTTATTATATATATATATAAATCGATCGCGTGAACAGGATTAGCCTGGTTTCATTGGGCAACTTGAGGGCAGCGCGCTGCCACAACGTCCTTTAAAAAAAAAAAAAAAAAAAGTTCAGTTGGTCTTATACATGACTATCAATAGAAATTTGCGCGTCCACTGCTTTTATTTAATTCTCTGATCAACGCCCTAGACTGACGAGGAGATGGTGACGAGTAGTACCTAGGACCTACCTAATTATTTTCTAGCTTTTAGTATTATTATTATACAATAGTATTATTATTATTTAATAAACCCATTTAACTTAAAATTTTTTTTTTAATTATTTTATTTTCAAGTTTTTAGTCTTTATTTAATTGCCTATTATTTCTTATTCTATTTAGTTCATTTATTGACACATTATTACAAGGACTCTTTCCTGACAATTTGTTACAATATAAGTCCTCAATACATAATCCTTCCAAAGACTTTACTCGACTCTGCGCCACGTATGCTTGTCCCTCCTCCAACTCCAAAATATTTTGATGTCACTTCTACTGGTCTGTATGTAATAGTTGTTCCAAATATGAGCCAAATCGGACATCATAGCTCACTTTATATTCATGTAAATATTATGTGGTGCAAATATTTGCCAATTCGGACCACAAATATAATTTTTTTGAATATCTCGATCTTTGCGCCACCTACGGCGATTTTTTTTTCATAGATCGCTTTCTATTCTTGTATGTCTTATGTGTTCCAAATATGAGCCAAATCGGACCACAAATACAAGTTTTGTGAACATCTCTATCCTTGTGCCACCTAGCGGCAATTTTTTTTCATTGGTCGCTTTATATTCTTGTATGTCTTATGTGTTCCAAATATGAGCCAAATCAGACCACAAATACGATTTTGTAATATCTTGATTCTTGCGCCACCTAGCGGCGATTTTTTCTTATTGTTGCATTGTCATCGGGTTCTGAACTATATTCCAAGTTTCAAGCTTGTAGCTTACCGGCAAGTTACTAAAATTTCAATTACAAAATTCGTTCATAACCGACAAGCAGCCGTGCAGCCTTTCAAGTCAACCTAAATAAAACCGTTTAAAAACCATTTTCTTGCAGGTCTAGTAAAAGTCAGTTAATTATTGTTACTGCTGAAAAGCTAAACGAAAGTTATAAATGGATATCTCCTAAGGCCCAATGATGCATCGTTTTTTTTAATTTAAAAGTGATGCATTAGTGTCCCTGTTTGCCAAATTCTTGTCACTTTTCAAATGGTTTTTGTTGTTTTCTCTATTGTCAAAAGTTGTGCTTTCATCTGAGCCCTAAGGCACGTTGGGTAAATTCAAGTTTTTCCTAACATAATTTATATTGTTATTTTCTTACTATTTGGGGATGAAACTACCGTAATGTTCTGGAGCTAAGTCCGAAGGAATGTTCTTTCCAGATTGCAAGTAGTATAACTGGGTACATGACAACTTGTTTTAGACCCATTCTCAAAGACGTTTCATTGTCCATAATAACACCAACCTATTTTTTTGCCAATTTCATTTTGGAACTTTTTCAATTTTTGTATACTATAATACGATTTACATGCACATCTGTGGTTTTGGCTAATTTGGCAACACCTCTTGTTGGCATGAATCGGTTTTTCCTAATTAGGCATAGACAATTATTCTCCAACTTGGCGTCTGCTGATCCCGTTTGGTAGCAACTTCTTGGCTTGTACTTCACTTAGCCTTATTTTAAATGCAAAATTGTTCTTGGGGCAGTGTCATAGGATAATCCGGTGAGTTTTTTCAACTTTTTGTAACTACTTTGTGATTATTCGTCCAAATGTGTACACATTTTTTACGTACATATCTCGTATCTCGACATATGTAAGTATGTTTACACCGGAATTCAGTTGTATTTCACACCCTAGCCTTGATTAAATTTAAAACTGCATCACAGCTACTCATTTTGCTATACCGCAATTTCAGAACATATATCGTTAGCTTAATGTGAAAATGTACTAAGTCACTTTTTTTGAAAAATAGTATTTTAATACAGTTTTAAAACTGAATTCAAAATACATCGATCACAAAAAAAAATATATAAATTTTTCATTTTTACGTGCTGTGTGCAATGATGTGTAAATGTGCTAAGTCGTCAGCTGTTAAAAAAATATCGAAGTCAACCTGCCAATAATATCAATCTAATTACTAGTTATTTTTTTGTGCGCGCATTTTATTTATTTATTTAATTCATGCAATCTAAAAGTACATGCTTTGTTGTTGTTGTTGTATTAACGATAAAGACATTCCCCGAAGGCTTTGGGTTGGTGGCCCTTTGCCGGATATAGATCCGGTACGTTACGGTAACAAAGCACTATTAAGGTACTACTAGCTCGACAATCTCGGGAACCATTTATATGATCACACTAAACCTTCTAGGCCATCCCGCCCTCCCCACCCCTAGTTCAATGAGGAACTAGGGGTCGCCAGAGCCTCGGCTGTCAATGAAACAGGATTCGCCACGGTTAGGTGAGTTGGCAATTGGGTTGTAGAAGCTATATATTGTGCTGGCAACCCCTTGAAATTGGATTTACCCTATTGAGACATGCCTTTGTTGTATGATAAATGCTTTGCGCTGACCATAATCTACTTCAATTCTTACATGTCGATAACTACATGCTTTCCTACAGACTAGTTAAAAAATGAACACAATTCAAGCTTAAACTTATATAAGCTGTTATTAAAATTTATAACTCTACTGAATCGATTTGCTAGATGTATAGTCCTAGTTATAAGCTCATTCATAGCATAATTCGTTTTATGAATTATTTCGATAAATCATCTATTATGCCGAAGATCACGCAGTGGAATATATGGAATGAACAAATTAGATAAATCAGAGCAATTCTTGCTAAAATGTATTACATTATAGGCAAGCACGAGTGAGATAAAAGTTCTTCTGTTATGCAAAGCCTGAAGACTAAGCGATTTTCGCCTGCTGGTATATGATGTTAGGCCGTCTGGCCAGCGAAGCATACGTAAAGAAATTTTGTAAAAAATTTGTAACTTCCTTAATTTTATAGGAGTTAGTTTCATAGAAAGGATTCCATATCATTGAGCAATATTCAACACCACTTCTGACAAAGGATGTATAAAGTGTCTTCAACGTCATAGGGTCCTTAAACTCACTGGTGTTACGTCTATTGAACCCAGCTATTGCAACAAATTTTGAAACAAAGAGATCAATGTGACTAGAAACTTTGTGTTTATAGTCAAAAATTACCAGTCTTTACTCTCTTGACAACGACTAAGAGGTTCAGCATTTAGTTTGTAGATAAAGTATGTGGCAGTTGTCTTTATGGAATAAGGGACAACACAGCATTTGTTTGAATTTAAAAATAAATTATTGTCTGGGCACCATCCGGCGAAAGATTCCAGATCAGAACCGTTAGAAATAAAATGCTCTTTTTTTTAATTTTTCCTTCAAATTGGCGGGACGGGATCTGCTTGTTTTATGCCGACTCCGAACGGCATCTGCGAGGCAGACGAGTTTTCACTGAGAACTTTTCATGACAGAAATACACTCGGAGTGCTTGCCAAATACTGCCGGGGGGTGACAACGCTTAGAAAAATTTTATTCTAATTGAAAAACCTTATTTCTAAAATTTTGATGTTCCTTTGCCCGGGGTATGAACACAAGGCATTCTGTGTGGTAGGTGGAGCACGCTACCATCACACCACGGTGGCCGCCAAGAAATAGTTTGTGAAATAAATAGTATTTTTTGTGAAATATATACTTTTAGTGTTATAAAGGGGAAGAGTGATGGGGAAACTTATTGAGTAAAAAGTGCTAAGTCAGGAGAAAAAATTTGTTTCGAGTGAGGAAATTGTGCTAAGTCATAAAATAGCTGCTGGTTTAGCATACATGATTTTTATTTATCTTTTACAAAGTTTCTATACTCAAAAGCATTGCAATAGAGGTATCCTCATTCACAGTTTTGAAAAAAGAATGTTATATCAAAAATTATTCAGTTTTTTTCGTCTCCTGTAAAATTCGTAAAAAGTGTCTTAGCACATTTTCACATTAAGCTAACGATATGTGTGTTAACTTGTTCTTTTTTTCAAATTTTAAAGAAAAGGCAGAATTTTATAATATTATTGGACCTCTTTTGAAAAAGCATACACATTTTTTGTGAATTTTGTCCAATAAATCAACACAACTGTTCAATCAATCAATCATCGAGGTGCGAGGTCACCGTTATACAATACACTTGCCGCGCAAATAAAGAAATTTAGAAGTGGGGGTTGACTTTTTGGCACACAATACCTTTTTGTATGTAAATTTGCAAAAACATGACAAGCAAACAAAAGTTGTTATATAGCGCAGAAGAGCCGAGCATTAAAGTATACACATATATGTTCATATAGAGCACTTCTGTGGGAGTTACACAACTGCTACTTCTATGGGATATAGGATACGAGCACATTGTGGAAAGGTGGTGAGAAACAAAAGAAAAATGTAAACGATAGAGTATCTAAAATTTGTTATTTTCTCATACTTAACATTTCAAAAATTCTATTGACAGTAAAATTTGTGAGGGAGTTTTATATCGCAAACCCAGATCAATAGGCAGATAGCTCAAACAGTTACAATTTCAAAGGTATTTAAACTTCCCTGCTTCCCAATTTAATACCACCACAAAGAGAGGGAAATACTTTGCGTTGGCGCATTCGGAATTTAGATACAGAAAAACGTACTACTAGCTAAGTACTTTGTGTTATAGCTTGTGCTTCCTGAAACAAAATTGCAGCGAGGCTTAAATAAAGTTCAGATTTGGCAAAAGTAATGAATAGCTAATGTATAATAACTAGAGAAACACCGCAGGATATATCAGATTTGAAAAAATATAAAGCTCTAACGCTCGCCACTTATTTTGTTAGAGATAAATTATGAAAACCAATATCTTGATATCTGTTGTTTAAAAAATTTGATGCGATTCTTACAAAAAGTCTGAAAATACTAAAAACATTGGAAGAAGCAAATAAACAAATATATAGAGACGTTCCTGTTGAGCTAAACGAAGAATAAACCTCCCATATGAATAATTTACCTACGGCTGGTCGATGAGAAACGAGGAGTTGCTAGAGTTTCTATTGGACAATCCATTTTCCGATGTCCAAGTTGCGCAGGAATCTGCAACTTCTATAATACATTCTACTAAGTATGTAGCAGTACTCCAATAAGCAAAAGCAGAGAAAGTCAATATGTATATCGAACAAATATAGTAGTGTGAGTTAGAAGACAAAATAATTATCTCTAAAACGCACTCAACCAATTTAGCACGCATGCACAAATAAGTTTGCTAACTTGCAAAGACGGAATAATGCTTTTGAAATTTTGCGTGTTGCTGTACTATTTTTGTGTTTATTTATGTACATATGTATGTTTTTTTGGCTAGATTCCCTGCAAAAACTCAAACGACTTATCCCTAAGGAGAGTGGTGTGCGATTGATCTTTTTTGTCTACATTAGGGTATAATTGATCCCCTTTAGTTCGTTTTGGGTACAGCTGGGATAAGTCAGTTGCAAATTTATGTAGATAGGTTAGGTTAGTATTGGCTGACCAATACAAGACTGGAGTTGGCTAGCCAAAAGACGGAAGTGGTATTAGTAAGCTCCAAACGGTCGGCGAACGAGTTAGTCTTAACTGTGGGGGATCATCAAATCACCTCAAAGGATTCCTTAAAATACTTAGGAGTGCACATTGACTCTAAGTTAACTTCCAAAGAGCACTTCAGAGCGGTGGGGGAGAAAATTACCAAAGTTAATGGATCACTTATGCGAATAATGCCTAACATTGGTGGTCCGAGCGAAGCTATACGTCAGCTATTGTCCACAGTAACCAGCTCAATAATACTATACGCAGCACCAGTGTGGTATGGATCTAAACAGACCCATCAAAAATATATATTAGCAGCGTACCGACTTGCTTCTTTAAGAATAGCAAGTGCTTATCGGACGGTGTCCGACGACGCGATCCTGGTTCTAACCCGGAAAATCCCAGTGGACTTACTGGCAAGCGAAATGGCCGATCTGTATAACACTAATATCGAGCGACCATCTGAAGAAGACAAGGAAAGAGCAAGGACACAAACAATAGCTAAGTGGCAAGAACGGTGGGAGGCCTCGAGTAAAGGGCGTTGCACTTTCATACTAGTTTGGAACGTAGCTCAATGGAATGAGCGGAAGCACGGCGAACTGAACTACCATCTCACGCAGATAATGAGTGGACATGGCGGTTTCAAAGAGTATTTATGGAAGCGTAGGATAGAGGAAGATCCTCATTGCCCAATGTGTACCACAGAGTTAGAAAACGCAGAACACGTCATGTTCTACTGCCCCCGTTTCCACGAAGAAAGACTCACCTTGCATGGAGTCTTTGGGGAGGAACCTACCACGAGAAATTTTGTTTCACATATGTGCAGCAGGAAAGAATGCTGGACTGCAGTGAGCAAAATGGCATTTATAGTAATGACACGCCTGATGGATGCTGAGAGGGAGCGCAGAGAAATGCGCATGCGAAGCAGTGGCGATTAAATGGACACTCAGAGCAAATAGCGGGAACCTGGACGCAGGGACAACAGTAGGCTAACGGGGCTGTTTTTTAGTCTACGGACACACGGTTGCTGCGACGGCAGCAATTATGGTGCATTAGGCATTTTTCAGCCTCCCCGCAAAAAAAAAAAAAAAAAAAAAAAAAAGGTTAGGTTAGTTTAGGTTGAACTGGCAGGTCCATGGGGACGTCGAAGAAACTGAATGAGTACGCAATGTTACCAGAAGTTTGTTTAGCAAGTAAACTGAAAAACCCTATCAAAAACCAGGACCTATGTTATAAAATAACTCCGTTCTCTTAGCAAATACCAGAATTTTTCTAGGGCTAATGCCACTTTCTGCTTCTTGATCTGACAGCCAAGTCACTTATAGCTGTAGTCTTCGCTTTGAAAGCGCAGGGCACGAGTACGAAACATGCTCGACACTTTCTCCGCCAACCCGCACTTCCAGCATTGACCAAGCCTTATTCGAAGACATGTGACGCCAGAAGGCAGTGTCAGGTTAGAATACCCATAATGTCTCTACAGTCCTCTCTTTTTAATGAAAGAAGCAACTTTGTTAGCCAAATGTTGTCAGACCTACACATGATATTCGACACTTTGCAGTCCCGCGCTTCGTTCCACGCCTTTCCCGCTTGGTCGATCATGTAGACAAACTTAAGAAGTAAAAAAAAAAACGGAAAAAATGGGTAAAATAAAAAGCAAAAACAGGTACAGTTGATCCCTTCCTAGAACATGCTCAAACAAAAGAGATCACTCCAACCCATAGAAGGAGAAAAAAACTTGTTATAGTAACATATTCCTCTGCAACTCATCCCAGAATGATCGCATTTTTCGTCAGGTACTTTATTAGTAAACATTTTGCTTGTAAGCATACGGTTAAAACTAGGGTTTCACATAAATGAATAAAAGAATTTTTTTGGGTGTTCTAATGTACCTATATCATGCAACTCAATTTATGTTTTTCCATTAACATTATGAAAACTTATTTTTTTAGATTATAATATTGGCTTGCAATCAGAGCATATACTTGGTAGCAGTGTGCGTCTTACCAATAGCAAGCAAACATCCTCTGCAGCGAATATGGAAGAATTCCGCGCACATAAAATGTTACCAATCGGATACAGATTGAAAAAGTTATCAGCTATACTTGTACCAACGGCGCTTTATTCAGAGTTTTACGTATTTGATTTAATTAATCAAAGGTGTCGACTAATTTGGAACCACCTAAGACTGAACTAGAACAGAATGCGTTTAAATGGTCTGAAAAGTGTGACATTTCACATTGTATAGGACATGAATATGTCAAAAACGTCAGTTGAAGGCACTGCTACGGAATAGAATGAGAACTAGTACCATCTCCTGATGCGATAGTGCTGTATTAACTCGGAACTTGTGCTGATGTGTAGCTACGGCTCAATGGAATTTTGCTACTTTTTGAAAAATTTATCATTTAGAAAACAATAAAAATCAAAAATCCGTTGTTTAAAAACCAATAACTCACCGATAACATTTATTATCGATATAAAATTTATAAAAATTTGATAGCAAATCGATAAATCGTTTATTGCTCGATAACTCGTCATAACATGCTCATAACTCGCCGAAAAAATATCGACGCCCTGTTCCAATTTCTGTTCCTTATCTTTCCTTTATTCTCTTCTATGTTTTGTTTTTGTTTGTCTTTCCTTTCCTCGTACCCTACTCGCACATTCCGGAATATCCCTATACACTTGTGAAATTTTCATTCTAAAATGAGGAAAGCATTTGCTAAAATTTTAATTAAGGAAAATTTCAATGCAATGAGTAAGATTTTATTATTTTTGATTTAGAGTTTTCGTTAATTTGTGGAAAAATTTTCTTTATATTTTTTAAGTAAGAAAACTTGATTGAATATTTCTCACAATTTTAACGTGTACGAGTTAGCTCAATGGAGAAGGGTACTCAATTGTAAAGTTGTGCACCTCGACTAGAAAGCTTCAGTTCGTGATAGTTACACAATAAAATAAATTTTTTTTTTACAATTTTAAGAAAGTTATTCTTATGATTACCAAGGAGAAAAAATTCTTATTTTTTTAGAGAATTTTTTGGCTAAATTAGCTACGGAATTTCCATGGCGCAAAATCAATCCCAGTTTTTCTTCACTTTCATAAATTTATAGGAATTTTATTTTGAGTGTAGCATACGTTATCACATATTACGCGTACGCTTACCATACGCTTACATTTTTTAGTGTCCCATGTAGCATATCACTTTCAAATAGAACGCTTTCTCTTAAACTTATATTTACTGATACCTTACACTTACACTTACCGCTACCTCACACTTACACTTACTTCTACCTCACACTTGCAATTAAATTAAAACTTGCTCTTACTATTACACTCACATCTATACCTAGATTTACACTTACGTATATACATGCACCTACACTTACAATTTTACTTATACTTAATCTTATATTACCATACTCTTGCATTTACAAATATTCTAAGACTTATATTTACATATTTGTACATACATACATTTACACTTCCTCCTGCACGTACGCCTACACTTGCACTTACACTTACTTTTACAATTACACTTACACTTAAAGGGACACTAATAATTACATTTACTTATTTGTACATACATTTACATTTCCACTTATACCTACGCTCACACTTGCACTTATACTTACACTTATTTTAAACTTACACTTACATTTACTCTTCCACCGAAAATTACATTTACACTTTCACTTTCATGTAAACATACTTTTACACTGACACCAACACTTGCAATTACACTTAGCTTAAGCTGACATTCTGTATTCCGCCATACCGGGAGCAAACACGTTTACAAATAAAACGCTTTTTATTTAAAAGAAGTGAACAATTAACGGTTTTAACAACAGGGTGTAATGCTTCGCAGTTGCTGACAATTGTTCTAGTACAATTTCAATGAATTCTGTGCAAGGCCAATCGTCATTAGTCATGAGCCAGGATTTAATATTTAAAAAATGTTTGAATTTATTATCACGTTGCTGGTAATTTATCAAACAGAAGGGGATATGAATTATTCATATACATACATAATAAATTACTATACTAAAAAGTAAGGAAGGCTAAGTTCGGGTGTAACCGAACATTATATACTCATCTGAGAGCCTTGGAGACAAAATAAGGGAAAATCACCATTTAGGAAAATGAACCCAGGGTATCCCTGTAATGTGTTTGTATGACATGTGTATCAAATGGATGGTATTAAAGAGTATTTTATGAGGGCCATGGTTCTATAGGTGGACGCCATTTAGGGATATCGCCATAAAGGTGAACCAAGGCTGCCTCTAGAATTTGTTTGTAAGATATGGGTATCAAATCAAAGGGGTTTATGAGTATTTTAAAAGGGAGTGGGCCTTAGTTCTATAGGTGGACGCCTTTTCGAGATATCGCCATAGAGGTGGACCAGGGGTGACTCTAGAATTGGTTTGTATGATATGGGCATCAAATGAAAGGTGCTAATGAGTATTTTAAAAGGGAGTGGGCCTTAGTTATATAGGTGGACGCCTTTTCGAGATATCGCCATAAAAGTGGACCAGGGTTGACTCTAGAATGCGTTGGTACAATATGGGTATCAAACGAAAGGTGATAACGAGTGTTTTAAAAGTGAGTGGGCCTTAGTTCTATAGGTGGACGCCTTTTGGAGATATCGCCATAAAGGTGGACCAGGGGTGACTCTATAACGTGTTTGTATGATATGGGCATCAAATTAAAGGTTTAATGAGGGTTTCAAAAGGGAGTGGTGGTAGTTGCCTTTTCGAAATATCGACCAAAATGTGGACCAAACTGACCCAGATTATCATCTGTCGGGTACCGCTAATTTATTTATTTATATAATACTACGAACAGTATTCCTGCCAACATTCCAAGGGCTTTTGATTTCGCCCTGCAGAACTTTTTCATTTTATTTTACTTAATATGGAAGGTGCCACACCAATTTTACAAAGTTTTTTCTAAAGTTATATTTTGCGTTAATAAACCAATCCATACCATATACCATGCTTCATCCCTTTTTTCGTACTTGATATAGAATTATGGCATTTTTTTAATTTTTCGTAATTTGCGAAATCGAAAAAGTGGGCGTGGTCATAGTCGGATTTCGCCCATTTTTTATACAAATACAAAGTGGGTTCAGATAAGTACGTGAACTGAGTTTAGTAAAGATATATCGATTTTTGCTCAAGTTATGGTGTTAACGGCCGAGCGGAAGGACAGATGGTCGACTGTGTATAAAAACTGGGCGCGGCTTCAACAGATTTCGCCCTTTTTCACAGAAAACCGTTATCTTCCTAGAATCTAATCTCCTACCAAATTTCGCAAGTAGTGGTAAATTTTTGTTCGACTTATGGCATTAAAATTATCCTAGAAAAATTAAATGAAAAAGAGCGGAGCCACGCCCGTTTTAAAAATTTCTTGTATTTTTGTATTTTGTTGCACCATATCATTACTGGAGTTGAATGCTGACATAATTTACTTATATACTGTAAAGATATTAACTTTTTTTTTTAACTTGACTTTAAAAAATTTTTCTTTAAAGTGGGCGTAGTCGTTCTCCGATTTTGCTAATTTTTATTATGCATACATATAGGAATAGCAGTAATGTTTCTGCCAGATTTCATCATGATATCTTCAACGACTGGCAAATTACAGCTTGCAAAACTTCTAAATTACCTTCTTTTAAAAGTGGGCGTTGCCACGTCCATTGTCCAAAGTTTTACTAATTTTCGATTCTGCGTCATAAGTTGAACCCGATAGGTGGTTTCATCGCTTTATCTGTCTTTGGTAATGAATTATCGTACTTTTTCGATTTTTCGAAATATTCGATATCGAAAAAGTGGGCGTGGTTTTAGTCCGATATCGTTCGTTTTAAATAGTGATCTGAGATGAGTGCTCAGGAACCTACATACCAAATTTCATCAAGATAACTCAAAATTTACCCAAGTTATCGTGTTAACGGACGGACCGACGGACGGACATGGCTCAATCAACTTTTTTTTTCGATCCTGATTATTCTGATATATGGAAGTCTATATCTATCTCGATTCCTTTATACCTGTACAACCAACCGTTGTCCAATCAAAGTTAATATACTCTGTGAGCTCTGCTCAACTTTGTATAATGATATTCAATTGCTTCCGACAGCAACAAAACAGTTTCTATTTTTTAAAAAATAGTTTTGCGCGGAAACAGCTTTTATAGTTTGCTCAATAAATAAAAAAATTTAATTCAGTTATGTAACTTTTTTCAATTCAACAACAAACAGCAAAATCGATTTGCACCATAATATTAAATTATAAATGAGTAAGCTTGAGAATGTCACAATTTTTCTTAAAAGCATTTTTTTTTTTGCGCTCATAAATTGCGAATAACATAAAGTAGAATATTTACATATACCTTAGTTCACATGTAACACTTGTTAGATTTTTCGAAGTAAAATTTGCACATCCTTACCGACATAGGGTATTTTCACTTCTCAGCCACGATTTCACATGTTGCACGTGTACAGAAATTTGGGTTTTTTTTCTGAAATGATTTTATTTTCTCATTCGGTCAACTAACAAGCATCATATGTAGCTACGGGCATGCACCTATGTGTGTATCTGAACGTCAACTTTGTTAGTTAATCACTAAAGTTGTAAATATTTTCAGAGATTTTCAATGCGCAAAACTTATGCGCTTGTACGGAGAAATAAGCGCCGACAACTTTTACTTTAAACAACTGTTGCTAGCTGTGTGTTGTGTTAATCTTTTTTTGCACTCTTACAAAAAAACTGAAAATGAGCGTCCTTCAAATAAAGTCCTTAAAAAGGCTTATCATCACTTAGAAAATGTTTACGAGTTTACGGACAGACACATCTCAGTTGCAACTGAGTACGATACATACTGAAATTTAGCAATACTAATTTCCTTGGTTGTGGCATCTTAGATTATTTCAAGGCAAGGAATTGCACATTTTTATTCAACCCGCCAATGGTGACGTAAATTTGACTTTGATTAATGGTGACGCCGGTCTAATGCACCGGGGTTTTCAACTGAAGATTTTTCGAAACGTGTTATTATAGTTCATCTTCTTTTTTATTTGGGCACTATGATAATAAAACAAAGATATTTAATCAATTTAAGCTCTTTTATTTCAATATTAAATTTCACAAATGTTTTTAACTAGAGCATTAAAAATAACAATGTTTTAGCAATCCATTTTTTAATATTAAGAAAAAAATGAAAAAATCACATATTCATTAAAGAAAATAGCGTTAATTAGTTTTTCGATAATTGGAACTTTTATAAAATGAGCAAAAATTGTTATATAATAATAAAAATTTAAAATAGTATAAAATTAATCCTTGATTATTTTACTTACATATACGGTGACTCACGGTCTCACACACCAGGTTAGTAACAAAAAATACAGAAATTGTGCTCACTAAGCAGTTTCGTCGTGAACTGATTGTGGGGGACGTGCAATGCGGCAGCTATTCGAAACCGCAACAAAAAAGAATAATGGAGAAGAAAGTTATACGATTTTTTTACACGACCGGTCTCGCAGACCTGTAGGTCACCATTGGCGGGTTAAACTCATGATATCTTTAAGCAAACGCTTTATGCATATTTCCATATTACTCCAGGAACATAGAAGAATCGCCAGCTCTCTCTTTTTATTGAAACACTCACTTGTAGTTTAAAATTTTATTTTATTATTATTCATTATTTTAACTCTAACTCTTAGTTTTTAATTTTTATAAATCGCAAGCTTTATTTTAATGTGAATTTGTTTATGAATGCTGTTTTGCTATAAAAGATTTAAGAATCTTATTGTACTGATATATATTGAAATAAATGCAATACAATACAATAAATGTTTGTGTTTAAATTTAAGTGCATATGCATATACATGTAAAGAAAAACACACTTTTATTTTGATACATTTTTGATGCTTAAACATCTTAGCTCAGTGTATGGGGGAATTCTGAATTTAAGAGGGAAGTCTAAGCGTGTATTTGTAAAAGTTATGCTATATAGGAGATTCATGTAGAATATAATGTAGGCGTAATATTGGTATATAAACTGTATGGAGTCCTAGATAATTCATAAGTCAATGTTGTATGGAGTCACAGTCACTACAATATACCGTAATAAATACACCAAATGCAAGTTTTCAACTCCTGTTTTTTGAATACATCGTTTGGCTGATTGCAAACTCACATATCTCTGAGAGTAGTAGAACCAGGGCATGGCTACTTGTTGGTTAGATGCCCAACATTGATATGATATCAGTACTGAATAGTTGGAAAAATTTAAAAAGAAGTTGTTGTGCCACTTATGCAAATTTTTCTTTCTAAATCCCATATCGTTTGAGCCAAAAGAAACTGATTTTAATTGGAAAAAGGAGCGTTGTACCTCTCCTTAGTCCCTAAACATCCGTATCACACCTATTCGTTACTAAGTGGAGGATTTGGAAAAGAGGTGTAACACCACCCATACAATTTTGATATCCATATCTCATATTTCCTGTACCGAGTAATTCATACTCCTGGAATTTGGCTAAGCTGTCCATATTGATAAAGTTATAGTTTCAGCTTCGTCGGATTCTTATCGATAACAACAGACACCGACAATTTACAGTTCTATTAAAAAAATAAAAAAACAGTTCTATTGTCTTCTTATAATTGTCATTGGTTTGCTGAGAGCTTGTCATCGCCGAGTCATCGGCTTCTTATCGACAAGTTGTAGATATGTCATCGATTGTTGCTATTTAATCGACAGCCTTTTCTATAAAAATCCGATAACATATTATAACTTATCGATAATACGCCAATAATAAATTGGTAATAATGCTATAAAAATTTGATGTCATTTAGATAGCAAATCAATACATTTTTATATCATATCGCTAACCTTTCGATAAATAATCGAAAAGTTTTGATAAATAATCAATAGATTTTTGATTATAATTCGAAAACATTTTTGATTACAAATCCATAACCGGTTACCTTTTGAAAGTATGGCGTTAAATTTTCAACAACATACCGAAAACTGTTCGACAGCAAATCGATAACAAATTGGTAGAAACCAGATAGCTAATAGATAAATTTTCCAAACCAAATCTATAGCTGTTTTGTTAACAATACGATATTATGTCGATAAATAATCGAAAACCTTTCGATAGTAAGACAATAATTGTTCGATTATGCATTTCCTATCGATACCAAATTTATAATATATTCGATAAAAATCCATAGCTCGACTATGCCTCGTCGTAGAAAACATTTTCGTTTCTTTTATTTTCTTTTCGTTTCTTTTCTTTTCTTTTCTTTTCTTTTCTTTTCTTTTCTTTTCTTTTCTTTTCTTTTCTTTTCTTTTCTTTTCTTTTCTTTTCTTTTCTTTTCTTTTCTTTTCTTTTCTTTTCTTTTCTTTTCTCTTCTTTTCTTTTCTTTACTTTTCTTCTCTTTTCTTTTATTTTCTTTTCTTTTCTTTTCTTTTCTTTTCTTTTCTTTTCTTTTCTCTTCTTTTCTTTTCTTTTCTTTACTTTTCTTTTCTTTTCTTTTATTTTCTTTTCTTTTCTTTTCTTTTCTTTTCTTTTCTTTTCTTTTCTTTCCTTTCCTTTCCTTTCCTTTCCTTTTTCTTTCCTTTCCTTTCATTTCATTCCCCTTCCTTTCCTTTCCTTTCGTTTCCTTTCTTTTCCTTTCGTTTCCTTTCCTCTCCTTTCCTTTCCTTTGCTTTTTTTCCTTTCCTTCCTCTTCCTTTCCTCTCCTTGCCTTAGCAAAGCTATTTACACATCAAGAAAATTTTCCCTTATCCTACTACGCGATTCGGTGTATTTTTTACCTTCTTCAATATAAGCTGCTGAATATTTTTAAAGAAGTTATCAGTTTATTAATATTATTATTACATTTTTTATAAATAAACAACATATGGCACTGAGGAAGGTGGGAAAGTGTTATGCAAACGTCCACCCAGCAACGAGCTTTAGTATTAATGAACTTCTAAAGCAGAATAAACCAAATCAACGTTAATTTTTTGGTTGTTATAAATAATCGAAAACTTCCCCTTTTAACTTTTGTCACTGCAAAACTAAAATGGAAATGAAACCAAAGCGCCGTCATTTTAAAACTACTCAATTTCCAGACAAATACATATGTACAGTTCACTATCTCTCTTATTTACTTTGTTAGTACTTAGTTCAAGTAGCAAATAAGTTTTCAAGTTCTTCCAAATAGTTCAACAACTCAAATTATTTTAAAAGATAAAGCAACTATAAATGAAAATTTTCGCGCACAGAGTTAACGCAAAAGCTCTGTTGTCATATGCAACTTAGTACAATGAAGTTTAATTTCCAATTTCCCTTTCTAGTTATATAGTTTATCCACATCATCGTAGTCCTTAGGATAGTTTACGATTTTGAGTTTGCAGGAAGGCGCGTATTAGCCTGCATTTGGCAGTTATTTATAGTATTTTGAGGAAAGCTGCCGAAACCATTTACTTGTTTCTAGAGCTAACTACATACATTCGTTAAATTGTATGCTTGTCAATAGCAAATTTCTACAGAAACAAACTCTGCAGGTGGCATTTAATCAAATTTCTAAATTTTGTGCTTTCACATGGCAGAAGTTTGAGTTTTATATAGATAATTCTGAGGAAATTACTTTCCAAGGAAATACATAAATACATAACAGAGATTTCCGGAAAAATAGTAATTTGAAATTTTAATAAACCCAAGTACGCAATTCACTGCATAGTATAAAACAAAGCCGCATTTTCTTTCCCTATGTCCTTTTGAATGCTTAAACCTTTAAAACGACGCCACGAATTTCTATGCGGTTTTCTTCAATAGATACAGTGATTGAGGAGGAAGGTTTTTAGGTATAATAACATCCTTTAAATATTGGTGAAATACTGTTTTTTTCAAGTTTCTAATGTGATGTAAATAATTACATTTTTTCGCTTACGCTGCAAACGTAAGCTGAACCCTAAGAGGTTTATCAAAATAATGTATTAAGTACTATACACGTTGAAAAGGTTTACAGAAAACTCCGCTATGGTATATGTCTAGAATACTTTTTATTCCGTTCTGGCTAGGGTCTTGAGATCAAAACGTGGGCTTGGGTAATCCTGGGATGTGTTCGAACAATATGGGTATCAAATGGAAGCTTTTTAAGAGTACTTTGATACGGGGACTTTTCGTACCCCCGGGTGACTAGCGTCTCGAGAGATAGGTAAAAATGTGGACCCGAGTACCTCTAGAAAGTGTTTATAGAATATGGATACCAAATGAAAGCTGTTGATGAGTACTTTAGTAGAGGGTAATTTTCATAACCCTGGGTGACTAGGGTCTCGAGATATAGGCCAAAACGGGGGCCCGTGTATGCCTAGACAGTGTTTATACAATATGGATAACCAATGAAAGCTGTTGATGAGTGCTTTAGTACAGGGTAATTTTCATACCTATTTGTGACTAGGGTCTCGAGATATAGGCCAAAACCTAGATCAGGGCAACACTAGGATGTGTTTTAATATTATGGGTGTCAAATTGAAGCTGTTGATGAGAGCTTTAGTACAGCGTAGTTTTTATAACTATTGGTGACTAGGGTCTCGAGGTATAGGCTAAAACCTGGATCAGAGTAACACTAGGATAGTATATAATAGATTAAAATAAGCTATATCTTTGCAAAAAAGAATTTTGTATTAATGGTATTCCGTTTCCCAAGTGGATTTTAACAATAAATAGGAAAATTTTCAAATTTTTAAGGGCGTGGTACCGCCCCTTTTATGACAAAGCTATTTTCTATGTTTCGAGGGCCATAACTTGAAGAAAAATTAACGGAACTTAACAAAATTGGGTACACAAAATTTTCCCTATAGCAGGAAATATTTCTAGAAAAAATGGACGAGATCAGTTAAAGACCACGCCCACTTTTATATAAAAGATTTCTCAAAGGGCAGTAGAAAAAATAATAAGCTATATGTCAGCGAAAAAGAGCTTTGTATCAAGAGAATTTTACTTTCTAAACTGAATTATAACATTAAATTGGAAAACATTAAAATTTTTAAAAATGGGTGTGGCACCGCGACTTTTTTGTCTAAGTAATTTTCAATGTTTCGGGAGCCATAACTCGAAGAGCAAAGAAATTGTGTACACATATTGTCCTTATAGCAGAAAAAATTTCAAGTAAAAACGGTTAGATTGGTTGAGTACCACGCCCACTTTTATATAAATGACGTTCAAAAGGGTCGTAGGCAAAAATAATAAGTTACATCTTAGCGTAAAATAGTTTTGTACCAATCGTATTTTGTGCCATTATAACACGAAATGGGAAAAAAATTCAAATCTTGAAAAATGAGCGTGGCACTGCCCCTTTCTTACAATGAATTTCTCAACGTTTCTGGAGCCATAACTCGACGAAAAATTTGGCGTTTAACAGTAAAAATGGATCATTAAAAATGGACTAAATCGGTTGAATCGCCTTCTTTTATATATATAGATTTTTTAAAGTGCGTAGGTGCAGGTAATAAGCTTTTTCTAGTAAAGGTTGGAAAATTTCGTTAATAACCCTGCAATTTTTGTACTTTTTTTATATACTTATTTGTAAACAGTGGGGAAATCTCCATATCTGAAGGAAAACTGCATTATTACCCGCTCAAGATCATTGGTGTTAACCTCTGTATCTTTTTTGCTTCATTTAAACGAAAATTAGTTCAGAATAGAACCATATGTACATGTGTATTGCGCAATGCAATATGAATCATACAATAATGATGATGATGTATACAGTGAATGGATACATTTTTGTACAATAAAAAATGTTCAGAAAGTAAAAGCAAAAGAACGTAAAAATTTTAAAGCGTAACATCGTAAAGCCTACGTGATACAATTCGCATATTATTATAGTGTAAAGCATACTCACATTGTAGCAGACAAGGGTAACAGCATAAAAATGTTAAAGTGTAATATCTTACAAGCGTATTAGCGTATTTTAATCAATTTGCATATTAAAATAATGTCAAGCGTATTCGCATATTAGCATACAAGCGCAACAGCGTAAAAACGTAGACGCGTATTATTTTGCAAGCGTGTTAGCATATCTATAACGCTTTCCTTTGTTTCGATGTATACTGGAACTTACTGCTTAATTTGGCAAGAGATGATGAAAATTTTTTTAAATATACATCACCCTGTCGGAACTTCCACAAACAAAAGCGACCCAGTATATATCCCCCTATACTTTCTAATCCTGTTGTCAAAATAAAGCGATATACATTTACCCATATATGCAATTTCATATAAAAATAGATATGTATGACTTAATTTAATTTAAATATTTTTATTTTATTCATTGTCCTTCTTGACGTACTTGAAAAGTAAACCAAACTGTGATATTTTACAGTTGATATGTTTTTTCATTCAAAAAGATAAAATTGCCTTGAATTTTGGTCTCTTAAAGTACAGAGACTATACTGTATACTTGAGGAAAAATGCAGTTTAGTAAGTATGAATTTCTAATTTTTTTATAAAATTTTTCATTATTTTGAGGGAAAGCTTTTCCAAAATTTTTTCAATTAACAATACTTGAACGAATATTTCGCAAGGTGTTTAGATGTACGAATAAGCTGAATGAATAAGAAAATTCCACTCTAAAATTGAGCACCTCGACTAAAATCTATGGCCGTGAGAGTTAAAAAATTATTTTAATATTAACCGCTGTGATGGCTGAATGGTTATAGCAGCGGCGCCTAAACGTTGCCGATGAAGGAATTTAGCAGTTCCCGAAATGGATCTATACAACGAGCTTTGGCAGTTGTCTAAATTTTTTCTTTCTTCTATTCTAATTTAAAAAATTTTTTCAATTAAGACAAAATTTATCATAACAATAATAACGATTAAAAATTATTGTTAGGCCTTGAGCTCGATTCGAACCCGCGATTTTAAAAAATTATTTTAACAAACTTTTTTCATACAATTTTTTCTATTTTTAAGAAACATATTCCTATTACCAAGTAAAAAATGGATTTATTGTTTAAGAAAATTACTTATTCAGATTAAGTGAGGAATTCCTGTCGTGAAATATCAAATACCATTTCTTCGTTTTATAATATACTAGAAGACCCGGCAGACATTGTTCTGCCCTAAATTTCTCTCTCTGCCCTCCCCCCTCTTCACTTTTTCCTAATCCTTTTATTCACTCCTCCCTCCGTCTTATTCGCTTCATCTATCTCCATCTTCCTCTCATTCTATCTCTTTCTCAATCTCCTTCTCTCTTTTCTCTTCTCTCAAATTCTTCTCATTCTTCTGCATCCCTTATTGCCTGTCCCAGAGTGTGGTATGTATTTTATTCCAGTCCCAGTCCCAGTCTCACTCCGAGTCTCAGTCCCAGTCCCACTCCTAGCCTCAGTCCTAGTCCTAGTCGTAATTCCAGTCCCAGCCCGTCTCTGGATAATATATTACTCTGTACTAAAGCATCATCAACAGCTTTCATTTGATATCCACTGTCTAGGCATTCACTGGCCCACGTTTTGGCAAATTGCACATGGCACAACTAAAGACTCTCCTGAATTAAAAAAATGTCATTGTACCTCTAAACCGCGGGCCCCCTCAGAAACCCCGGGCCCGGGGCTAATCCCCTCCCCCACCTTCTCGGCGGACCTGGTGATATGCTATAATTGATATCATTCGCTATAATATTTTTTGTTGATAAGCACGTTGTTTAATTAAACACCAACAAATTACACGGAAGTATATTCGCACCACCTGAAAATATGAGTGCCGGTGCGTATACGTAACATTTTATTATTACGTATAAACAAATAAAAGAATTTGCAATAAAATAATATTGCGAATATAAACTATATATATAACCTATCCTATATTTCAAGTTAGATCGAACTGCACACGGGGTGCAAAACAAATTCAAAATCGATTCAGTAGTTTAGGAGTTCATCGGGAACAAACATAGTGACAGGTGATTTTTATATATTACGATATTCTTTATGCATTTTTTGTTGTTGTTGTAGGAAGCTTAAAACACGCTAATAATAGCTTCACTTTTATGTTTGTTTGTGTGTAACTCTTTATATCCATTATTAAAATAAAAAATGTCACGCATAGTATCGGTACCCGTCTTTTCAGGCGATAAGGAAATATTTGCGTGTAGGAAATAAGTAGGTTTTAAATAAAATACTTAGCCTATTTTGATTTAAGATAAGAAAAAACAAGTAATATTTTAAAGCTTTTGAGCTTTGAACTCCTATATACGAATAATGTAGCAAGCACCATAAAGGTACAAGCCCAGCCCTTTCAGGTACATTTAAATATCATTAAATTTATAAAAAGTGGTTATATACTGCATTTTACTTTTGTCATCGGATTCCATTCGCAAGGAAAACTTTGCATACCACTAGCAAATAATTAGCCCCAAAAAGCTTTTAAATCAATAACCTAGCTTTGACAATGCCATTTCCATTAGGCAAGACTTAATTTTCTTTAAAAAAAGCTACAAAATCAATCAATTACATAAAGTTTATTTATTCAACCGAACCCAATGTGCTTATTAGGACTTAAGATAAAATAGAAAATAAATCTTATATTACCTTACATGAAACAAAGAAGGAGTAAAAGGTTACAGCAATTCGTCTCTCGTAAAATAAATGACATTTAAGAAACATTTGCTATCAACAACGTAATATATTTTGCATTGTAATGCATTTAAGCTGGGCCAAATTTATTTTCCATGGAAAATTTGAAGAAAAGGACTTTCAGTTGTAAGGCGAATCATACATTTTTAATGGCGGGTCATGCATATGAAAAGCTTATAAAACTTACAACTAGAACAAGAGAATGAAAACTTTACAAAGAAATTGCAGCACAAGATCAATTTCAAGTGAATTCAAGGAAATGATAACTGAGTAGCCAATGCAGTCAACTTAAAATAAACTAAAATGATAAATAAGCTACTGAACATCAGATGTTGTTTCTGCGTTGAGAAAAAAGTTTAATATTGAAAGTCACATGCCGTGCTGGAAGAAAGGTGGGTAGGTTGAACTGGCCGGTCCATGAGGACCTCACATAGACTGATTGAGTCCGTAGTGTTACCAGAAGTTTGTTTTAACGACCAAACTGAAAAACCCTATCAAAAACCAAGACCTATGTTATAAAATAACTCCGTCCTCTTGGCAAATACTAGAAGCTTCCTAGGACTTAAGCCACTTGCTGTTTCTAGAACTGACAGCTGTATCACTCCTAATAGCTGGAGTCTTAGCCTGGTAAGTGCAGGGCACGAGCACAGAAATTGCTCGATCCTTTCCTCTTCCAACCCGGACTTCCTAAATCTGCTATCACTGACCAGGCCTAATTTAAAGGCATGTGACGCCAGAAGGCAGTGTCCAGTCAGAATACACGTCATGAGTCTACAGTCCTCTCTTTTTAATGATAGAAGCAACTGTGTTATTCTAAGGTTGTAAGACCTACACATAATTTTCGACACTTTACAGCTCCGCGCTTGAACCCACGCCTTTACCGCTTGGCCGATCATGTGCACCTCTCGCATTTGCTTAATTTCGCCCAATTTAATTGGGGCATCTACGGAGCAAGCTTCAAAGGATGCGCCCTTTTTAGCTAGTTCGTCCGCTTTTTCATTCCCATCTATTCGCATATGCCCTGGGACACAATATAGATATATGCTTCTCCCTTTCCCGATTCTCTCCGGAGACTGCTTACACTCTAACATGTATTTAGATGCTGTGCTATGCGATAATTGCCTTAATTGCTGCTTGACTGTCAATATAAAAGTTAACTCGGTTGCAGCTTAAGCTATTCTCTTCCAGGGGTTCTACTGCTTTGGTAACGGCTAATATTTCCGCTTGGAAAACGCTACAGAATTCCGGCAGCCTGTAGGATCTGCTTATTTCCGGATCAGCGCAGTATACCGCAGACCCTACTCTTTCCACTACTTTCGAACCATCGGTGTACACATGTATCGCCTCGTCCGCCATTTGCGCACACTTGTGCCAACCGTCCACCTCTATTGTGGCCTTAAGATCTCCCTCGAAGCGCAGATAGGGAATCGTGTAATCGTCTTGTGATTGATGACGCTGTACTACTATGGCCATATGGTCGGCGCTCAAGCTGCCCCGAAGCACCGAGCCTGTTTGCGGTCGTTAACGCTTTGCTCTTTGCTACCAGGTCTACAGGTGGAATGCGCAGAATGACATACAATGCAGCCGTTGGGGTTGTTTTCAGGGCTCCCGTAATGCTAAGCGTCGATAGTCTGCATACCCCCTCTAATTTTTTGAGGTATGTTGTTTTTTGTGTGGCTTTCCACCAAAAAAGGACTCCATAGTATAGAATAGGGCTTACAATCGCTGTAAAAACCCAATGAGAAAGAGAGGGCGATAGGCCTCACGTACACCCCAGCATTCTTTTACATGCATAGAGTGCCGTTCAGGCCTTCTTCACCCTCTCCTCCACGTTGAGCTTCCATGACAGCTTACTGTCTAGGATGATTCCTAGATATCTTGTGCAAGGTTTCTCCTGTAAGGTCACCCCTCCTAACTTAGGCCTGGTCCAATTTGGGACCTTGTACCTCTTTGTAAACAAGACCATATCCGTCTTCTCCGCATTGACTTTCAACCCGACATTAGATGCCCAGGTATGAATATCCCGAAGCGCCCGATCCATCAAAGAACTAATCGTTGGAAGGCACTTTCCACTTATGACAATTGCAGCGTCATCTGCTTAAACCGTAAATTTAACGGGTCCCTCATCGAATTGCCTGATCAGTTGGTTGATGACCAGCGTCCACAGCAGAGGTGATAGCACCCCTCCCTGCGGCGTGCCCCTGTCCTCTGATTTCGTGGCCTCGTACAATCCCCATTGTGATGTAAATGCTGAAAGAAAAAAAAAATGGAAAGAATTACGACACGAAACAACACTCGTAGTATAAAGGTCGTTATGTGTTTTGTCCTATTCTGTTCTTCATTATTATCACCCAGTTATGTGGCCGCCAAGGTGTGGTGGAAGCGTGGTCCGCCTACAATACCGAAGATCCCGGATTCACGCCCTGGGAAATTGATATCGAAATCTTTGAAACAAGATTTTTAATTAGAAGAAAGTTATTCTAAGCGAGGTCGCCCCTTGGCAGTGACTTGGCAAGCTCTCCGATTATATTTCTGCCATGAAATGCTTCTCAGTGAAAACTCATCTACTTTGCGGATGCAGTTTGGAGTCGGCATAAAACACTAAGGCCCAATTCCGCCAATTTTTAGGAAAAAATAAAGGAGCACAACGCAAATTGAAGGAAATCTCAGCCTTAAATCTCCTCGCTTCATATGAACATATTTACTAATTTATGCTGTCGCGTGATATACAAAATTATAATTATTAAAAAAATATATATATCGTGATATACCTCCGAGGAGATCCAGGTCGTGTTTCATTTCTAATTTTAGCAAGCCACCTTTCAATTTTTTTCTCTTTGACGGGACCTGAATTTTTAATTGTATACATCGCATCCACATTGCTTTTAGTTTTCTTTTCCAATGACTTTTTTTTTATTCACAAAATTGTATATTTATATTCCTTAATTCTCAAAATTTTACAATTTTGTTGTTTTTTGTTGATCAATGTGCATATGGCTATATAAATTCAGCAGTCTTCTGAAGTGTAGTTGCTAAGTTATTCTTGATACATAGAGCATATCCCACCAAAGTGTTAGGAAACTAGCGTAGCTCGCCAGACTTCCCCAGCATCAGCGCATAACTCATTAATTCTTCATACATGCACAATTCTCCCTTTAGATCGATGATCACATTTTATCATGTTCGAATGCTGAACCCTCATCAGCTTTAAACACGATAATTAGGACGACTTAAAAAATTCAACGGGTTTGTTATGCACCAGATAAACATCATCCTCAACCCATCTGTTTATCTCACCTATTTATGTGGTAGAGGGTATAGAATGGGGACGGATTAAACTAGAAAGCTTAACGTAGCCCCTACATGGCACATTCAACCGCAACGCATTGGATCTTTATCCGGCAAAACCCATCATGTTCCGATTTATACTTTATTAGTAGTTGTTAGCTGAACGTACAGGATCTATATCCTGCCTACGGGAAGTCTCTTTATTGCTACAACAATCACCACAATATAACACTCCCTAAAATCATAATAATGTTTCATTATCGTAATAATAACAAAACCTTCAAAAATATCCCTCGGTACTTTGGCCATTTTTATGGATAAAAGTTGTTAATGAGTATGAGCTACCATCACCGATATGGCTTCAATCTATTTTGCATTTGGTGATGGAATCCCAGAAATCCCGTAAAACAAAAACGATGCAGGTTAAACCTTCAAAATACATCGAAGCAATTAAAAAACCTAGTCTTCAAATCAATGGACAGAGAGAGTGTTATATTCATGCCAGTAGTAAATGGGAGAGTTATACCTTATACCAATTGTTGGCACTTGAGACAGATCCAACACCATATGACAACGAAGGCCTATAGTTAGCCATTTATGAGCATAACTTTATTAAAATCTGAAAGGCTTACATGTACCATAAGCATAAAAGAAAATTGCTCATAAAATTTGGCCAAGTCTAACGATATGGATGCTCAATAATCAATATTATAGGCAGTCATCCTGGCAAATTGTCATCGACCGGGGCATAAAAGCATACAATTTATTTATATAGCTTCGTCTCCCTTACGAATGTACAGGCAGCTTCATAAGCTTTATGAATAAATACTGCTTCATACTAAGCATTCATTTAATCCAATGCCATACAGAGTCACGGGTTTTCTAAGCAAAGTCACGCACGGTGAATCCACTTATCAACTACTGCGGCATTATTTATGGTTTAAAATATTTTCTATCCATAACCAACAAATTATTCATATATTCCTATGCTTCAGCTAATTTTCACTCTACTACTTGATAACATTTAGCGGGCGAGGCCCAGGCGACTTTTTACTTACTTACTTGATTGGCGAGTATGGCCGGTTATGGCTGTCCACAAGGCGCGCCAGTCGTTCCTTCAATTGGTCACACCAAGAGAGTTTAAATCGTTTTCCACTTGGTCCTTCCAACGTAGTGTGGGCCGCCTTCTACCTCTGCTTTCATAGGCGCGTTCAGATAGAAACACTTTCTTGGCCGGAGCTTCATATGTCATTCACTTAACACTGCCTAGCCAGCGCAGCCGCTGCGTTTAAATTCGCTGGACTATGTGGATTTCTGCATATAGCTCGTACAGCTCATCATTAAATCACTTCACTTCGCTTAAAACCCATCGGTCGAGAGGACAGTCCGGTTAGTAGCTAAATGAGCTAGAAAATTCAGACCGCATTTCTGCAAATACCAGTCAATAAGGGGTCTACTCACCCAAAGTTTCATGTGGCCAAAAGCTTCATGTAGTATGGTTGTTTCCACACAAATCAAGTAAAGAGAAATATCTTTTTATGTATATTTGAACGATTTTTTGTTATCCGTTGTCAAATTTGGTTTCGAGACAAATCAGTTTCGGCGTTGTGTCATCACCAGTGTCGAGTTTCGTTCTATTTTGCAGATTAAAACGAGTGCTTTACTACTTGGCTTCTGCATTTCCCGCCCATCATACTTCAAAATTTTATGCGAAAATTTCTGCTGCACAAACATTACAACAAAATCATGTGCATACCACAAACTACGAGTCAGCAGTCTCATTCACTTGAAATGAACTTTTAATGACATCAAACGCACGAAATTTTTAATCTAAAATCAATCAATTAAATGTGCATCAATTTTACTGTTTCCAATATATATTTCATTTTTCAACTTTTCTATTAGCAAAACTTTTGAAAAGCAAAAATTTTAATTCAGCTTTATTTGAAATAACGCGCACTCTTGATTGACCCTTTGTGGCAGTGATTTGCAAAACATATTACTTGTAAAATTCGGTAAATATAAGCATGTGCGCATGTATGTACATACGTATGTACAATGTGCTCGTAAAAAACATGAACAGAAACTTGTTTTATTGTACGTTAACAAAGCAAATTAAATCTGTTACCGTAAATATCGAAAAATTTCTATTAAGAGAAATTGGGGTTTCTGTTACTGCCAGCGGTTAAGGGCGTTTAGATTACGCCCGATGTAAGTATACCTGTTATAGAAGGTGACCAAAATAAAAAAATAGTTCAACGGTTGTATAGCGCAACCCTTTCAAGTGGTTTCCAACAGAATTTATAACTTCCCCAACCCAATTGTCTACCTCACTTACCCGTGGCGAATGTTAGCAGTCAAGGCTCTGGCGATGCCAAACTCTTCAGGGTACTAGGAGATGGTCTCGAAGGTTCAATGTGGTCATATTAAATCGTTTCCGCGATGTTCAGGCTTGTACCTAAATTGTGCTAGTTCCAAGAACGTACCGGACCTAGTTTTATCGCTACAACAACAACAAAAGGTTTTTCGTTTTTAACACCGTGTTATATATTCATAGCTGTAATACTACTAAAATAATACAGACATTTTTGTTTTTAATTAATTTCGATGTTTATGCGTTGGTAAATAACTCATTACCTCGTTTCATTTTTATGAAATTTTCACAAGCACATACATAAGTGAATATATATATTTTTGTATATACAGCAGATTTTTGACCATGGCCGGCGGTAATCAGGGATAACAAATAAATATTATTTTCAAACAAAAAATCATGCTGATGGGATAAGGCCACCTACGTAAGAGATACGTCAATAAATTTTTTATTACATAGACCGATAATCAATTATTTTTAATATTTTTTTAAATGTTCAAAAAAAAGGCAATTATGTTTAGAATTTTTTATTTCGCTAAAATATTTATAGTTATATAATTTTGTTTTCTTTTTGCTAATACCTATATGACACTATTTTATTTTCATGCATATTTGCTTCAATTTTTTGTCGCCCTTCTTCCTAATACGGCTAGTACCACAACTCTTGAGTAGCCCAATGAAGGGTTGTTGTAAGCAGAGTAATAAGAATTTTCAAGCGCATCAGGGAAACCCGTCCCCATATATCCATTTCGTTGAGTTTATAAATTTGAGAAGCTATCCCTGCCTAACATCCTTGAGTTCTGGGAGTTCCAAGAAACTGTATTCTGTTTCGACAGTGTGCTGGGAATTCGCACAACATATGGTCAACTGTTTCCTCCGCCAATGGTCCAAAGCCCTGTGAGCACCGCAACTACTCTGGAGTTATCCCTTCTGTTCATCTTAAGGACAGTTATAGATCGGTTTTCTCGTAACCATTTCCACCTATTGATGGGCTCGCTCAACCAGTGCTGGGAGATTCGAACCTTGATGAGTCCCAGGGGTGCTCCTGACACATCAAGAGCCGCTCCACGCCATGCCAGCTCATCCGCCATTTTGTTACCCTGTATTTTCGATGCGCCGGCACCCATATCAGAGTAACAACCTGCCGTCTCGCCAGAATCATTGCCCTCTCCATGCATTGCCCAACCAAGTGTGATGTTATCGTCACTGGCCCAAGAACTACAAGAGCCGCCCGGCTATTGTAGAGAATGGCTACCCTGTTACCCTTATTATTGATACATATTAACGCTTCACACGCCTTTTGGATAGCGAAAATCTCAGCTTGAAACACGCTTGCCGAGTCGGGAAGCCGCATACATCAGGACGTGGGCGGTATAGTCGCAAATATTCCAGCACCCACTCCGCAAGCCATTTTAGATCCGTCCGTGAAAACCGAGATGTCGAAGTCTGCCCTTGAACAAACGTAGCCCGTTTTTGACGTGAAGCGGTAGTCGTTTATATTGAGCAGGATGCGGCTGTGTCCAAATGTGCGCTCCCTCCAAAGGCCCAATTCCCAAAGCCTCCGGAGGGACATCTCATATCATGTTTAAAGCTTCCGAGAAGCACGACATAATTTCCGCCGTGATCGCCTCGCAGGCAGATCGTTGAACTTTCCCTAGCATGGGAATAATGTATTTCACCTTCACCGCCTTCCACCATACGAGTGCCTCACATGTCAGAATTGGTCGAATAACTGCCTTATACATCCATGCCATGAGGTCTGTCCTCAGACCCCACTTTTTACTTAGAGTTCCTATGCAGGCACACATAGCCCCGTAGGCTCGTTTGACTCTGTGTTAAGCCTCCAGTTCAGCTTTGGTGTCAAAAATACTCCTAGGTATTTGGCCCTATCAGAAAACCTCAACTCATGTCCATCAAGTGTGGGAAGATTCAAACTTGGTATTTTCGTCCTAGTTCTCTAGGACTAGTTCTCTCTTTGAAGGGTTAACGCTTAGTCCGGCGGTCTACGCCCAGCTACTCAGCTTCCAAAGTGATCCCTGCTTGATCACATTAACCACATTGGGACACAGATCATATACCAGTATTACTGCGTTGAAGAAGTATGTTCTCTATTATGCAAAGCCAGAGCAGTGGTGACAAGATCCCACCCTGAGGGGACCCTTTCCACGGACGCGCCGTGAGTTCGCTCCTAATACTACTTCAGTATTGGTGTAAGTGTGTAAACTATATTCCAAAAAAAGAACGCAATACAAGAAAAATACAACCTAGTTCATTAAAAACAATCGAGTCAGTTTGTATTTCGTTAAGTTTTTTGACATTCGGCTGTGTTTTCTTAATTTTTTCTTACAAATGAAAATTTTGTTTTTAGTTTGAAAATTACGGCATTAATACACAACTTAAATCGACTCTCTTGTGAAATAAATGAAACATCAGAACGCGAAATATTTTTTCCGCATTATTTGGATTGTTGTAAAAAATGTTAATAAAAAAATTCAATTCAAAACATAAACAAAAACAAGTCAAACTATTTTATTTCGTGGCCTCTCTTGCTCTTATTGGAAATTGTTTTTGTAATTTGATTTTTCCGATAAAGCTTCGTCAGTTGTTTAAGCTTGGAATCCAAGCAGAAGTAAAGTAGTGTAGAGTTATAATGCCTATATGACACTAATTGGTTTCTTGTATTTCTTCCTAAATTTGGTGTCGCACTCCACCCTAATACGGGTTCAGTACTGTGTGTAAACTATATTCCAAAAATTAAAGAATACACAAGAAAAATACGAACTAGTTTGTTAAAAACAAATGAGCTGGTTTGTCATGATTCAATTACTAGAGGTTTGTTCCTCAATTATGACAGATCTTTGACACTCTCGAATTGAAAAATCTGGAAAAATCTTGCTTTTACGAGGTAAGGAAAATGGGGAATTATTCAATCCCCTTCAGTGAAATTGTAGTAGACAAGTATCTTTGGTATTATATTAGTAGTTATAATAAATAAGTAAATGCCAAAAGTTTTTGAGGAAATAATTCATTTTCTACCAAATATTTCTGGAATTGATAAAGTTATGTTGGTTTGGCCATTCTTTCGGAAATTGTCTGAAGAATGCCGTACATTAGAATTTTATTCAAAAATGCACTATCTCAAAATTTGTTTCCAAAACTCCTTTCAATGCATTTTGTCATAAGAGGGAGTTAACACACAGGGAGTATTCACCTTTTTATTCTGAAATTTCGGAAAGCTCTTTTCCGTTAAGTAATCATGGAAGCGGTCCGAATAATTTAGAATATGCGGAATACGTTCATTTGATACTTCCTCACGAGGTCCGAATATGCATAATATCTATATATATATAAATGAATTGCTGTTCGTTAGTCTCGCTAAAACTCGAGACCGGCTGAACGGATTTATCTTATCTTGGTCTTGAATTATTCGTGGAGGTCTAGCGAAGGTTTAAAAGGTGAGAAAAAATCAAATACTTGCCGGGAAAATACTCAAAACAGCATATTTCCTCGAGATATAGGCCAAAACCTGGACCCTGGTATCCCTAGAGTGTGTTTATAGAATATGGATATCAAATAAAAGCTGTTGATGAGTGCTTTAGTAGAGGGTAATTTTCATACCCCTGGGTGAATAGGGTCTCGAGATATAGGCCAAAACGTGGACCCGGGTATCAATAGGGTGTGTTTATAGAATATGGATATCAAATAAAAGCTGTTGGTGAGTGCTTTAGTAGAGGGTAATTTTCATACCCCTGGGTGACTAGGGTCCCGAGGTATAGGCCAAAACGTGGACCCGGGTACCCCTAGAATATGCATATCAAATGAAAGCTCTTGATAAGTGCTTTAGTAGAGGGTAATTTTCATACCCCTGGGTGACTCGGGTCTCGAGATATAGGCCAAAACGTGGACCCTGGTACCCCTAGAGTGTGTTTATAGAATATGGATATCATATGAAAGCTGTTGATGAGTGCTTTAGTAGAGGGTAATTTTCATACCCTGGGTGACTAGGGTCTCGAGATATAGGCCAAAACGTGGACCCGGGTACCCCTAGGGTGTGTTTATAGAATATGGATATCAAATAAAAGCTGTTGATGAGTGCTTTAGTAGAGGGTAATTTTCATACCCCTGGGTGACTAGAGTCCCGAGATATAGGCCAAAACGTGGACCCGGGTACCCCTAGAATATGCATATCAAATGAAAGCTCTTGACGAGTGCTTTAGTAGGGGGTAATCTTCATACCCCTGGGTGAATAGGGTCTCGAGCTATGGGCCAAAAAGTGGACCCGGGTACCCCTAGAATCTGTTTATAGAATATTGATATCAGATTAAAGCTGTTGATGAGTGCTTTAGTAGAGGGTAATTCTCATACCCCTGGGTAACTAGGGTCTCGAGATATAGGCCAAAACGTGGACCCCGGTACCCATAGAATGTGTTTATAGAATGTGGATATCACATGAAAGCTGTTGATGAGTGCTTTATTAGAGGGCAATTTTCATATCCCTGGGTGACTAGGGTCTCGAGCTATATGCCAAAAAGTGGACCCGGGTACACCTAGAATGTGTTTATAGAATATTGATATCGAATGAAAGCTGTTGATGAGAGCTTTAGTAGAGGGTAATTTTCATACCCCTGGGTGACTATGGTTTCGGGATATAGGCCAAAATGTGGTCAGACGGAAAAAGCTTATTAAAATGTATGCAGATTGGCCAAATTTAGGGCAGGACAACGTCTGCCAGGTCTTCTAGTTCCAAATATAAACCGATTCTCCAAATTCATAAATTGAGACGAATCTTACGAACATACGGCATTAATAGAACAGAAGGTCGACTTTTCGGAGGCGGAAATAAAAATTTTAGCTCGTTCAAAAGATATTGACGAAAAACCGAAAAATTACCCCGGGTTGCGTTGGCGGCCTTCAGCCGAGCTTATACAAAATTACTCTGGCCAGTCCACCATTGAGCTGGGATCAAAATTAAATGCGTGCAAAATCCCTTTGTACACAACATCTTTTTCAGTGCACAAAAACATTACAACAACCACATGAAAATTGCCAACTTCAACTGCAAACATCTCCAGACGGAGATACAATTTTTCTTTTCCGCCTTAGGATTATTGTTGTCGAGGTCACCTCTCTTCAAATTTTTGAACGCGTATTAGCAGTAGACTTATAGGAAAAAAGGAATAAATATTTCCTATTGAAATTTAGAAATAAAATTATTTTATTATCTCGCAATGAAAAGGGTTAAGGACGAACTGAACAATGAAAACTTGTTTAACAATAAAATTTAAATGTTCGTTGCTAAGCATCACTTTTGTTCTGAAAACTTGAACTGCACCACGACAGACTCCTGTTCTAGACTTTTACCTGAATAAGTTAACATGCCCAATGAGTATATTTCGTTATGGCATCTCCATTATTTACTAATGACACTTTTACGTGAATCGATTTAATAGTCGAGATTTTGACGTTGAACAATGAATTTTGAATTGGTTTAGGTTTCGTATGTTCAAGTTTACGAAATTTCACGATTTCTTGGTGTCCTCACTTTTCATAAAATGACCTATGTTCAACACACACTAATAGATCATGGCACAGTTAATAAATTCATCATAAAATTAAAATAAATGTTCTAAGGAATTATGCAGATCAGTACTTATCGGGTATTTGCAAACTGATTGCTTTCTATTTCTACTACTAATATGTTTTGAAAATTCGCAAAGAAACAACACAGTTAACGGATGTCAATCCGATTTGGGAGCAAAATGGCTGCAATTGTCAATGTGTTTGTCTATCAAACCTCTTGTGACTGAATCATGCTAGTTTGTATTTCGTAAGGTTTTTGTAACATTCGGCTGTTCTTTCTGTATTTTTTTTTTTTTTTTTTTAAATCAAAAATATATTTTATTTGGAAAAATTTGCATAAATAAAAAACGAAAATCAACGTGCTGAGTTAGTAATTTAAGTGTGAAGCAATAAGGTGCTACAATATATTTGTGCATAAGAGAAATTGAGAGATAAAACTATAGCTATTTAATAATCGGCATCAAAAAATCATGGTCAGAACTCTGCAGGAATTTTAGAACATACTTTGCAACAAAACCTTCGGGGAGCATTTTTATCGCAACATCAACAATTTCGAGAGACCTATAATTTGTTCTTCGTTAAACAATTTTTTCTAAAATAAAAAAACTGACTTTGATTATAAAACTTATAACTACTACGATCTCTGATTATATTTATATTTGTTGCACCCTTTGCTGGTTTAATCTACATTTGTGTTAAATGCTTTTGTAGCTAATCATCTGCCGCCTCTTACGCATGCACATCAAATAACCAACTCCTCTTAAGCGAAGTGATAAATTATTAAATGGTTTCCCTAAAACATGTAGTAGTAATGTTTAATTTAGTTCAAACTCCCCTCACACACTTATAGAGATGCTTATTTTTCCTCCCAAGCGCATACCAATTTTGGTTGTTTTTCAGAATTTAACGTGTTCGCCTTTCAAATTGTATGTAATTTAGTACGACTGTGCGTATGATGAACATTTGAGTTTTTAATGTGAATACTAGCGGAGCACAGCAGTGGCCAATATTTGTGAAATGAAATAAAATTTAGAGTTTTTATGATAACTTTGATATCGAAGAAATAGGCGTGGTTACCAACTATCACACCTAAGATCGCGAATTCAAGTCCCGGGCAAAGCAACATTGAAAATTTGGAAACAAATTTTTTTTTTAACACTCCTATCAGCGGTGAATCAATTCAACACATCTTAGCGTTGTCGTCTGGCAAAAAATTTTACTCTTTAATTTTATCCACAGATATTTGAATTTTTATTTAAATTTTGAAGAAAACTCGTCGCACACTGTGATAAGTTTGAATTTGTATACTCAGTTGAGCAGAGCTCACAGAGTATATTAACTTTGATTGGCTAACGGTTGGTTGTACAGGTATAAAAAAATCGAGATAGATATAGACTTCCATATATAAAAATCATCAGTATCGAAAAAAAATTTGATTGAGCCATGTCCGTCCGTCCGTCCGTCCGTCCGTCCTTCCGTCTGACTGTTAACACGATAACTTGAGTAAATTTTGAGGTATTTTGATGAAATTTGGTATGTAGGTTCCAGGGCAGTGATCTCAGAGCGCTATTTAAAATAAAGGAAATCGGACTATAACCACGCCCACTTTTTCGATATCGAAAATTTCGAAAAACACAGAAAGTGCGATAATTCATTACCAAAGAGGGATAGAGCGATGATACTTGGTAGGAAAGTTGAGCTTTTGACGTAGAATAGAAAATTAGTAAAATTTTGGACAATGGGCGTGGCACCGCCCACTTTTAAAAGAAGTTAATTTAAAAGTTTTGCAAGCTGTACTTTGGCGGTCGTTGAAAATATCATGAAGAAATTTGGCAGGAACATAACTGCTATTACTGTATGTATGCATAATAAAAATTAGCAAAATCGGATGACAAACACGCCCAATTAAAAAAAAAAAAATTTTTTTTTAAGTCAAGTTTTAACAAAAAAATTTAATATCTTTACAGTATATAAGTAAATTATGTCAACATTCAACTCCAATAATGATATGGTGCAACAAAATACAAAAATAAAAGAAAATTTCAAAATGGGCGTGGCTCCGCCCCTTTTTAATTTAATTCGTCTAGAATACTTTTAATGCCATAAATCGAACAAAAATTTACCAATCCTTGTGAAATTTGGTAGGGACATAGATTCTATGACGGTAACTTTTTTCTGTCAAAATGGGCGAAATCGATTGAACCCACGCCTAGTTGTTATATACAGTCGGCCTTCTGTCCTTCCGCTCGGCCGTTAACGCGATAATTAGAGCAAAAATGGATATATCTTTACTAAACTCAGTTCACGTACTTACCTGAACTCACCTTATCTTGGTATAAAAAATGGCCGAAATCCGACTATGACCACGCCCACTTTTCCGATATCGAAAATTACGAAAAAAATTCCATAATTCTATACCAAATATGAAAACAGAGATGAAACATGTTAATTGGATTCGTTTTTTGACGCAAAATATAACTTTAGAAAAAACTTTGTAAAAAGGGTGTGACACCTACCATATTAAGTAGAAGAAAATTAAAAACTTCTGCAGGGCGAAATCAAAAGCCCTTGGAATCTTGGCCGGAACACTGTTCGTGGTATTACTTATATAAAAAAATTTGCGATACCCGACAGATGATGTTCGGGGTCACCCTCATCCACATTTCGGTCGATATCTCGAAAACGCCTTCACATATACAACTACCACCACTCCCTTTTAACCTCATTAATACCTTTCATTTGATACCCATATCGTACAAACACATTATAGAGTCACCCCTAGTCCACCTTTATGGCCATATCTCGAAAACGCATCCACCTTTAGAACTAACGGCCACTCCCTTTTAAAACCTTCATTAATATCTTCAATTTGATACCCATATCGTACAAGCGCATTCTAGTCACACCTGGTCCACCCTTATGGCGTTATCTGAAAAGGCGTCCACTTATAGAACTAAGGCCCACTCCCTTTTAAAATACCCATTAACACCTTTCATTTGATACCCATATCGTACAAACGCATTCTAGAGTCAACCCTGGTCCACCTTTATAACGATATCTCGAAACGGCGTCCACCTATGGAACTAAGGATTACTCCCTTTTAAAATACTCATTAACGCCTTTCATTTGATACCCATATCGTACAAACACAATATAGAGTTTCCTCTGGTCCACCTTTATGGCGATATCCATAAATGGCGTCCACCTATAGAACTATGGCCCACTTCCTCTTAGAATACTCTTTACCTGAACCTACCCTAGGTTCATTTTGCTTAATGGTGATTTTTCCTTATTTGGTCTCCAAAGCTCTCAGCTGAGAATGTATTGTTCGGTTACACCCGAACTTAACCTTCCTTACTTGTTTTACTTGTGGTTTTGCGGAAATTTTGGCTTGTGCTCCAGAAGAAAACGTAAGCATTATATAAAACAGCAACGAATCGATTAAGTTGAATGTCGAGAAGCACGCGAGCCTTACGAGTAATTCGAGATTCGAGAATCTCGCGAGACTTATGATTATTTCGATAATCTCACGAGATGGCGAGATTCGCGGGAAATCTCTGGTCGAGAAATCGTGAGCTCTTATTTTGAAATGAATTTGATCTATGAGGTTTTATAGGCTTAAAAATATGTTCTTCTATCCAGACGACACGCTAAACTGTGACATAATCAACTTTGGTACAAAAAAAAAAAAAAAACAGATAAAATAAAAAGAAAAAATATCGATTTCGGAATTTTTATAAAAAGCGCCTCTAAATTAAAAAATTCAATAAAGCTTTTCATGATCGGGTGGGTAGCAGTAAAGTTACTGACGAAAATAAGGCCTTCTTTGGCCAGACGCCAAAATGTGTCGGAGGGTTAATTAGAAAACATTTGTCTAAGCCTGGTTTCTCATCTGCTTTGATTTGGCGAACTCTGCGAGTGTGTTTCTGCCATTAAAACTTCTTATAGAAAATTCATCTGCCTTGCGATGCCGCTCGGAGTTAGCATGTAGACCCCGTGCCTGCAATTTGTAGAAAAATTAAAAGGAGCATGACGCAAATTGTAGAAGAAGCTCGGCATAAGTCCTCTTGGATATATGTAAATAGCGCTTTGTATTTATTTTTATTTTTTTTTTAACATCTTTGGCTCTAATTATCGTTTAATGGACGGAAGAAACGAAGAACGAGCATGGCTTACTAAAAATATTTTCTGTTCCTCATAGTTTTGATAAAAAAAAATATCTCAATTTCTCTATACACTCCAATGACTTTTGCTTCAAAACAAAGAACAAAATACATTAAACGAAAACTTTAAAAATATTTGTTTAACAACGATGGGCTTATAAAGATTAAATTCGAAATTTTTGCGGACAAATCCTCTCACAAAGAAATGTATAGTCTACGCACATAAATATAATTCAAGTCACGTGCTTGATAACGAGCATATTGACGTTAGCTTGGGAGAGCGTATGTGCGTGTTTATAAATATGTACAATAGGATGGCCCTTATTTTGCAAATGCTTCCGATTCCCGATCTCACCCAACGAAAATATTGAAATAGTCTTAAATTTTGTATGGGAAAAATTTAAGGTTAATCCAAAAAGATTTAGATGTTGCGCAAGGGGCTGAAATCGTAAAGTTACATTTTTAAGGTAACCCCTAATTCATTTTTTGAATGCGAAATTGTGTCTCACTAATAACCTCTATAGATTTTGCTTTCAAGTGCATATAAAATTTCAAAAATTAGCCAAATGTCATAAAATAGAAGAAGTGCCCAGATAGATTCCCATTGCGATTAAAAATTTTCAATTATTAAACGGTTTTATTTAGCTTGACTTGGCGGGCCGGCCGAACGTTGTGAACGAATTATTTAATTAAAAAATAAGTAACTTCTGGATAAGCTACAAGCCTGAAACTTGAAATATAGTTCAGAACTCGATGTCAATGCAATAGCAAGAAAAACTCCGCTAGGTGGCGCAAGGATCGAGATTAAAAAAAATCGTATTTGTGACCCGACTTGGCTCATGTTTGAAACACATTTATGTACGGGAATAGAAATCGCATTGTGAAAAACCTCCCGCAAGGTGCGACGAGGATCGAGATATTAAAAATACTCGTATTTGTGGACCGAATTGGCTCATACTTGGAACAAATAGTACATAGAGTCGAATAGAAGTGGCATCAAAATACTTTGGAGTTCGAGGAGGGAGTACATGACGCTGAGTCGAGTAAAGTCTCTGGAAAGATTATTTGTAATGAATTTTAAGAAATTTTTCGAGTACGCACGTTTGTAATTCATTCAATTTGGCTTAAACGACGAGCAAGTTTCAAAATGCTATCGACTTCTGTTAAATTTTGAGAATTATTTTCTTGACGGGTGCTGGTAACTTTTTTCTTTACAACAAATGAAGAAGAAGCTCTGTTATTAATATGTCGATTTCTAAGATTGTAGGCATTAAAAAAAACCAAGGAATTGAAGACCAAAAAATTAAATTGAAAGGAAGTAAACGTTTCTAGGATTAAAGGAAATTAACACTTAAATATGAACTGTTTAACCCTCCGATTATCGTTGAATAAATTCAAAACATCTTAGCATTGTCGTTTGGCCAGACGATATTTAACACTTTGAACTTTATCCACAAATAGTTGAATTTTTATTTAAATTTTGAGAAAAACTCGCCGCACACTGTGATTACCCTGAAATAAGTTTGAATTTTTATTTATAAATTTTGAATTGAATATGAACTATGAGGTCTTATAGGTTTAAAAATATATTCGTCTAGCCAGACGACAACGCTAAAATGTGACACAATCAACTTTGGTACAAATAGAAAGTACAATAAAAGAAAAAAATATCGATTTCCCAATTATTAGAAAGATCGCTTAAAAATTCACTAAAGCTTTTCATTATCGCTTGGGCAGTAGTAAAATTATTCACGAAAATAAAGCCTTCTCGTCTGGCCAGACGCCATGATCTATCAGAGGGTTATTACGCGTCCGTTTTCAGGAACCCACACTTATTGCACAACCTCTCTCTCTTTATAGATTGGAATAAGACTTTATATATATATTCGTTTTTGCGCTATTCGGAAATCTGAACAATTTTTTTCTCCATACAATGAAGGGCCACCCTAGTGTACATAAAAGCAATAAACATTATACAGGATATTGCCTTCAACAATAATCAACTTAGCGCGTCGTATGGGTGTTTGAAGTTGTTGTTGCTGTTTAGTGCTAATAAAATATATTTGGCTTACACAGCTTTGTTTATTACAAATTTTGTGTTGTGTTTTTGAGAGAAAATAAATTACTTGTGGTGTGCAGAAAAGTTAAAGTTATTACAAAAAGCTTACTATGCTGACATCGCAAGATAATGAGCATAAAACAACCACAAGTATTCTGCTATAAACCATTAGTTTTGATTTTGGCACCGTTTTGGCTCACGTGCAACTATCGTAATTTTTGTAATACTTTTTTTTCAGTTGTTTTAATTTAACAAATGTCGTTGATCAAAGTGTAGTTAGTAAAAAGGAAATAAAGTTACAAATATTGTTTACGAAAATGTGCCTGCTTATGTATGAATGTGTAAGTGAAAGTTAATTATTAAGCGAAGGCCTTAGACAAATGTTCGATGTATGTCAAAGTGTTATTGTATACTTGAACCAAATGATGGTTTTCGTTTATCGATCTGATCTATATACGCACATGTAAATGCTGACATAAATTTATACACAGTAGCAAGCTCAAGAAGTAAACTTTGGGGACAAAATAATGGAAAATCACCATGTAGGAAAATTAACCTAGGGAAACCCTGAAATATGTTTGTATGACATGGGTATCAAATGGAAGGTATTAAAGAATATTTTAAAAGGGAGTGGGTCATAGTTCTATAGGTGGACGCCCCTTCGCGATATCGGCATAAAGGTGGACCAAGGGTGACTCTAGAATGTGCATGTACGATATGGGAATCAAATTAAAGGTGTTAATGAGTATTTTAAAAGGGAGTGGGCCTTAGTTCTACAGGTTCACGCCTTTTCGATATATCGCCATAAAGGTGGACCAGGGTGACTCTAGAATTTGTTTGAACGATACGGGTATCAAATTAAAGGTATTAATGAGGGGTTTAAAAGGGAGTGGCCCTTAGTTGTAAATGTGAAGGCGTTTTCGAGAAATCGAACAAAATGTGGACCAAGGTGGCCCAGAACATCATTAGTCGGGTACCGCTAATTTATTTATATATGTAATACCACGAACAGTATTCCTGCCAAAATTCCAAGGACTTTTCATTTCGCCCAGCAGAACTTTTTCATTTTATTTTATTTAATATGGTAGGTGTGACACCCGTTTTACAAAGTTTTTTCTAAAGTTATATTTTGCGTCAATAAACCAATCCAGTTACCATGTTTCATCCTTTTTTCATATTTGGTATAGAATTTTGGCATTTTTTTGATTTTTCGTAATTTTCGATATCGAAAAAGTGATCGTGGTCATAGTCGGATTTCGGCAATTTTTTATACCAGATAAAGAGAGTTCATATAAGTACGTGAATTAAGTTTAGTCAAGATATATCGGTTTTTGCTCAAGTTATCGTGTTAACGGCCGAACAGAAGGACAGACGGATGACTGTGTATAAAAACTGGGCGTGGCTTCAACCGATTTCGCCCATTTTTACAGAAAACAGTTATCGTCATAGAATGTATGCCCCTACCAAATTTCACAAGGATTGGTAAATTTTTGTTCGACTTTTGGCATTAAAAGTATTCTAGACAAATTAAATTAAAAAGGGCGGAGCCACGCCCATTTTGAATTTTTCTTTTATTTTTGTATTTTGTTGCACCATATTATTACTAGAGTTGAATGTTGACATAATTTACTTATATACTGTAAAGATATTAAATTTTTTGTTAAAATTTGACTTTTAAAAAATTTTTTTTTAAAAGTGGGCATGTTCGTCATCCGATTTTGCTAGTTTTTATTTACCTCACATACAAGAATAGGAGTAACGCTCTTGCCAAATTGCATAATGGTATCTTCAACAACTGCCGAATTACAGCTTGCAAAACTTTCAAATTACCTTCTTTCAAAAGTGGGCGGTGTCACGCCCATGGTTCATAATTTTACTAATTTTCTATTTTACGTCATAATTTCAAACCACCTAACAAGTGCCATCGCTTTATCCGTATTTGGTAATGAATTATAGCACTTTTTCGGTTTTTCGAAATTTTCGATATCGAAAAAATGGGCGTGGTTATAGTCCGATTTCGTTCATTTTAAATAGCGATCTGAGATGAGTGCCCAGGAACCTACATACCAAATTGCATCAAGATACCTCAAAGTTACTCAAGTTATCGTGTTTACGGACGGACGGACATGGCTAAATAGATTTATTTTTTCGCCCAGATCATTTTGATATAGAGAAATCTATATCTATCTCCATTAGTTTATGCCGTGACGGATTACCGTTATGCGAGCAAAGTTAATATACTCTGTGAGCTCTGCTCAGCTAAGTATGACTAGCAATGATAAATATCTATGTACTTAATTGCTCTCAATTGTAGCATTTGTTGCTTTAATCGGGTGTTAATATAAAATAAGTCACGGTGATTTGAAAGCTCAATATGAGATCGCTATGCAGAGATAAAAAATATTGTACACTGAAAGGAGGCGCCCCAATAAAAGTGGCTGAAAACTATTACAAATAAAATAAATAAAGGTAAGGCGCAATAACGTCCGAAGAGGTCTTAGTCTTCTTTTCCAATTTGCGTTTTTTTCCTACAAATTGGCAGACAAATAACGCAGACCCCAAACGGCATCTGCAATGCAGACGAGTTTTTACTGAGAAGCTTTTCATGGCGGAAATACACTCGTAGTGCTTGCCGAACACTGCCAAGTGGCGATCCCGGGTAGAAAAATGTTCTTCTAATTGAAAAATTTGTTTCTTAAATGTTGATGTTTCTTTTCCCTGGGCCTGAACCCAGGACTTTCAGTGAGGTAGGCGGCACATGCCTAATACAGGTCAACAGATGTCACAGCGCAGGGCTGCAAACTGCCTTGTCTGGTGATCGATACTATAGTAACATCTAACAGCTTTCTCTTACTTCTTTCAATCGATGGGCCAGTAGAACTTCGTTACTTCAAAACGACAAATTCGCTCACATCACACTGACTGATGACCGATCCAAAAGTTCATTGATTCGGCTTCGGTATTGCAACTATTAAACATAAAAAACGCCAAAATTTCCCAGCTGCGTCTACAGTTATAACGAGGGAAGGTGATCTAGTAAGGCATATCAATTTAAACATCAAAATAAAGAACTTTGGAACTGTTATGAGTTATCTGGTAGATCCTCTTCAAAAAGCTAAATAGGAAAAATGCCCAAAGAAATGAAAACTCAACGCAGGTGCGGGAAACTGTGGCCTTAAAATCTTTGTTAAATTCGCCAAAACATCCAAGCATTTTTCGGATAAAATTATATCACATCTGAAAGTGTGCGCAAGGGCCTTTTGACCAGAATTTGTGATTCCGGAAGCGATTTGGAATTTTTGAATTTTTAAGCTTTCTTAGGCGCGATGAGAAATCATTGGAAACACTTTTGAGAAAAATATAAATAATATATGTTTTTTGCTGGCTCAAGGTCGAAATTAAAACACAAACGTTTCGTCTTTTTTGTCAATATATTTCGGTTACACTTCGGTAACCAACCTCAGGACACTATTAACAATATAAAAACATCACAATATAAAACAGTGTACAATATAAAAAATGTTTGTAAACAAAAAATCACATACATGATAAAAATCCGATCCGTCTTATGTGTCTACTGTTGTCGCTTGCTCTCTAACAAATGCCAGTACAATTGTGCGCTGTGGTCTATGTCCGTTTTATAATTCATTCGTATGTTTGTAGGTACGTTGATTATGTGAAGCATTTCCAATGTAAAACGTTTCCCGTAGTGTTGTTCTTGTTCAAGTATATTTGCTCTGTCAAAGTTAGGAGAATGCCCGGTACTTTTACAGTGGGACATAAGGGCTGTTTTATGAAAGTTTGTGTTGTGGGACTGTTTGTAGTCAGACTTGTGTTGTGACAGTCTGGTTTTTAACTTTCCTTTTGTTGTACCCACATATATGCTATTACATGGCTCATCCGTTTTACCGTTACATGCAATTTTGTAAACAACATTACTTTTTTCGGGTGTTGGAATTCTCTGTTTAGTTCTATTAAATATATTCTTTAAAGTATTAATTGGTTTATGAGCTATTCTCACTTTTTCTTTATTATAACAATCAGATCTCGCTACACGTTCTGAAAATTCAGGTACATATGTTAATGATTTGAATATTTTCGCTCTTTCTGAGTTATTTTGATGGGTTTTTGTTGAAGATCGCCTTAATAGAGAATTTATAACCGATTTCGGAAAATCATTGTCTTTTAATAATGATCTTATTTCTGTATTATGTATTTCCGACCAGTTCTTATTGAACCTGAATGTATATTATTAGGCTTTTCCGGTCTAAGTTTTTGTTTTTAAGTGCGAAATAAAATTAAATGATTCCACTTTTCTAACCCAACGTTTCGCTAATAACTTTTTAGCATCATCAGGGGTATGTGTTTATTTGTTAAATCTGTTACAAACAACAAAATACAAAAATGTTAAATTACATACAATTCTATTGAGTTTGATAAATCCGTATGAAAAATCAACTAAAAACAGATAATAATACATGAAAAACCAGCTTACAATATTGCACCTTGCCGAGGGGTTTTCCTCTTTTGAAATTATTTAAAACTATTGTCTTTGAACATACAACACTTTTGAAAAACATAAAAACATTGAACATTTATGGACAGTAAATCAATACCAACTTAACGCTATGGTAATCTCGTCAATACTAAAAACTATTTTCCTAAACACGTAATGTAAGCAGATGTTATATTGTCTGTATCTTCTTTCTTGTTAATCGCCTTTTCTCTTCTTTCCATGATTCTCAGGCTTTCTAAAGTGTATCTTGTTGTTTCTTTCCGTTCCCTGTCAATAATCTTCGCATTAGTAAAGTCAGCTGAGTGTCCACTTGATATTATGTGTTGTGATAACGCTGTACTGTTCTTTTGTTTTCTTATATCCGCTTCATGTTCGCCCAGTCTAACACCTAAGGGACGCTTTGTTGTGCCAATATATATTTTGCCGCATTCTTCGTTTGGTTTTCCTTTACAAGTAATTTCGTAAATAACGTTGTTTTTTTGATGGAGGTCTACAGGACACTTTGTTCTTGTAAATATCGTTGACAAAGTGCGGTTTGACTCATAGGCAAGTGTTGTGTTAGTTGTTTTTATTATGCTGTGATCAATATTTTCGGTAAGCTTGGGTATGTATGTGACGCTGTAAAACTTTTTCGCTGCTTTCGTTTCTAAATTTGTTCTTATGTTAGGTTGGTTGCTGGATTTCATGATTTCTTGGTCTTGATCTTATTTCTGTTTTTATCTCTTTGTGGTATATTTCGTCAGATGTTTGTAGCATTCGATGTATACAGGCCCTTGCTGTATTCATTATCATCGTTTTGGGGTGCTTTGAATTGAAGCTGATGATTGGTCCAGATGCGGTTGGCTTTTGATACCTTTTTAATTTTAATTGATTTTGTCTTCTAATGATTATTGAATCCAGATAAGCAAATTTTCCGTTTTCTTCGAGCTCTATCGTGAACTTTATATGATTGTCAAACGAATTTAGTGCGCCCAGTGTGTCTTGTACTTCATTTTCGTTAACTATGGCAAATAAGTCGTCAACATATTTTGTCAGTAGTCTTGGGGGACGTCGTAATCCTGTTATCGTTTTTTCTAAGAGTTCTTCCATTCTGATATCCACAATCACTGGGGATGTTGGTGATCCCATTGGTAGTCCTTTTAGCTGCGTGTATACCACATCGTTAAATTTAAAATACCTATTTTCCTGAATACAAAATGTTTCAATTTCCATGAATATTTGTTTTGGTATTTTGGTGTGTTCCTTTATCGTTAACCATTTATTTCGAATTACATCTAATGCCAGCTGTATTGGTATGCTGGGAAAAAGTGAAACCACATCAAAGGAGACAAGTTTTTCGTCGTCACAAATTAGCGTGTTATTAATCCGTTCTTTAAATTCCATTGTATTTTTAACACTATAGACTGACTATGAAGTTACATTTTTCAATATGTCGACGATGTATTTGCATAAGCTGTAAGATGGCGATCCGACGGCTGAGCAAATTGGTCTGAGTGGTGTTCCTGTTTTGTGTATTTTTGGCAGACCGTAAATTCTCGGAGCAAGAGCCGTGGTTGTCGTGAGTCTACTTCTTTCTGTTTTTGAGATTAGTTCTAATTTAAAAAGTCTGTCTACTAGGCAATTGTTTCTGTTCTGTAATCTGGATGTCGGATCCTGTCTTTGAATTTTGTACGTAGTAAGGTCATTTAGTATATCTCCCATTTTTTGGTTATATTCATCTAATTCCATCGCTACAGTTTTGTTGCCTTTGTCCGATGTAAGTATTCGTATGTTCGGATTTTCCTTCAGAAATTTTCGTGTTTGCTTCACTGTATCTATTATTGCACAGTCTAATGCGCTTTTCTTTCTTGTTGTTGTGTGGTTCTTTATTAACAACGAAAATTTGGTACGTGATTCCTCTTTCTCTTCTTTGTCCTCAAGCGTCTGTATTAAATCTTCTCCATCCGCGATGTATTTGAAGAGGGGGAATTTGTTGTTTTCTACTGGTAAAGCGAACTTTGGACCCTTAGTCATCAGAGCTTTTATGTCTGGTGGGAACTCGACTTTGGTTTTATTTACAAACCAAAGTTCATTTTTGTTGTTGTCAGTAAACATATTGCTTCGTTCGTTTCTCAATTTTTTGTATTTTTCTCTCTGCCGCTTCTTAAGTGTTGTTGTTAAGCTGTTTGCTAAATTTTCTTCGGTTTTCAAAAAATCTGTAAAGTCTTCGCTGCTGAGTTGTTCTTTCAGGTGTATTTTTGTTTGTTCTTTATGTTGTTGTTGTCTTTTTAATATGTTGTGTTTATGTTTAATAATTAGGCTAAGTATTTTAGTGTGGTAGTAATGTGTGTATCTGTCTAAGGTGTTGTATATATCTGAATGTATGTCAGAGTCAAATACAAATAACTGCTTACATCTGGTGGAATTTTTTATAAAGTTGGGGTTAATTTTGATTTCCTACACTTTAACAGATATTTTATACTGGGCTTTAATTTTACCAACTTCTTTGAAACTCTTTGAAATTTATTGATTGATGTCTTGCTGTTAAAAAATATAAATACGTACAACGAATAGCCCATCTATCGTATGTTAAAACAATGGTGGAAACTTCGGGCTTTGAGGTTTGACAATTTCAACTACGAACTATTTTTTTTTTCCTTTTTCTCAATATTCAAGAAACTCAAAATTTTTTGTTTCATAGCTCTATATTTTGAGAACTCGTACTTTGACGATCGTTTGTGGATCTGTAAAGGCCCAAATACATTCAACGTTTGTGTCGTTTTGACGCTGGCGTTGCGTCGACAGTTTTTTCAAAAAAACAAAAATTGTTATCTACTTTTTTTGATTGAAAAAATCACAATTTGAGCTTTGCTTTTGCATCTGATGTGGCAAGAAACCTTTCAAGGTGACGCCAGCACCATAACGACGCAAAACTCGAATGTGTTTGGGCCTTAAGCCCAAATTTTTTAAATTTTTGTAAAGAATGTATTAGTTAGCGAGATTTGCTCATATTGCTTTATAGAATGGTTTTTGTTATTCATATTAGAGAAAAATTGTAAAGATTACAATCGGCGATGATTACTTTGTTCATATTGCTGGTTACTAGGACAAGTTTCTCAATTTCAGTTCTTCATCACCTAGCTTTTCGGGAGCTGAGCATTGAACTCGAATCTCCAACATTCATATCAGTGCAAAGCCATATGCCTTTAGCTACTCAGCCATATGAATATCCTTTTGCTCGCTTTACAATTGGTCTCTAAGAATTGCCTTTTAGTTTCTATTCCTTTTTCATTCACCATTTTGGGGATTCGAGACAATGTTTTAGATTTGAGTTCAATGCTCAGCTCTCGAAAAGCTAGCTGATGAAGAAGTGAAATTCAGAAACTTATCCTAGTAACCATCGCCGTTTAGAATCTTTAAAATTTTTCTCTAATATCAATAACAAAAACTTTTGTAGAGAATTTTATAAACTTTTTTGTAGAGATAAATTGTCTATAATTTATTTGTTTTCTCTTTGTTTTTCCTTAAATAATCGCAAATAGAAGAAGTCTAAGAAATTATATTAAAATACAACTGCTAATTTGAAGTTCGCTGCTGCATGTTTATCCCCAGCAATTTTCAAAACGAGCACACTTATTGCCAGGAACAAATTCGGTTTACGTAATAACAGTCCTCATCGCCTACAATCTAAAGACATAAGGCATCGGAACTTTTTCTAAAGAAAGGTCGCCTATTAACAAATAGGGCAAAAAATTGTGGCTTCTCTACGGTCAAAGGCAATAAATTAAATGTTATTGATAGAAAAATCAAAAAAAAAAAGCTTTTTATATCTCTTTATAGCACTCGAGTTCTTATTCATATTCTAGTTGAAATTGAATGCCATTCAGTGGTCGTAAAGCATATAGTCGTTGGCTTTTGGTAGAGGGAAAGGGTTATGAAGCAAAGCAGGTCTTTGCAAAAAACTCATAATTTAAATTAAGTAATCATATATAAAATTATTTTGGTATCGTAGGAGTTTTTTTTTTTCAATTTTAAGACCTTTTTTTTTTTGATAATTTTCATGAAAATGGAAAAATACGTTAAGTTTGGTCCGAATCTCAAATATAAATATAAGCCGTTAAAATGAACGAGACAAACCCACCTTAAAGCTTAAAGATAGACTCATCAATAAGTATACAGAAATGACCAGGATGACGAGCTGAGATTTTAGTAGTGACCGTCTATCAACCTGCCTGTTTGAACGCAAATTAGTATCTAAATTTTTGAGCTATCGTAATAAAATTTGATGAGCGGGTATATTTTTGTATCCGATTTGACATTTGCCGGAACCGACCGGATCCTACCATTATAGCATGTATAACTCATAAAACCTATTCTTCAGATAAGAAATTCATCGCTATTCCTATTGTGGTGAATATTAGCATCACTATGCTATGCACTATGTTAGTAAATAATTACAACAACAAAAATATTTAATCAATTCACACTTGTGTACATGAACACATCAATCATCATTTGCACACATAAATAGAAGGCGAAGAAATTATCTCACATAGCCATATGTAGTCATCATCTAAGAGCTGTTACTCACACACGCATATAACCAAATAACTAATCAGGATATACAACAGTTCTAGAAAGTGAAACGTCCAGACGTTAAGACAAATATGCGAACGAGAATACAGAGAGTATAAAAGCAGCACTAGCTGAGTAATAACTAATCAGTTTGATATAACCACGCTCTTGTGAAGTACGTGATATTGTCGTACAATAGTACTACTGCCAAAGTGCCAAAATAAAGTCCATTTTGCAACACTGAACATTTGCGTTATTTATTCCACAGTTCAGCGATTCAAACCTTAGCGGAAAGTGCGTAATAACAAGGATTTCCATAAATTTGTTACACTATTTCATGTAAATAACGAAAAACGTGAATCTTTTAGTGAAGACTACCAATTCAATCATTAATTTCATATTTAATTAATTTCACTAAATCGCTAATTTGATCGAATCAATGTGGGCTGTAGTGGTAGGTTTAAAATACTACTTATAATTGAAATGTTACCTTTTATGAAAGAAAGAGCCATAAGAACAACCCCTTTCAGTGTTCTTGGCCTATTAGTTGATGCTTACCGCGAATGTTCCGCTACTTAAATGCCTGACAATGGATATTTTGTTTTATAATATATATTCTTTCAGCTTGTTGTTTACGTTGATGCTGTAGCGTCAAAGACACTTCCTGAAGGTTTTGGGGTGCACTTTTGAAGCTCGTCGTTCTTGAACGGATATAGATCTGGTACTGTCCGGTTAAATACATCAATCCAATCTTGGCAACGATTAACCCTGCATGTAGTTTAAGCTAGGCTGAACTTGCGGGTCTGCGATGACCTGACGTAGACTGAATGGATCCATGGTATTACCACAAGTTTATTCCCCAACCAAACTAAAAACACCCATCAATAGCAAGGACCTATGTTATAAAATAACTCCGTCTTCTTGGCAAGTGCTAGAAGCTCTCTACACACACACATGTCACTTGCTGCTCCTAAATCTGACAGCTGTGTCACTCCTTATAGCTGGAGTTTTAGCTTGACAAGCGCAGGACATGAACATAAACGTTGCTAGATTACCTCATTCTCCAGCCCGCACTTCCTAGATTTGCTATCACAGAACAAGAAGCTACTTTGTAATTCTAAGGCTATAAGACCTAAACATGATCTTCGACACTTTGCACTCTTGGATCCACTCCTTTCCAGCTTGGTCAATCGTGTGCACATCTTGTTTTCTTTTAAACTCGCCCAATCTTATTTTCACTGATTGCTAATCTATTTAATATATTTTCTTTCAGTGTTTCTACTGCTTTGATTTCTGTTTTTTTCCGGATCAGCACTGTATACCGCCGATCGTATTGTCGGCCACTTAGCGACATTTGCGCCAACCATCCATCCCTATTGTAGCTCTAACAGCCACTCCGATGCAAACATACGGAATCAAGTTTTCTATTTGCCCTCTTATTAATGGTTGCCATAATACTGTGGCCATATGGTCTGCCCGAAAGCCGAAGCACTCCCCCTCGTTGCAGTTATTTGCGCTTTCTTCTTTGCCACCAAGTCTATAAGTAGAATGTGCAAAATGGCATACGTTATAGAAAAACTATGCTCAATGATTTTCTTTAACGTTATAGCCTGCTTTTTATACTCAGCTGAGTAGAGCTCACAGAGTATATTAACTTTGTTCGCATAACGGTAATACTTAACGGCATAAACTAATCGAGATAGATATAGACTTCTATATATCAAAATGATATGGGTGAAAAAAGAAATTCATTTAGCCAAGTCCGTCCGTCCGCCCGTCCTTCTGTAAACACGATAACTTGAGTAAATTTTGAGATATCTTCCTGAAATTAGTTATGTACGTTCCTGGGCGCTCATGTCAGATCGCTATTTAAAACGAACGAAATCGGACTACAACCACGTCCACTTTTTCGATATCGAAAATTTCGAAAAACCGAAAAAGTACGATAATTCATTACCAAAGACGGATAAACCGATGAAGCTTGGTAGGTGGGTTGATCTTATGACGCAAAATAGAAAATTAGAAAAATTGTATTAAAAGAAGGTAATTTAAAAGTTTTGCAAGCTGTAATTTGGCAGTCGTTGAAGATATCATGATGAAATTTGGTAGACACGTTACTCCTACTACTGTAAGTATGCCAAATAAAAATTCACGAAATCGGATGACGAACACGCCCACTTTAAAAAAAAAATTTTTTTTTTAAATCAAATTTCAACAAAAAATTTAATATATTTACAGTATAAAAGTATATTATGTCAAAATTCGACTCCAGTAATGTTATGGTGCAACAAAATACAAAGATAAAAGAAATTTTCAAAATGGGCGTAACTCCGCCCTTTTTCATTTAATTCGTCTAGAATACTTATAATGCATTAAGTCGAACAAAAATTTACCAATCCTTGTTAAATTTAGTAGGGACATAGATTCTATGACGATAACTGTTTTCCGTGAAAATGGGCGAAATCGGTTGAAGCTACGCCCAGTTTTTATACATAGTCGACCGTCTGTCCCTCTGCTCGGCCGTTAACACAATAACTTTCGGAAAAAATGATATATCTTAACTAAACTTAGTTCACGTACTTATTTGAAGTCACTTTATCTTGGTATAAAATATGGCCGAAATCCGACTGTGACCACGCCCACTTTTCCGATATCGAAAATTACGAAAAATGAAAAAAAATGCCTTATTTCTGTACCAAATATGAAAAAAGAGATGAAACATGGTAATTGGGTTGGTTTATTGACGCAAAATATAACTTTAGAAAAAACTTTGTAAAATGGGTGTGACACCTACCATATTAAGTAGAAGAAAATGAAAAAGTTCTGCAGGGTGAAATCAAAAGCTCTCGGAATCTTGGCAGGGATACTCTTCGTGGTATATAAATAAATTAGCAGTATCCAACAGAAGATGTTTTGGATCACCCTGGTCCACATTTTGATCGATATCTTGAAAACGCCTTCACATATACAACTAAAACCCTCATTAATACTTTTACTTTGATACCCATATCGTACAAATACATTATAGAGTCACCCCTGGTCCACCCATATTGCGATATCTCGAAAAGGCGTCCACCTATAGAACTAAGGCCAACTACGTTTTAAATAATCATTAACACCTGTCATTTGATACACATGTCATACAAACACATTCCAGGGTTACCCTAGGTTCATTTTGCTAAATGGTCATTTTCCCTTATTTTGTCTCTAAACCTCTCAGCTGAGTATGTAATGTTCGGTTAAACCCGAACTTAGCCTTCCATACCTGTTAATAATGGTTCCATATCGCAATTGTGCTTTCATTGTGTATGCGAACTGGCTATAAATTTAAATGTATAGAGAGACATGTTTTAAGGCATGCTTTTTACCATTTTCATTACAAATGAAATTTAGCTTTCCACACTTTTACTTGCTGGATGCAAGGGCTACAATTAAAACCCTTAACGCCAGAACAAATTGGACGTACGAAATTTTTATTGCATCGGCAATTTTTGTTGTAAAAAATTTCCGTCTAAGTTAGCAACGAAAAAAGTTTCCATTTTTATAACTATAAAGCGTATAAACAATAAATTGTTGTTGTGTTAACAGATAAAATAGCAGCCAAAAAATTCTCAAACAAATTAAACCACACCGGTAAAAATGAAACCTTCAAGCGCGTGAAAAATGAGAAGAGGATGTAAAATATCTGAAAAAGTGTTAAATTTTTTATATTTGGTAAGAGGAAACTTTTTAATTACATTTTAACTACCAAATAAAACCAGATAACATTATATAACTGTGGTTGTATATATATATGACGGGTACAAATGGCAGTCATGCCAAGCGCTATAGCTTCAGAGCTTCCGCAACCCAATTTTCAAGCTCACTCATGCGAGGGAAATTATGAATATGATTGAATCATACACACATTCAGCAGGCAAAGCTCTGTTGACCCCAAAAGCCTCATAGGACTAGGTGTGGGGCGGTATGATTATATTAATCGATCCGGAGACGGTCGGGTAAGTACCTCAATGTTGATTGTTACCGGAATGTACCGGATCTTTATTCGGCAAAAGATTATCAGCATTGATAACACTACCCAAAACTGCCGGTAAGTTTCTTTATCGTTTATACAACAGTGGGTACAGATACTTATAGTAATTGCAGACGCAACCAAATATTTATTTACTTTCAAAAATAAATACGTAAACATAAACAAGCGCAACAGGAAATATGAAAAAATTACTGCGGGTGCTTGTTTCAATTTTTTGCAATATCTTTCTTCTCTTACGCATTTTTTATGTTAATACATATGTGATTGGTTAGTGGGAGTAATGATCCGAGTGTTAAAAGAAATTCAGTGCAAAAAAACACATTTTTTGTTTTTTAAATATTGTATAGAGCGGGGAAAATGATATTGAAAGGACTTATATTTTAGCAGTAAAAGAGAGCAATAATACTGATAACCAACAAGAAGGCAATCCATGCAGAAATCGGCTTTCACAACATTATTCACGTCAACCATTTATATATTTTGATTAAAAGTTTTTTTACAAAGTTATAAAAGAAAGACGGGACTGTCTTCGGCTGTGCCGAAGACTTCATACCTTTCCTGAATGGGGTTGAACAATAATCTTATCCCGTTCGTAATCTCCAAATAATCGGATGTATAAGATAAGAAATATATAGTGAACAGATGTACATACCTAAACGATTTTTAAGATAAATATAAAATAAAAAATGGCAAAAAACCTCCTTATCTGAACGATCGGTTGTATGGGATATGTATTATATATAGCTCCGATCGAAATGATTTTTACAGGAAATTTTCTATGATATATTAAAATATATATCACAAAGTTTCACGTTTTTATATTGGAAATTAAGGAGAAGTTGCCAAAAATCTTTCTATCTGAGCGATCGGTTGTATCGGATATATACTATATATAGCTCCGCTCAAAGTGATTTTTTCAGAAAATCTTCTATGATATATTATAATATATATCACCAAGTTTCACGTTTATACTTTCTAAATTGCGGCAGGAATGACCATAATCATCTTATATAAACGGTCGGTTGTATGGATCCGACAAATATCTAGTATAATACAAAAATACATCCTTGTGCCAAATTTCATTGAGATATCTCAAAATTTGAGGGACTTACTTACTTACTTAATTGGCGCTTAAGCGTCTAAACGGTTATGACCGTCCAACAAGGCGCGCCAGTCGCTCCTTCTCTCCGCCAAGCGGCGCCAATTGGTCACACCAAGGGAGTTTAAATCGTTTTCCACCTGGTCCTTTCAACGGAGTGGGGGCCGCCCTCTACCTCTGCTTCCATAGGCGGGTTCCGATAGAAACACTTTCTTGGCCGGAGCATCATCTTTCATTCGCATAACATGGCCTAGCCAACGCAGCCGCTGCGTTTTAATTCGCTGGACTATGTTGATGTCTGCGTATAGCTCGTACAGCTCATCATTAAATCTTCTTCGGTACTCGCCATTGCCAACGTGTGGAGGTCCATAAATTTGAGGGACTAGTTTGCGTTCAAACAGACAGACGGACGGACAGACGGACGGACAAATGGACATGGCTATATAACTCAGTTCGTCGCCCTGATCAATTCGGTATACTTAATGGTGAGTCTATCTTCTATATTTCTCAACGTTACAAACATCGGCCTAAAATTAGTATACCATTTCGTGTTCATGGAAGGTATAAAAAGAAAAAATCATGAGCATGAAAAAATGAGTTGTAAGCCAAACAAAATGCACAGCAGATAAAAAGTTATTTTCTTCTTTGAATAAGAGTATTATTATTCTATTTAAGCAACGAAATAGATATTTATTAACAGAGCACAAACACCAGCAGTAAATTTAAAAAACATTCAGCAATTTCCTTGTCAGTGCCTCTTTAATACTAATAGAGTTAGACCATTAAGCTCTTTGATATGTAAACAACTTCACGTACTGTTAGCATACGGGGGGAAATCAGAATGGTTTGGCAAACTAGTATTCTTCTAGAATACAACTAGTTGGTTTGATTGTAGGGTAAATGTGGGAACAGCGTACGTGGTAGGTTGATATGAGCGAAATCAATACAAACAAGTAAGGAAGGTTAAGTTCGGGCGTAACCGAACATTACATACTCAGTTGAGAGCTATGGTGACAACATAAGGGAAAATAACCATGTAGGAAAATGAACCGAGGGAAACCCTGGAATGTGTTTGTATGACATGTGTATCAAATGAAAGGCATTAAATAGTATTTTATGAGGGAGTGGGCCATAGTTCTATAGGTGGACGCCATTTAGGGATATAGCCATAAAGGTGGATCAGGGTTGACCCTAGAATGCGTTTGTACGATATGGGTATCAAATGAAAGGTATTAATGAGTATATTAAAAGGGCGTGGACCTAAGTTCTATAGATGGACGCCTTTTCGAGATATCGCCGTAAAGATGGACCAGGGGTGACTATAGAATGCGTTTGCACAATATGGGCATCAAACGAAAGGTTTTAATGAGTATTTTAAAAGGGAGTGGGCCTTAGTTCTATAGGTGGACGCCGTTTCGAGATATCGTCATAAAGGTGGACCAGGGGTGACTCTAGAATGCGTTTGTACGATATGGGTATCAAATGAAAGGTGTTAATGAGTATTTTAAAAGGGAGTAATCCTTAGTTCCATAGGTGGACGCCGTTTCGAGATATCGCCATAAAGGTGGACCAGGAGTGACCCTAGAATTTGTTTGTACAATATGGGCATCAAACGAATGGTGTTAATGAGTATTTTAAAAGGGAATGGGCCTTAGTTCTATAGGTGGTCGCCTTTTCGAAATATCGCCATAAATGTGGACCAGGGGTGACTCTAGAATGCGTTTGTACGATATGGATATCAAATTAAAGGTATTAATGAGTATTTTAAAAGGGAGTAATCCTTAGTTCCATAGGTGGACGCCGTTTCGAGATATCGCCATAAAGGTGGACCAGGGGAGACCCTAGAATTTGTTTGTACGATATGGGTATCAAAAGAAAGGTGTTAATGAGTATTTTAAAAGGGAGTAATCCTTAGTTCCATAGGTGGACGCCGTTTCGAGATATCGCCATAAAGGTGGACCAGGGGTGACCCTAGAATTTGTTTGTACAATATGGGTATCAAAAGAAAGGTGTTAATGAGTATTTTAAAAGGGTGTGTGGCTTAGTTCTATAGGTGGACACCTTTTCGGAATATCGCCACAAAGGTGGACCAGGGGTGACTCTAGAATGTGTTTGTACGATATGGGTATCAAATTAAAGGTATTAATGAGGGTTTTAAAAGGGAGTGGTGGTTGTTGTATAGGTGGTCGCATTTTCGAGATATCGCCATAGAGGTGGACCAGGGGTGACCCTAGAATTTGTTTGTACAATATGGGCATCAAAAGAAAGGTGATAATGAGTATTTTAAAAGGGAGTATTCCTTAGTTCCATAGGTGGACGCCGTTTCGAGATATCGCCATAAAGGTGGACCAGGGGTGACCCTAGAATTTGTTTGTACAATATGGGTATCAAAAGAAAGGTGTTAATGAGTATTTTAAAAGGGTGTGGGGCTTAGTTCTATAGGTGGACGCCTTTTCGAGATATCGCCATAAAGGTGGACCAGGGGTGACTCTAGAATGAGTTTGTACGATTTGGGTATCAAATTAAAGGTATTAATGAGAGTTTTAAAAGGGAGTGGTGGTAGTTGTATATGTGAAGGCATTTTCCAGATATCGACCAAAATGTGGACTAGGGTGACCCAGAACATTATCGGTTGGATACCGCTAATTTATTTATATATGTAATACCTGGCAAGATTTTAAGGGTGTTTTATTTCGCCCTGCAGAACTTTTTCATTTTCTTCTACTTAATATGGTAGGTGTCACAACCATTTTATAAAGTTTTTTCTAAAGTTATATTTCGCGTCAATAAAACAATCCAATTACCTTACCATGTTTCATCCCTTTTTTCGTATTTGGTATAGAATTATGGCATTTTTTTCATTTTTCGATATCGAAAAAGTGGGCGTGGTCATAGTCGGATTTCGTTCATTTTTCATACCAAGGTAAAGTGGGTTCAGATAAGTACGTGAACTGAGTTTAGTAAAGATATATCGATTTTTGCTCAAGTTATCGTGTTAACGGCCATGCGGAAGGACAGACGGACGACTGTGTATAAAAACTGGGCGTGGCATCAACCGATTTCGCCCATTTTCACAGAAAACAGTTAGCGGCATAAAATCTATGCCCCTACAAAATTTCAAAAGGATTGGTTAATTTTTGTTCGATTTATGGCATTAAAAGTATCCTACACAAATTAAATGAAAAAGGGCGGAGCCACGCACATTTTTAAATTTTCTTTTATTTTTGTATTTTGTTGCACCATATCATTACTGGAGTTGAATCTTGACATAATTTACTTATATACTGTAAAGATATTAAATTTTTTGTTAAAATTTTTCTTTAAAAAATTTTTTTTTTTAAAAGTGGGCGTGGTCCTTCTTCGATTTTGCTAATTTTTATTAAGCGTACATGCAGTAATACGAGTAACGTTCCTGCCAAATTTCATCATGATATCTTCAACGACTGCCAAATTACATCTTGCAAAACTTTTAAATTACCTTCTTTAAAAAGTGGGCGGTGCCACTCCCATTGTCCAAAATTTTACTAATTTTATATTTTGCGTCATAAGTTCAACTCATCTACCAAGTTTCGTCGCTTTATCGGTCTTTTGTAATGAATTATCGCACTTTTTCGGTTTTTCGAAATTTTCGATATCGAAAAAGTGGGCGTGGTTATAGTCCGATATCGTCCATTTTAAATAGCGATCTGAGATGAGTGCTCAGGAACCTACATACCAAATTTCATCAAGATACCTCAAAATTTACTCAAGTTATCGTGTTAACGGACGGACGGACGGACGGACGGACGGACGGACATGGCTCAATCAAATTTTTTTTCGATCCTGATTATTCTGATATATGGAAGTCTATATCTATCTCGATTCCTTTATATATGTACAACCAACCGTTATCCAATCAAACTTAATATACTCTGTGAGCTCTGCTCAACTGAGTATAAAAATAGAGAGTAGAGGAGAGAAAACCAGGTTAGAACAAGAAAAGGAAAGATTTTGAGAAAGTTATCGGTATGTTATAGAAAAGCTTTCGATTTATTATCTTAGTGTTATAAATTTTTATAAAAACAATATCGCTATGTTAACAAAAAGCTAACAAATTTCTGTCGAAAAGTTATGGAAATATCAAAAATTTATCGGTTTCATTACTGGAAGATTATTGATTATTTATATGAGTGTTATCGACGTTTACTTACTTAATTAGCGCTTAATCATTTAACTGGTTATGGCTGTCCAACAAAGCGCATAAGTCGCTTCTGGCGCTAATTTGTGACGCTAGGGAAATATAAATCGTTTTACACTTCGTATTCCAGCGCAGTGAGAGGCGTTCTCTCCTCTGCTTATATAGGCCAGTGCCGATAAGCACACTTATTTTTCATTGGCATAACCCGTCCTAGCCAGCATGTCCGCTATCTTTTAAATCATTTGTACTATGTTGGTTTCAACATCAAGCTTGAAAAGCTCAGAATTTAATGAACTTTGGCATGCACGAAAATTTTTAGAAAACTCTGAATAAAAAAGTATTCGCAATAATTAATCGAATTTCCGAAATTTTTCAAAAACGTTTTTGTGATTAGTTTTTACAGTTTTAAAAACGAAATTTATGGTGTTTTTTCTTAATTTAAGAAGGATTTATTTGACAAAATTAAAATTAAATTAATTTAAAAATTGCCACTGCTATTTTCGCATCTATTGCTGTACGTTATTTTGTTAAAATAAAAAGTTGATTTGACATAATGTCAATTAGAATTTGACTTAAATAGACATGGAATAAAATCAATATTCCTTTGTGTCAAAACATTTTCTGGATTCAAGTCACGTAAATATGCGCAAACAAAAAACTCGATGACATGCTCGCGTATCTTTAAATTTAAATTTTAATATGCTAACACGCTCGTATATTTGTTTGTATGTATGTGTGTGTATTTTAAATGTAAGCCATTTTCACGTTTTTCCCAAGCCATTTGCATCTTAATGTTTACTAATTATACCTTTCATGAAAATAAAATTGTAAATCCTTAAAGGAAAATAGATAGACCCACCAATAAGTATACCGAAATTATAAGAAGAGCTGAGCTGATTTAGCCATTTCCGTCTGTCTGTTTGTATGCAAACTAGTCCCTCAATTTTGCGATATATTGATAAAATTTTGTGAGCGGATGTATTTATCCGCTAAGACATTTGTCGGGATCGGCCGGATCGGAACAATGTAGCATATATCCTTCATAAAAGCAATTTTTCAGAAAAAGAAGATTTTTGTCATATCATCCTCAGTTCATCAGATTGACAGGCATGTCGTATAAATGGCATATATCCCCACAACCGATTGTTCAGAAAAGAATCTTTTTGGAATTGCTTCCCCATTTTGAGAGCGAGAGGCTTCAAATTTCACCGAATGCTTACGTGTAGAGCATTCATTGTAGTCTGAAAAAATTTTATAGAAAGGTGGTACATATAGTATATATCTCATATCGAAACAATAAGAAACTATTCGCGATTTCTACACCATTTGAACAGCTAGGAGCTTCAAATTTCAGAAAATGCTTACATATAAACATATATTGTTGTCTGAAAAATCATAGAGATCGGTGGTATATATATTATATACCCCATATAAACCCTAATATTTGCCCCCTTCTTCACGGCTAGAAGCTTCAAATTTCAACAAACTTCATCAAGTACTTACGCCTACGTCATATATTGTTGAAATAAGTAATTCATAGTTATAATTTTTACATGCAGACCACAAAAAACGTGAAACTTTGCATCCTCACACAAAGAACCTATCTGTTTTTATACTCAGAGTGCGCAGCTTTTAACGTGAGATGTCTGGTGTAGGAAAAATTAGAAACATGAAAATTTCAAAATGCGATATCTCAGCGAAAACAAAATGATATTCGAGCGAGCTCAAAGCCATGTGGAAGAAGAAGACTTGTATTTAAAGATGCCATCTTTTAATTTCGGTGAAAGAAAACATCTGCAAGGCTACATAACCTCAAATATGGGCAAAAACGGTAACGAAATTTATTAAGGACCACGCCCACTTTTATATAAAATATTTTTAAAAGGGTCGTGGACGAATAAAATAAGCTATATCTTTGCAAAAAAGAGCTTTATATCAATGGTATTTCATTTTCAAAGGGGATTTATAACAACAAATGCGACCCGGCCTATGAAAAGGTAGCTTATGACTCAAAAAATTAATTGCGAGAAACAGCTGTTAAAGATAAATAATGCATTTCTTCAGTTTCTTAGTAGTTTCACATATAGGAACAACTTCAAATTTTAAGAAATAGGCGTGGCACCACCCCTTTTATGGCTAAAAAATTTTCTATGTTTAGGGAGCCACAACTAGAAGAAAAATTTACATATCGTAACAAAATTGGGCACATATATTTTTTTTATAGCAGAAAATATTTCTATAAAAAATGAACGAAATCGGTTAAATACCCACGACCACTTTTATATGAAATATTTTTAAAAGGATCGTATTCAACAATAGTAAGCTATATCTTACCAAAAAAGAGCTTTGTGTCAATAGAATTTTACTTTCTAAATTGAACTCTAACATTAAATTGGAAAATACTAAAATTTTTGAAAATGGGCGTGACACCGCCCCTTTTTTATGACTAAGCAATTTTCTAAGTTTCGGAAGCCATAACTCGAAGAGCAAAGAAATTGTGTACACATATTTTCCTTATAGCAGAAAATATTTCTAGTAAAAATGGACGTGAGCGGTTAAATACCATGGCAACTTAGATAAAAAACAAGTTTTAAAAGGTCGTAGACTAGAATAATAAGCTATAATTTAGCAAAAAAAAGTTTTTAATCAATCATATTTCACTTATCAAGTTTTCCTTTAAATGCCACGTGTTATGTAGAAAAGTAATTCAGCTGAAATGAAATGTACAACTGAAGCTCATTCTGAGTATATAATATTCGGTTACACCCGAACTTAGACGCCTTTATTTGTTTGTTTTATATGTATATTAAAAAGCGCTGAGGTATGTATGTCTGTTCACTATACATTTCGTATCTTATACAGCCCATTATTTGGATATTACGAATGGGATAAAATTACTGTTCAGCCACATTCATGAAAGATACGAAATCTTCAGCACAGTCGAAGACAGTGCCGCCCTACTTGTTTTTAAATTGCTAACATATCTTCTTACAACTAATGACTATGACATTTAAAACACGTCGAGTTTATTACTCAATGTTTACATATATGCTCATATGTTTACCTTAAACGCAATATGGCGTTAACGCTCATATTAAAAATGACTCGACACCAACAGAACAAAACGAGAACACATTCATACACATACACGTGCAACTCCTTTTGTAGCTGTGTGTTTCAGATATTCTAATCGCATTGCCGTCATCAAACTTTGCTTGTCGTCTGATTGCAGTCGACAGGGATATTAATGTCACAATGGTGTTTTAGAAATGACAAAACAAAATTTTGATATATTTATCTGGCCGTTTTGTCACTTGTGGTGGTTTTAATGTAATCCAATTATTGTAATCTTAATTACATCAACATCATTATTAAGTAAACAATGAAAACTTCACAGAGCAATCTTACCTGTGCTTACATATTACATATTTACATACGTACGTGTGTAAGACCGTAAGTTTATTAAATTCAGTAGTAATGTGCACCCAAACATGAGCTTAAAGAATGTAAAATGCTTTTAGCTTTAAAGGAAAACCAGAGTTGCCATTTTGCTTATTTTGAAGCCAAAAACTGCTCCTTTTTAAGTCTTAAGCTGGATACTTGTTTTCCTAGCAAAAAGAACATTGCATATTTAAAGGCATAACTTGTACGGTGTTTGAGCTGTGAAAAAGTTTTGGGGGCCAGAGTTGAGCCGGAGGTTTGGCGCTAGGATGCAGAAATGAAAGAACATACTATTCACGTGTACACCGACGGGTCCACGTGAACGGATGGGGTCGGGTCTGCTGTTTACTGTGTCGATCCAGAAATAGGTATATCCTACAAGCAACCAGATTACTGCATCGTTATTCAGGCGAAATTTAAAGCTGTGAAGAAAGCAGCTGAAGCTCTGGCGGAAGCGTGCTTAAGCCGCAGTCGCGTCAATATATATAATATGTTGATAGTAAGGTGGCGATAAATACAATCATCTCACACAATACTTCATCAAAAAGTGTTCTAGAAAGCAAAGAAGCATTGGAAAAACTTTGCTCAGACCGGAACATACATCTTTTCTGGGTTTTCGGCTATAAAGGTATAGCAGGTAACGAAAATTCCCATGAGTTGACAAATGAGGGTACAGCACTCGCTGCATCGAAGGTCGACGTCTTGGAAAAAACAACAGGAGACAGGAGTTGAATGTGATCCATGAAGCAGGAAATTCCCAGGCGCGGGGCGCACAATTTCTAAGGTCATGTGCAAAGCACATAATATAAGACACAATAATTGGCTAATGTGTATGAGGAGAGAAAACTTAAAGCTCACGATGGGGAGACTAACTCGTCACTGCCTTCTGGCGTCACATGCTCATAAGTTAAACGTCATCAGTAAGAGCAGAAGTAGAAAAAACTGTTGAGCACCTCCTGTGTATGTGTTCAGCGCTCGCCTGCTCAAGGTTCTAAATATTAGAGGCTGCAGAAATGCCATGTCCCTAATCAGCAATTAAGCTAGGTCCTAGAAAACTTCTAGTATTTGGCAAGAGGATGTAGTTATCCTATAACATAAGTACTGGCAGTGCGGTTCTTCTGTATAGTTGTCAAATAAGTTCTGGTAACACTATGAACATATTCGATCTATGTGAGGTATTTATTGACCGACCAGTGCAAAATAACCTAAGTTTAAGACATAGATAACTCTTTGGTTATTTGAATATTACCAAACAGGAAATATTTATACCCTTCACTTGCACATTTTATTGCAGCTTCAACATTTTCCATAAAAGTATCAAAAACGTGTGCTTTAAAGAAATGTTTAAAATTGCATGGTTTGGCAATTTCTCCGTTTACTCATACATTTTTTGATGTGTAAACATATTTGCTCACGGCATGAAGAAATCTTCATTGTAAGCATAATATGTAAGCGTAAGCTTGAGCGTAGTCTTTGTAAGTAGTTTGCTATATCAGGGCGGCTAGGTTCAGTTACACTTGCCGGTCCTTGGGGACTACACATGAACTGTTTAGTTCGTAGTGTTACAAGAACTTTGATAAACGACCAAACTGAAAAATCCGCTCAAAAACAGAGACCTATGTTATTAAGTAACTCCGTCCTCTAAGCAAATACAAGAAGCTTCCTAGTATCTATGCCAGATGCTGCTTCTACTTCTGACAGCTGATTCACTCCTAATAGCTGGAATCGTAGCTTGTCAAGAGCACCTACTCGACCGTTTCTTTTTGCAACACGCACTTCCTACATCTGCTTTCTCTGACCAAGCCTTGTTTAAAGGCATGTTATGGCAGAGGGCAGTCCTCTATTTTTAATGATAAGAGTAACTTTGTTAGTCTAAGGTTTTAAAACCTACATGTACTCTGCGACACTTATCAGCCCCGCGATTGGGTCGGTTTTTCGATTTGGTCGATCATGTGCATCATATTGTCCAATGTGATTGAGATGCCTATAGAGCACGCTTCAAGGGATAGGTCCTTTTTGTAGAGCTCATCAGCTTTTTCATTCACATATGCCCTGGCACCCAATATAAATGTATGCTTCTCCCTGTCACAAATCTTTCCAGGCTTCGTATTAATACTTTCGCATACTACAATGCAATGCACTGCAAAACTACATACTCAGAAAAATTGTGAAAGGTTTAAGTGAAAATCTTAAAAAGTTTACTGAAGATTCGTATTGTGAAACCATATTTTCTTGAATTTTGCATAAAAAATTATTTGCCTTAAGCAAAACTAGGTTAAAACAGTAAAAAGTGCTTGTGCAATCCGGTGAGTGTAGCTGTGTTAGAGTCTTATAATGTTCAGCGCAAATAATTTATACAAAGTCTACATATTTACTAAAAAAAAAATGCTGCAGGGAAAATTTTTTACTTTGTTGTTCTGAAAAGTGTCACAAAAAAAAAAAAAATTGTTTGTTGTGCTTTTTTCTTTAATTTACTAGAAATTTCTTTGCAAAAATTTTTCTAAGCGGGGTCGCCCCTCGGCAGTGTCTGGCAAGCGATCCGATTGTATTTCTGCCATGAAAAGCTCTCAGTGAAAACTCATCTGCCTTGCAGATGCCGTTCGGAGTCGGCATAAAACATGTAGGTCCCGTCCGTCCAATTTGTAGGGAAAAATCAAGAGGAGCACGACGCAAATTGGAAGAGAAGCTCGGCCTTAGATCTCTTCGGAGTTTATCGCGCCTTACATTTATTTTTTTTATTTTTATTTTTAAGTGAAGCTTCGCCACCTTCATCATAAAATATTTCTAGCATAATTGTTTTCAGCATTTTCCAGCACTTGTTATCATTCTAGCGGTATGTGCTTTTTGTCTTAGCTATGGCTGTGCGCGCTCAAATGCGTTTATCTGCCAAAGATCTACTTAACATAGCTAGGATTTTCCTTGAAGGTTGGCAACTTTTGGTTTAAATGCCAATATTAAGTTGAAACTGTGGTTGGTTTGATTGACAACACTCATATACATACTTACTTACATATATTAAGTTTCAAAAAAGCTCGCTTAAAAATATACGACATAATAAGTAGAAGAGCATTTTTGTGCGAGCTGAAGTTTGGAAATAGTTTCCAGAGAATTTTTCGGTTACTGAAGCTTGTACAAATGTTTCTATTAAAGCAAGAAAAATGCCTAAGTAAGTTTGTCTGAAAACTTGTAAAAAGTTAGCCCTTACAGATTTGTGGCTAAGTATACTTTGTTATAATTTTCCTTGCACATGTAGACTTATTACAATGAATAAAGACGCACAAACTTCGAACTAAAAACAAAATATGTATTTAATTAGCGAGACTAGATCATATTGTTTTACACAAGCATTGCTAATAGCACTAACAATTTAGTACAAATGTATGCTTGCTAAGTATTCTGATATGAAGCGCCTTCCAAGAACTTTCTCTTTCACAATAAAAGTAGCCGAAGCACATACTGCAACGCATTACTAGATCACATGCGTAAATGGCTTCTATACCAAAGATAACTGGCACCAACGTTATGTTGGCGTGATTCGGAGGTCTGCCACAGTTCAGCGCAATAAGGTATGTCATAGATAGAAGTATATTCGGGTACAACTGAACCTTACATACTCAGCTGCCAAAATACAGCTTGCCAAACTTTTAAATTACCTTCTTTTAAAAGTGCCATGCCCATTGTGCAAAATTTTACTAATTTTCTATTCTGCGTCATAAGGTCAACCCACCTACCAAGTTTCATCGCTTTATCCGCCTTTGGTAATAAATTGTAGCAATTTTTCGGCTTTTCGGAATTTTCGATATCGAAAAAGTGTGCGTGGTTATAGTCTGATTTCGTTCATTTAAATAGCGATCTGAGATGAGTGCCCAGGAACTTACATACCAAATTCCATTAAGATACGTCAAAATTCGCCCAAGTTATCGTGTTTACGGACAGACGGATGTACAGACGGACATGTCTAAATTAATTTCTTTTTTCGCCCAGATAATTTTAACATATAGAAGTCTATACCTGTCTCGATAAGTTTATGCCATTACGGAGTACCGTTATGCGAACAAAATTAATATACTTTGTGAGCTCTGCTCAGCTGAGTATAAAAACATAGAGTTTACATATTTTCCTAATTGTGTATATTAATAACGAGCCGGACCCGTGCGCATCTTGCGCAACCAATATAAAAGTCTCTTATCAAATATCAACCGAAATCAGCTGTTCTATCAATCAGTTAAAAATTACAGCTTGGGCTGTCATCTGGCGTTTGGTAGCAACTGCCGGTAAAGCAGTGCAAATATTCGCAATAGTGTCATAGTACATATGTAATTATTTGTGTGATCACAATTGTTTACTTTTAACAAATTATTTTAATAAAATATATCTAAACAAAAGCACTACGACCAAAAATGCTCAAAGCACGCTAATAGCCCGAATCTCCATCTTTGCAACCAAAAATTTATTTATAGATTTGGATTCCAAATCAGAGTAAGGTCCCTTACCTGTACATAAAAGCAGTAATTAGAAATAATATTGTGACGAATATTACCAACGCTAAGGGATGCTATCATCTCTAAGCCAATATTAAGCAGTGACTGGTATGCGCATCAACAAATAAATCATTATGTCTATACATATGCCCATAAAAGCAGCGGAGAGAAGAAACACATGCATATATCAGAGATACCTCTAAAAGTAGGTAATAATCGGTGGAAGTATCACTCACATATACTCGCGTATATGAGAAGCTATAACGTGGATCTCTAATTTATGGCTGGTAATTTTATAACTGGTAAATAAGTAACAAATTCTAGAAATAGAAACGCCTAGAAATATGTCAATGAGGAAATCGGAAAGTATAAAAGCAGCATCATCTGAGGCATGGCGAAACAGTTTAATTTAAGCACGCCATCTGTCGAGAAGTATTAGTTTTATTGGGAAGTACTTGAATAAAGGCCATTTTGCATTATTGAATAGTGGAGTTATTTATTCAACAGTTTAGTGATTCGAACGTTAGTAGAAGGTTGCAAATAAGAGGAATTGCACTAAATTCGTTACAATATATAAGATAATAACTAAAAAGGCCATACTCCAAAACAAAATAGCAAAGCGAAGAAGCGAGGCATTCATATTGCTGAGTGGACAGAGGCATATGCCTTAACACCAGTATGTAGTAAAAGTATTGTAGATTCCGAGTTCAAAACTCAGTACCCGAGACCTAATAAATAAATGAAGTTCAAAATCGTGTCCTAGTAACTATCACCATATGCAATTTTTGTAGTTTTTCTCTAATATCAATTAAAGCAAAATATTTTTTTCGTTCACTCTATTTTGCGCTCTGTGTTTGGTTGCAGCGTAAGTACGCAAAATAAGTGACATTTTACAGTTACTGAAACAGTTCGCTGACAAAAGATGCCATTTCATTAAAGCTAAACTCATAATTAGTATTATTTCAGCAGTCTGAAAAGCAAATCCCTTTCAGAAGCAAGTGAAGCTGATCAATACTGCAGTTGCACAGAGAGAAGTTTACTATGACATCTACATTTAAACAATTCCACATATGTATATATATATATTTTTTTTTTTTTCATTTAAATTCAAAAGCATTTTATGGGTTGCAATTACCTAGAAAATTGCTTAAAAAAGTTTGAACCTTTGCAAACTTAGCATATTTTCAACATAAGTTTTTATTATAAGCTAATCACATAAACAAATTAGGCCAATACGTGTAAGGTGTATTTTGATAACTCTTTTATAAACTTCAGTGAAAGTTCAAAAAACCAATTTTCTTCTACACGTGATGAATATCCTTTCCACTGTCTTCAGGGATTGTAGTATAAAATGGCAGGCTTGTTTGTTTTTAATATAGCTAATCAAACTACCTAGGAAATAAAATTTATATTCCTAATGTAGGTAGTCCTATTTGTACCAGTTGCTCTTTCAATCTCGTTTGAATCGTATTTTATTATATGCGCGTGTTCATCTTGTCTGCTCCTGGGTTGTTGATCAAGGTACAGTTGAAGTTTTTATATGACTACTGGAGGCTAATACGAGATCGATTTGTTCTTCCAGTTTTTCATACATACCTATATTTAGAAGTGTTTCCATTTAGTCTTCGTGGTATGATGGTAGCGTGCTCCGCTTACCACACCGTATGCCCTGGGTTCGCATCCCGGGCAAAGCAACACCAAATTTTTAGAAATAAGGTTTTTCAATTAGAAGAAAATTTTTTTAAGCGGGGTCATCCCTCGGCAGTGTTTGGCAAGCACTCCGGGTGTATTTCTGCCATGAAAAGTTCTCAGTGAAAACTCGTCTGCCTTGCAGATGCCGTTCGGAGTCGGCATAAAACATGTAGACCCCTTCCGGCCAATTTGTAGGGAAAATCAAGAGGAGCACGACGCAAATTGGAAGAGAAGCTCGGCCTTAGATCTCTTCGGAGGTTATCGCGCCTTACACTTTTTTATTTTTATTCTTATTATTATGCCAAATACTCTGTATTTACTCACACTATATGACTTTAGTGTCATCAATCATTTTTGTTTTGAAATCCACTCTATTTAATATTCTTCTATTGCATCTTTGCGAAATCACAGCTGTGGTAGTTTTGTTGTGGTTTACCTCATGGTCCCCAGCCCTTGTATGTCAAAACTTTCAGTTTTCGTATTAACGAGGACAATAATTAGTTAACCTTACCAATTAAAGCTGCTAACGCTAACATACTAGATTGATCCATTCATTCTGTTTGAAAGTTTTTCTGAAACAAATTTCTACGTGGCGGGTCCGAAACACAGAACAGAATACAGCTCCAAAGAAAAAAACTAGCAGTAGTTTAATACCAGTTTCCTATTAGTTGAGTTTACCATGAGTGCTAATTCAAGAGAGCACCAAGTTGGTTATGCAAGAGTGATGTCATTGAATTTTGATCGCTTTCAAAAGTGAAGCGCTGCACTGCAAACAAGGCGTGGACTGATCAAGGCTGTGCAAGAGAACAATCACGTATTTATTACACTAGGCTTAGACTGCCATCAAACGCAAAATAGCAGTAAAGTACACTTTGGAAATTTGGGCATCTTGGAGAGAGAAAGCAACCAATGCTACGTCAGCTTGTTAACAACAAATACAACTTTCGCAAAGAGGAAGCAGTGGCAATTTTAATAGAATTTCGTCTGTTAACTCCATCTTTTTTATGTTTCGATAATTTTAGAAAAAAATATGTAAATGTGTTAACTAAAACCATGCAAAAAAGTCTCTAAAAGGTTTTCCAAAAAAATATGGTAAATTTTAATTTAAGGTTTATAAACTCTTTCGAGCATAAATTTGTGTAGTCGGCAAAGCTTCTCAAAGTTTGTTTTGATTTTTGGCAATTTTTTCTGCCAAAGGTTATTTCATATATTTTTCCATATCATAAATTAATGCACGATTCGTTTGAAAGAAAATCTGAAACTAACTTTGAAAAAAAAAAAATCGAAATTCAGTGCGAATTTCGAGAGACCTTTTACCTGTAATTTGATGGACTAAAATTGATTTGGCTACAAAACCGCATACAGAAGTATTAGTATTATTATTACTTCATGTAAGTATTGTTTTCAATAAAACCGTTTAACATAAAATTTTTTTTAATTATTTATTTTCAAGTTTATAGCCTTTATTTAATTGCCTATTATTTCTCAGTCTATTTAATTTATTTAGTGACTCATTATTACAAGGACTCTTTCCTGAAAATTTGCTACAATCTATGTCCTCAATACACAATCCCTCCAAAGACTTTACTCGACTCTGCGCCACGTGTGCTTGTCCCTCCTCCAACTCCAAAATATATTAATGGCACTTCCAACGGACTGTATGTAATATGTGTTCCAAATATGAGCCAAATCGGACATCATAGGTCGCTTTCTATTCATGTATGTATTATGCGTTCCAAATATGGACCAAATCGGACCACAAATACGATTTTTCTTACTATCTCGATCCTTGCGCCACCTAGCGGCGATTTTTTTCATAGATCGCTTTCTATTCTTGTATGTATTATGTGTTCCAAATATGAGCCAACTTGGACAACAAATACGATTTTTTTGAATATCTCGATCCCTGCGCCACCTAGCGGCGATTGTTTTCTTATTATTGCATTGTCATCGGGTTCTGAACTATATTCCAAAAATCAAGTTTGTAGCTTATAGGAAAGTTACTTAAATTCAATTAAAAAATTCGTGCCAACCTGTCAAGTCAAGCTAAATAAAACCGTTTAAAAATAATTTGACGTTCTGAAAGTGGGCCTTAAAGTGAAAATTAAAAATTTTAAATTTTTTAAATGTCGATAATTTTTTTTTAATGTAATTCAACGTGAGATGTTATTCTGTAGCTTTCTTAAGCTTGTTTTTTTTTTTTTATGTTACTACGGGTAGTCCGCCTTGGCAAAGATAATCAGTTTGGTGCGAAACTGCCCAAAACACCATTTTCGAAAATTTTCGAAAATAGGAAATTAAGATATGGAGAATGGAAGCCACTCACAGGGTCTCAGCTTATTACTTATCAACAGCATGTAAGCACCACGGACTTAATTTTAACTTTTGTTTCTTTTAAGACAAGGAAAGTTGTAATTCAACTAAAGGTATTATTCCAGTAATTTTTTAGTTTTCTCATTTTATATTCATGACAATTATATTAGCAGCAACATATGTGATCCGGTCTATGAAAAGGTGGCTTATGACTGAAAACAAAAATGTTTCCACTTTTTTTCTTGTTTCGATAGTTTTTGAGACGCTCTTTCACATGGTGAAAACTAGAAAGTCCTAACTTGCTTAGAAGTGTACTAAAAATGTAGAGAAAGAAGAGCACAAATGAAAGACGATGAAGCCTTTGGTTCCTTCGATGCCACTTTGGTGGCTGGTGAAGCATCCTCAGATTTTTTTGATAGCATTTTTATCGATGGCAATGGAGCCAAAATATCGGTCAGAAACCGGTTTGTGCTTTGCCCTTTGGGCATGACTGTTCATAATGCAAAAGAAAAACTACTAAGAAACTGAAGAAACGCATTGTTTATCTTTAACTGCTGATTCGCGATATTTCTTTTTTGAGTCATAAGCCACCTTTTCATAGACCGGGTGACATATAGTTTATAAGCATAAGTTTACCTAAGATGCTATAACTAAATAAAAAAGATAAATGATATGAAGGCAAGATTTTTGGCTGGCAAAAAGGTTTGATATTAAAAAAAATATATATATATTCTTAGTAAAACATTTTTCAGTGTAAAAAACAATCTTCAAATAATAAAGTCGGCATTCTTTTGCCATTTCATATTCGCTACGCAGTTTTTGTTACTTATTTGTTATTGTTTTTATTTTTTATAAAGAAGTTTTTTACTGTTGCTTATTATATATGTATGAAAACATTTTGTATGAAATGATTTATAATTATTTAAATTGATATTTTGATTTATTTTTTTTTTTTTCACTTTATTTCATAGCAGAAGGCAATTTCAAATTTTTAAAATTTTTACCATTTTTTTTTTCACTTTTATACACTGGGTATTTTGAAAGTAATTTAAAATGTTTTTGTTTTTTCACTTTTACGCACTTATTTTGAATGTAATTTCACACATATTTTGTACCAACCCACTTTTTGGTAACTCGCACAGCGTGATTTAAAATAATTTAAAAAATTTTTGTCATCACTTTTTTTAACCCTTGGTTCGCAGCACAAATTTAAATAATTTTTTTTTTTATTTTTAATTTAACAAATATTCAAAATCAATTAATACACAAAATTATCACTTTTATTTATTATCATTTAGCGTTTCACATTCCGCTGCATTTCGAAAAGAGACTATCGTCGCACAAGACCGGCGTGTAACTGAAATGTGATGCATGTACAAAGCAGCCACAAAGTGCCGTTAAACGCAAAGAAATTACATGTAAAAAGGACGAAACTGGTCGAAAAAGGAGCATAATATTTTAGCACGGCATTACATATGCATATGCTCGTATTAGTACATACGCTTGCTTTGTTATTGCTGATTTACCCCTAAGAAGAGCAAACTGTTATACGCGGCATGCATTTGGTATAACTGTGCTACAACATGTGCTGTTTGTTGTTTTGAAAGTGAAATTTTATGAATGGGAAACCACTTGTTTGCATTCACAACCACGTGTGCGTTCTCCGTTTTAGCAAGGTTGTTGAGACTGTTATACTTTACTTGCTAAACTGAGGGGAACGTTGATTTTATATGCAGCCCTCACGTATAGGTGTGTGCATGCGTTTGTGTATGTATTTCGTATATGTTTTGTTTGTTTTCGCTTTCGCGGCAAATAAAAGTAATATTTCATAGCAAAAGTTTTCCTCATTTCAATTGCAAATTGTTTTTTTTTTCTTTTTTACTTTATCATATTTCCTTGTAATTACTACGAAATAAACAGTCTTGCCAAAAAATGCTAATTCAGACTAAGTTTGAAAAGTAAAGTCATTTTCCGGTAAGCGAAAATCAAGTTCTTCAAGTAATTAAACGTATCCATCCTTCAAAATGGTGCAGAAGCATGTTCGCTGACAACAGTTTAAGTGAGTCTGGGAGTGTCCAAGAGAAGCGCATTGAAAGATTTATGAGCCTTTATGCTCTGGCGACGGCAAGTCTGCTTTCTGCAGGCATAAATTGAGTCCAGCAAATTTGAGTAAAAGATGATGCTGCGGCCATGAAGATATTCTTATCGTAACCCGCCTATGAAGGTAGAGGAAGAGGGCGGCCGCAACTCAGTTGGAAAACTCAGATGGAAAACGGTTTGAGATTCCTTGTTTTTATCAATTGGCGCCATTTAGTGCAGCAAAGAAGCAACTAGCGCATCTTTAAAAACTTTGTTAGAAATGGAGGGACGACGCTATGAAAGAGAATTTTAAATGAGTAATTGCTTTATATATCAGTAAATTATAATCGGAAACATTCATTGGCATAGTTTCTGGAAGTCAGAAAGTGAATTTTAGGGCCTTTTTGCTATGGACGACAGTATAACTTCTTTCCGAAATGGTCAAGAGGTCAACCTGATTATGCCTTAATAGGCATTAAATAAAATATGTAAATGCAAGGCACAATAACCACCGAAGAGGTTTTAAATTTTTTCCAATTCTCGTGCTACGTTCTAATTTTTCCTAGAAATTAACTGTACGCAACATGTTTAAACCCGGCTCCGAACGATGCCTGCTATGCAAATGAGTTTTCATTGAGAAGCAATAGACTCGCTGCCGAGGGGCCACCAGGATTAGAAAAGCCTTTTTTCCACATCAGCATTGTACCACCACACCACGGCGGCCGCAGTGGCTAATTAGCCAATATAAAAGAGGTCATAAAGTCAATTGACGCAATAGCCATTTCAAACGGCTTTATATCAGCCCACCGTAATAAATATATTTGCAATCAAATTAGAAGACCATCTGCTGGAAAACGCAGCGTGAATACCCAATTTGTGTTGCATTTCTTAATGCCGATTTGTTTCCATTTGCTTGTTTTTTTTGTCTTTGTTTTACTTTTATTTTACTTTCTTCTTTCTTTCTTTCCTATTTCTCATTTGCTATATTTCTTTCCTTTTTTGCTCTTATTCTGCTTCTCATCCCTTTTACTCTCCCCAATTTGTGCTCTGTTAGTTCCTTTATGTTTTGATTTACGCCCCTCTTCTTGTGCTTCGACTTTCTGCAACACTATTATTGCTTTCCCCTTTTCAAAATCACTTAATTTCCTTTTATTGCTTCTATTTCAACGCCACTCTCCAAATCTTTCATTTTCCTTTCTTTATAGTTCATTCTCGCTGTTTTCCACTTTCCGTCAATTCCTAACAACTTCGCACTGACTTACCAATTTATTTCTCTCTTCCGCTCTCATCCTTTTGCCCTTTTAAACCCCACCCTTTCCCTTAAACAAATTTTCTTTTTTTTTTCTCCGATTCCACCCTCTAAGCCCTGTTCATGCCTTTTTCTAATATTTCACGCTCAGTCATTCCCATTCAGCATTGCAGTCCCTTCTTAATTCCTTTGGTTAACGGATCAGGTTAGCTTAGCTTTTCGCCCTTTACTCACAAAGAAAAGGTCCTAATCCTTTGTACTTCTCTCCCCTTTTCTTCTTCTTTACTTTTCCTTATTTCTCAGTTATTAGCTCTTCGTTTCAATTCTATATTTTGTTTCTCCTTACAATTTTCCATTCATCTGCCACCTTTTTTGAAACTCTCCATATTACCCTTTCTCATGTTCTTGCTCTTTATTTTACTCGATCAACCTTCTTCTCTCTTTTTCAGTTTTTCAATAACCTCTTACTCTAATATTTTTCCTTATTTATTCTCCCTTCCTGCACTACATTTTCTAGTGCTCCTCTCACTGTTCTGTCCCACCACTTTTCTTTTTTCACCACTTTTCCAATTCTTTGCAACTCTCTTTTGAACCCACTTTCTATTTCTCTTTCCTTTGCATGTGCTTCTTCTTCCTCCTTATCAACTATATTTTACAGTGTTCCTCCTCCTTCATTGCCACATTCCTTTTGTTTGCATTTCCTCTACTTTTTCCGCCTTCTCTCTCCTACTTTTCTTATTCATGTATACGATCGTCCTTTTGAGCTATAGATCAGTCATGGATTGGATGAACCATTGTGCTATGGTGACCTTTTTCTTCCGGTGTATTCATACGACAGTCATATTTGAACCCCTTTACTGCAAGGGGAGGACAATCCACAAAACCACAATAAAATACTTAGGGGCATAGTATGTATAATGCAACGAGTCGTAATTTTTCGTATGAACTAGAGCTTGTGTGATATAGTAGCGTTCTTTCACCTCAGTGAGTGAAAGTAAACCGGATTGCCTCTGTGAAATTTTCAGTATTATATAGCAAAGTGTGACGGTGTCATACATAATCTGGCTCCTAATTTGATTTCAGTTGCTAAATTTTCATTATTTCAACTATAAAATAATTTAAACACCATTAAACCTATTTACTCAGCCAAATATTTTAAAAGCAAATAAAGACTTAACTTATTCATAAATTTTTCTTTCCGTTTTGTTTTACTAATTCTTTTTCCAATAGATCTAAATAAGGTATAAAATCCCTATAGCTATATAGTTTTTTATTTTTTTTATTTTATATATATATATTTTTTTTTTTTTATTTGCATCATAAAATTTCTACACGCCTATAATTACAAAAGAAGCACAATAAAAGCAAGCAAACATAAACACCATATAAAATCAAAGCAATCACAAGCGGCTATCTACATACATATAAAAGTACTTATCCATGGGTATATGTATGTATTTAGTATATATTTACGTGCACACTATATTGTGTATTTGTTACTTGTTATACCACCAACACAAATAACAAAAAGCGAAGGCCAATTGTAATAAAGCAAAGTACAAAAAAAAGTTTGTCTGAACGATGTTGTATTAAGTAAAGAAAATAGCAATAAAAGCACACTTCCCAGCGGCAATAAAAAGTACACCGGTACTTGGGCAACAATATGTGCATAAGTGTGTATTTGTAATGAGAATATCATAAAGATTTGTACGAACATTTCTTAAAGTTTAAGTGCTTGTTTTCAGTGCTTAGCCGGCAATAATACTCAAATGCTCATGTGGCTGCTGTTTACGTCGTTTCGTTGAAATTTTTGAACAACGTCCTTCAACTTATTTAAATTTCTTACACGTATAATTGTGGTATGTATGTAATTGTATAATTTCTGTAAAATCTGTTTTATTTTAAAGCTAAGATACTTAAGCTAAGTTAAAAACAATTTCTGTAATTAAAAAATTGAAATGATATTTCGCATAAATTTTATGCCAAGCATTTTGTGAACGGTATTTTATGTCCAATTTTTTTGCGGTATGATAACGTAAGATTTTTTGTACGTAATTATCTGGAACTGCCAATCTTTCACTAACTCGTAATATTATTTTGAGCTCTGCGGTTGTGGTTTTTGTACTAACATAAAAGATAATAAATAGAAAGAGTTTTCAATAACTTAGATTTATAATACAAGTATTTTCGAGTTAATCGGACGTGGGATCCTTTTATGACCCTAATTTATCTGGGGGAACAGCCGGAGAAGTCGAAATTTCTGACAGTCAGCAAGAGTAGGACTTTTCCTATCAAAGAATGGTAAAGAAAATGTTATAGTAAAAAATATACAAGGCCGCAGTGTTACGTGCGACAACTTTTTTACGTCTCATGAGTTGGGTATTGTATTGTTGAGGCATAAGCTAGCCGTAGTTAGAACAGATAGAAATCACAAACATGGAGAAGAAGCCAGAAAATTATGCATATTTCTTCTTTAACAACAAAAAACCACCTTCGTTGGATATGTGCCTAAAAAATCGGGAAGTATATTTGCTCAGTACATTGCACATTAGACTGAGTCGATTGATTAACCGATATTGCGCCATCGATTTTTCGATAGGATTTGGGCTAAGGAAAAAAAGTTCCACTACGCATACCCAAAAAAAATTATTTTCGAACCTGTGAAAAAAAAATGGCGAAAGGTTCAATTTTTCGACCAAAATACTCGCCAAAACCCAAAAAATATTTTTTTTTTAAATTGTTATCGCCAACGTTTTTACAACAGTTTTTTGAATTTTTTTGGATTTTGGGGAGTATTTTGGTCGAAAAATTTACGTTTTCGCCATTTTTTTTCGCAGGTTCGAAAATAATTTTTTTTGGGTATGCGTAGTGGAACTTTTTTTTCCTGAGCCCAAATCCTATCGAAAAATTGATGTCGCGATATCGGTTAATATTAAACACATAATGCTGAAATCAATGACGACACTAAAAAGCCTGAATTCATAGATTTTTAGAACAAAACCAAGCCTGGGGATGATAATCTAGATCAAGTAATCAGGACATACACTTGCAAGCGTAGAACGAACCGGTGGCCACAGGCTCTATTTTTCAACATGCTCGATATATGCGCCTACAATGGGTATATCATTTTCAGAGAAATAGAGTCTGAATGGGATATAAATAAGAAATTTAGATGTCGTATATTTCTAGAGGACTTAGGAAGTGGACTTGTTTCTCAGGAAATATCGCGCAGGACTACCCCTGCTCGCAGCTGTCCAGCCAAAGCTGTTGTACGCAATCTTCAAAACGCGCTGAAACTACAAAAAAAATCTACAATCGATAAATTTTAAATGAGATAGTTGCTACATGTGCCCAAATCGATCAAACAACACAAAATACATCAAAAATGTCCCAGTTGTGAAAAATTTATTTTTAAGAATCACTCGGAGATGTCGATCAAATGCAAGAATTGTTCAAATATACTGAAACTATTCATTTTATTCTTTCAAAAATTAATTTTATGTTTATTAAATAAAAGAATTGATTTCAAACTTGAATAATAATCAACAGGCGTTTTTTTTTATATTGGGCAAAATTGACCAATGAACGTCAGTACCCTTTTTTTGTGGAGTACAGGATAAGGGTTATAAGCATATCGACTCGGTATCACTACTATTACTTTTTGGTATCACTTTCGATCCTCTTTTCTCAAACGGCTCTAAATTGTCTTTAAATTTTCCTCTCAGCGCTTAAGTAAGCTCTGTAGGGTAGCTTTAATCTTATCTCACTTTCCTTTTATTTTTGACAATTCTTTTAACAAGTCTTGTTGCCTCCAGAATAGCTAATAAAGTAAGAGATTTTAAGGTGAGCCTCTTCAATTAGCGTCGTGCTCCTTTTAATTTTCCCTACGAATTGGGAAGACGAAACCGACATGTTTTATGCCTCCTCTGAACGGCATATGCAAGGAAGATGAATTCTCACTGAGAAGATTTTTATGGCAGCAACAAATTCAGATTGTTTGTGAAATCAGTAGCTTGCGAATTTTTCGAGAGTATAGAAGACCACCAGATATATGTTCAGAGAACATTTCTTTGCATTCCTAATCGGAGACAGTGGTGTACCAACCAGTGATGAATAACCTTAGCCTGCAGCCCGGTTATGGCGAAGACAGAATGCAAATTACCATATTAAAAAAACAAGGTCGCGAGTGCTGATGAATTGTCTGCGAAGCTATTCGAATACGGCGGCGAAGTGTTGATAAGGCACACTCAACAGCTGCTTTTCAAACTACTGTTGGACAAGTGCATGCCGAGTGCATTTTCTTTTCCCATTCCACAAGAAGGAAAATCCTGTAAACTGTACCAACTAGCGTCAAATTATTCTTCTTAGGTTCACACATGGGGTCCTGTAAATTTATTGTGCAAAAAGATTGAAGCGTGAATCGGCTGATTGAACATTATAACTGGGGCTTCAGACCTGCTAAATCTATCATAGATCAAAAACTAGTCCCTCAAATTTTGAGATATCTCAATCAAATTTGGCACAAGGATGTATTTTTGTATTATATTAGACATTTGTCGGATCCGGTAGGATCCGACCACTATAACCATACAACCGATCGTTCAGATATTTCCAGATTTTGGACATTCCTGCCGCAATTTAGAAAGTATAAACGTGAAACTCTGTGATATGTATTCTAATATATCATAGAAGATATCCTGAAAAAATCACTTTGATCGGAGCTATATATAGTTATATACCATACAACCGATCGTTCAGATAGAAAGATTTTTGGCCATTTCTCCCTTAATTTAGAAAGTATAAACGTGAAACTAGGTGATATATATTTTAATATATCATAGATTATTTTCTGAAAAAATCACTTCGATCGGAGCTATATAGTGTATATCCCATACACCCGATCCTTCAGATAAGGTGGTTTTTTGCCATTTTTACTTTACAGTCCCGTCCTTACTTGTTTAGATTAGATTTAGTCGAAGATCAATCTAATGGAACTTCATCCTGTCAAACATTACAGCAAAAATTAAAGTTTAACTGTTTGTGAGGAGAGTATCATCAAAACTAGTTATATGCTGTGACATCGAACACCCCTCGTTTCTTGAATATAATTTTATTTTCGACCAATTGGCAGTTCCGTAACCTGTGCAACTATTTTGAAGATAAATTTGGCCCATATATCAATACGATTTTTCTCAGTTGATGACAGGGGCTAAAGGAGTGCAAATAGCAACAGGGATGTTTTTAAGCTAAATATTTTCCTACAAGAATCTAAAGCAAGCCACAGACGTGATGTGTAATAGCAAAAAAAATAAGCTATTATATGAAAAGGGGAAAGGAAAAACATTTACCGAACGCTACGAGTTGGCGACGGCGAGTATTGAAAAAAACTTAATGTTGGGTTGTATAGTCGAGCGAATTATGACCCAGCGGCCATGTTATGCGAATGAAAGATGTGCTCCGGCTAAGAAAATTTTCCTATCTGATCTCGGACCCTTAAGTCATTCTGGGTTAATCTCAGCTTTTTACCCAAGAATTAAAATACCAAAATTAAGACCTGTTGGTAGCAGCGTGGCTGCTAAATTTCCATCATTCTGGCAGTGCTCCTTAAACCTGTAGTACGAAGCTGTTGTCTGCATGACTGTCCCCAATTTTTCAGGATTTGATAGTATGGTAAGTTAGCCTGACAACATAGTCTTAGGTTTGTTTTTGTCCTGTAATATTGGAATCAATTTAAATAAATTTTAATTCTGAGTAAATGTAGAAAATTTGTGCAAAATATTTGTAAGCACCTGCCCACAAAAGCGCCAATCAAAAACCACGCCATTTAGCAAATAATTATCAACCGAATAATAAACATTTAAATACACATCACCGCACATACTTACACGCAAAAATATTAATGACGCATTCCCACTCAGTCGCCCTTGCCTAGCTTTTTTGTGGTTTACAGAAAAAATCAATCAAAATTACCCAACAAATTCTTAAGATCACATATGAATTTGGGAGTAGTGGAGAAAAAGTTTTGTTCTAGCTATAAAGTTGTTCAGTGACTCACCTGCAAACAAAGTAAAAAGTAAATAAAGGCTAATTAGCGGTTGACTGAAAAATAAATTGAGCTTATTAATATTATTTATATTAAGAGCAATATGACCCCACCGATTATAGTACTAGAATTTGAGGTATTCGATTATTCGAATGCTATACACTGAAAGAAATGGTGCTAGTAAAATCAACATATCGGTTCTGTTGTTCTTGACTTAACGGAAATTTGGTGAAATTGAGCGAATTATGGTTAATTCGACCGATTTCTTTGTCAAGCGAACTAATTAGTTTAGTAATTTCAACAGAAGAGAAATTGTCGCTCTTAAGTTAACAAAATTCTGTAAAATTGACTGATTCCTATTCAGTCTAACTAATTTTTTCGTTAACATAGCCGATCTCACTGGTCATTTCAACAGCGATCAACAGTCAATACATGAGCAAATCTCGAAGATAATTTTACGCTCACTGCGCTCTCTACTTTGTACTTATGTATGCTGTGTACTATATGTATGCACATATTCACGTATGTATATGGCGGTCGCCGTGGTGTGGTGGTAGCGTGCTCTGCCTACCACACCGAAGACCCTGTGTTCACACCCCGGGCAAAGCAACATAAAAATTTTTTAAATAAGGTTAGAAGAAAATTTTCCTAGGCGGGGTAGCCCCTCTCCCCTGCTCGGCAAGCACTCCTAGTGTATTTCTGCCATGAAAAGATCTCAATGAAAACTCATCTGCCTTGCAAATGTCGTAACATAGATTCTTTCTTACAAAGCTGCCGCAACAACTTTTTTTGTTCATTTGACTACTAAAACGGTCAATTACGAATCTACGATTTGTGCGCAGTTGATTCAACATCTAGTTGCGATGGATAAAAATTGACAGAAATTTCAGTTGAACTGACCCACATTTCGGTTGATTTTACCAGTCCTTTTCTTTCAGTGTAGTTAATATACGATTTCGAGAATTCGATTAGCTAAAATCACAAAAAAAATGTTTATTTAGAGTTATATATTAGGTCCTAAAATAACTGTACAATTTTGAGATTTATTTTGAGTCGAAATATATCTGTTAGATTTTGAGATAAATTTTTTGGGTTCAAAAAACGTTACATTTAAGATTTATTTTTTAGCTCCAGAAATAACGTTACGTTTTGAGATTTATTTTCTAAGTAAAATAATACTAATAAATTTTGAGAAATATTTTTTTAAGTCAAAAATATCTGTTAAATTTTCAGATTTAGTTTTTGTTCCAAAATCAGATGTTACGTATTGATATTTATTTTTTTTCAGTCCAGAAATAAATGCTTTATTTTATCTACTATATATTTGTGAAAGAATTTTTGTATGTATGTTTGGACTTGCAGCCTAAACCGCAAAATGGAATCGAACGAAATTTTGCCATGACATACTCTGAGTGTCTCAATCTATGGTAGGTTATATAAAAAAAGATTCCGACAGGGTGGCGTGGCACCTCCCATACACCTGGAATTTTTCGTAGTCAATATATCTGAAGGTATTGAGGCTAGACGACTGAAATTAGGTGAGTGGTTGTATGAGACCAATCCCTACACCCTCTAGAATAACTGGGTATAACGTAAAAGGGGCGTGGTACCTCCCATACAAATGGAATTTTTCTTTGTCAATATATCTGAAAGTATTAAAGATAGACGACTGAAATTAGGTGAGGAGGTATATAAGACTAATCCCCACCCCCTCGGGAAAAATTGGGATAGCGAAAAAAGGGCATGGCATCTCCCCGAACGACGTCGGGTACTCTGCTAGTATTTTATAAAACTCAAAATAAAATTTTTAATATTTGCGAAGTGACTTTTAAGTAAAAAATGCCTGTTAGATTTTGAGACTTAACCATTTGATTTTAATAACTGTTAAATTTGTGATACACTCTCAGGTTACATCTTTATATTTTTATCGGAGTTTCTCATTGGTTTTGCAAATACGTCGTGGTCAACTCAAAATTACACCGAGATGGATCCAAGTTGAGTTTGGACTCTTTTCGGAGATTCGCTCTATAAAATTTTTAAATAATTTTGGGACTATTTGGAGATGGTTTCGAAATTGGGTTCGGCATTTTTTCGTAACTGTATCAAAACTATTTCAGAAACACGAGTGAAACTTCAGAAGCTAGTGCAAAACTATTGAATGACCATTTGTATTATTAAGGAGGGATTGTTGTTTTTAATATGCGAAAACATTTTCTTAGAAGAAATTATTTTTTATTTTAATTTATCAAATAATTTGGAAAATAACTAAATAACGTGACGTCAGTACAGAAAATGCACTAGCTGTTTCAGTTATATATTGTAACACTCCTCCGCTTCTTTTTCCGGAAGTGCTACTCGAAGTCCAACTCCTTCGATGATTGTACGGTTCGTACAACCAAACATACAAAGATTTACAGCTCAAATAATAAACTAGGCAAAGAAATAAATTGAGAAAAGTTGCACAGCAACAGCCCTATACGTTAACCTGGGTCCATTTGTATGAACGAAAGTTAACCGATAACGCGCCGTCGATTTTTCGATAGGATTTTGGCTCACGAAAAAAAGTTTTCCACTAAATTTTTCGACCACGACACTACCCAAAACCCAAAAAAAAGATATTTTTTTTTAAACTGTTGTAAAAACATTGGCGATAACAGTTTTTTGAAAAAAAAAAAATATTTTTTAGGTTTTGGGGAGTGTTTTGGTCGAAAAATTGACCTTTTCGCCAATTTTTTTTTCGCAGGCTCGAAAATTATTTTTTTGGGTATGCGTAGGGAACTTTTTCTCCTGAGCCCAAATTCTATCGAAAAATCGATGGCGCGATATCGGTTAATAAATCGACCCAGTCTACTATACATATCACTCAGCGCGTAAATATGTGAAACTCTGTATACTCCAATTTTCTATTATTATAGCAGACCGAAGAAATATGTTCAATATATCGTCACATATTTTGCTAATTTTGTCAAAGCTTGTTACAATAATATCCCATAATTTAGTTACCGTTAGAAACCAAAAAAAAAAATATTGTATTACGTCCCAAAAATGCTTCGCTTCCTTGTCGTTATAGCTTGTTTACTAAAAGCTGCATTTATGTGCTAAAAGCTCAGGGCATGCACATTCAGTTACTGTTAGTTTTAGATGCTAGAAAATCTACACTTAAGCTTTTACTAGCTGCTGCTTAGTGGATGTTGGATATCCTGTAACAGGAGCCATTCTGCTAACAACACATCAGCAGTAATGTTAAAGTTTAACAAACATAGCTGGCACATCTTGGCACGAGTTCCTGCAAACTAACAAACAGAAAAAGAAATAAAATTAAAGAAAAAAAAACTTTTTTAAAAATAAGCTTTTATTATTGGTTAATAAAATTAGCTAAAAAGTAAACAATAAATTGACTCTAAAGAAATATAACACTTTATAAGTTCATTGTAAGCTTTAACGATAATTAGGCTTTTTCGTCTGCGACAAAAGAATTCTATATTGTACATAATTATATATTTTTAACATTAAAACTTTACACCTAAATTATTAAACCTTACAGTTTATATCACAGTTCTAATTGTTCTAATAAAAAACGTGTTGAATTTTGATGGTATAATTAAGAATATTTAGGATCTCCTTTTCTTGCTATCGCAATGTAACACGCTTTTATTAGAACAATTAGGACTGTGATATAAACTGTAAGGTTTAATAATTTAGGTGTAAAGTTTTAATGTTAAAAATATATAATTATGTACAATATAGAATTCTTTTGTCGCAGACGAAAAAGCCTAATTATCGTTAAAGCTTACAATGAACTTATAAAGTGTTATATTTCTTTAGAGTCAATTTATTGTTTACTTTTTAGATAATTTTATTAACCAATAATAAAAGTTTATTTTTAAAAAAGTTTTTTCGTCTTTAATTTGATTTTTTACTTTTTAGTTCGTTTTATTAACAAGTAATAGAAGCTTGTTCTTAGAAAAGCCTTTTTCTTAAATTTAATTTAAAAAGGAATTTTTTTAAATTTTTAGTAGGGTAAAATATTGTTTAAATTAGTTACGTAGTCTTTACTTAGTTATTTGTAACGTTTCTCATTCTATCCATTTCTTTTAATGCACCAACTTACTTTTTAGTTAATTTTATTAGCCAATAATAAAAGCTTATTTTTAAAAAAGTTTTTTTTCTTTAATTTTATTTTTTGTTTAATTTTATTATATCATAATCCGAATATATTGGGGCATATTCATAATCGAAATAAAATTTGACTAAGTTAGTTGAAGCATTTTTGACAGAGAGCACATATAAAATTATGTCAAGCAGTGTTAAATAACTTAACTCTGTCTATGCCGCGTTCAGTTTACAACTACTTATTGCAGATCTCTCATCTGTGGGTTAAATCTGTTTTAAAATAAAATTCTACTTTCGCTTAGCTAAAATTCCATCGCCAAAAATCTGTAAAACAAAATCAAGTGCGCAGAAAATTATGCAACACTTACCGATAACAGCCTAACGGCGTTAGCGTACGTTGTATCACAGAATTTTTACACTTTGAAAATGGCGACTGTTGTTTGCAAGGTTGCATTCCTTTGAGTCTTCGTTTTCACCATCTGGATTAACAAAGTCATGAGCCTGTACATTCGTGCAATTTTAGTGATGTAAATTGTATGGCGCCAGCGCCAATGCGGTGCCAGCTCAATGGTAGCTCATTGACGAAATGACTCCAATCGAATATTTGACGTTACTTAGTAGTGAGTGCGTAGTACATTTCACTTGCGCTATTGAGTGAAACGACTTTTGTGTGTCAGGCACGATTTTGGTGTTATTGGCGCTACTGGCAATGATGACACTGAGCTGATGGCGGTAGCGCTGGTAGTTCAGCTTTTGAATCAGAGAAAGAATTGATGACCCGTGCAAATTATTATGGCTTTGGCCGTGTAAATTATTATGTTGTATTTGCACCTAATAAATGCTGCGGACATAACAACCGGAGTCATTTTTGAGTTGTATATTTTAAATTTAATACACAATTAATATGGGTGTGTTTGAGCGGCCAAATAATAACAGCAGTATTGCTAAAGTGCTGCTCTGTTGATGGAATGTCGCTAATTTCCTAGCGATTATCAATAGATTGTCAATATTTCGTTCAAAGGGCACGCGTAATTGCCACATCTGCTCAAATTTTCCAAGGTTTTCCATTCTTGATTTAACTTAAGCTGTTATGCCAATATTTTCTGCCAGTTTTTTTCAAATAAGTAATTTTTCCAAAAGCAAAATAAATTACAGAAAAGATTACAGAGTTAAACAGCCTTAAAAATTCAGCTATGTTGTTTATACACAGAAATACAACAGAGGGTTGTGTCTCCGCTTTTCGCAAGCGTTGAGATTCACCACGCGCGGCACGCGTGATTCACCACGTCCAAATATCACAATCCACGGATAGGTACCGGCGGGTTTGTATGGGACTTAGGCTGTTATGCCAAAGTAAATACAAATCTTTACCGATAACTGTGTTATCGATTAATTTATCGAATTCTAACAAAGTAATATTTCATTGTCATCGGGTTATACATGTGTGCAAAATTTCAGCTCAATCGGACACCGGGAAGTGTATCAAATTTAACTTGCAAGATTCCATTACAGACAACAAAAGTGAAACTAAATAAAAGCTTATAAAAATGTTAGACATATGTTGGGTACGCTGTCTAATATACAGCAGCTAACACGAAATAACAGTGGCAATTTCTTTCAAAAAAATTTTGTAAATCTTGTGACTAAAATTATACAAACTAATCACAAAAACGCTTTCAAAAAACTTCAAAGACTTAAGAAAATTTTACGAAAACTGCAAAAATTTTATTTAGAGTTTTTTAAAATTTTTGTTAAATATGCAGTTATATGACACAACAAATTTTAGTCCAAAAAAGTATAACTAAACGATATCTGGAAACTCGCAATATTTTTTGACAATTTTTTTTCCGAAGATTGTTTCAGATTGATTTCCATATAAAAAAAAAACAACTTCCTTCTTAACTTGTAGTTTATAAGACTGAGGTATATAAGTTACTCACCAAAAACGGTTTCACATGAAATGGCCTAGTCAGCGTGGGTGCTTAATTTTAATTTGCTGGACTATGTTGATGTCTGCATAAAGTTCGAACAGCTCAGCATCCAATTTTCTTCGTTATTCTTTCGAAGAGTTATTCTCTTTAACATTTCTTTCAGCTGTTGTTGTGATGGCCCATGCTTCTGCACTATATGGCGGGACGGCTACGAGAAGTGACTTATAGGACATGATTGTCGTTTGCCGTGAGAGGACGCTACAATTGCCTACCTAGTCCAAAAAAGGCATTTATTGTTATTTGGTTTCCAGATAAACGAAGTATTTTACTATTTCGAAATTATGGCCGTCAACAGTGGCTTAGGTCCACTGATCCGTATACTAACGGGCCACCGCGTGTTGGGAAACCACAGAGAACGCATGGGAATTCCAACCAACGATTTTTGTCGTAGCTGTAGAAAGAGAAACTGAAAAGAAAGAAACATTTACTGGCATATTGCGATGGAACCATTTCGAAAAATGCCAATGCCTGGTGATGATTACGTTGGCAGTTTTCGAAATGGTTCCATCGCAATATGGCAGTAAATGTTTCTTTCTTTTCAGTTTCTCTTAGAAAAACATAATAATTGAAATTCAATTATTATAAGCCGGTGTTAAGCTCACGAATTCTTGAAGGTTGAGTTTTAAGTTTAAATTTAAAAGACGCATACCAAATTTCATGACTAAATTTCTAACTGTTTTCGAGATATCTCTACTGTAAATTGAGCGAAACCTCTTTTATAAAGTGGACGTTGCGACAAATATTTTATTATGCAGATCGAGCCACCTTCACACAGGGAACTAATGTGCCAAATTAACAGAGAGTAGTTCTAGTTGATGTTGAACTATTAAAAAATTATAGGATAGGTTAACGGATGATTTTCAAGCACATCCAGCTCGAATCTGGAAATGCACAAATCGATCTGTTATCTGTGTACTTATTTCAAAAAGACTGTAAAAATTTTGATACCTCTGACTCGCTGTTCATAGTAAAAAAATATCAACTGACTACCTTAAATACGCAATGAATTGGGTTTGGTGGCTTTTAGTTACTTCCTTTTCCACCTCCCGCACTAACACACAGATGTTTCATAGATTTTACACTGGAGTTGCTTAGGTTTGTATTTCATAATAAACCCATATATCGTCGATAACAATTTTAGAACAAACCAATAATAAACTGGTAACATTCTAATAAAAATACTTTTTTTATAGCTTTTCTAAAGTAAATCGATAACTTTTCGATACCAAATCGGTAGCTTTTCTGAAATAAATCAAAAATGTTCGATAACAAATCGATAAATTTTGATAACATATCGAAAACATTTACTTAAACAATCGGTAAATTTTACATAATAAATCGGTAACTCTCTACCGATAGCTCGTCTCTATCTCTCTTAGCTATAACTCGTTGAAAGGAAATGGGTAGAACATCCAACCGATCACTCATCGGTAACAAACTGACAATACGCATTGCATATCAACTGTACCACATTGTTCCCACATTAAGGTAGAGATTACTGACTACACTACCACTTCCATAGACTACGCTTCCGCTTATACTTACCTAACGCTTGCATTCTGAATTCCCCCATTCCGTGAGCAAAGTTGTTTACACATCAAAAATTCCCTCTTTAGAACTGCCGTCTACTTCGATGTCCGCTTTGCTAAAGAAAATACGACGCCCGAATATTTGGACACTTCTCCGCGCTCCGATATTTATGACATAATTAATTTTGATTTGGTTTATCCTTTCGACGAGGGTTTGTCTTTTATGATTTCATCGTAAGCATTTGAAAGAGACTTTGTTTTCGTAATCACATTTCGTGTATTCCACCTTTTCTTTTCTATTTGGGTATTTTTTTGAAATCCCTTGTGAAGAGTGCATTTGGGTAACGTTGGACAGACACCTCCTTGCATGTTTTTGTGGACATTAATGATTAAGCTGACAAATCATACTGTATTCTACTGAGGATAAGCTAAACAACAAGCTAAGGCCAAGAGGTGTGCTTTTTGCCTTCTTACGTCGATAAGGCTCGATAGAAAATTCATATAATAGCTTATTTTTTTTGCTATTACACATCACGTCTGTGGCTTGCTTTAGATTCTTGTAGGAAAATATTTAGCTTAAAAACATCCCTGTTGCTATTTGCACTCCTTTAGCCCCTGTCATCAACTGAGAAAGATCGTATTGATATATGGGCCAAATTTATCTTCAAAATAGTTGTACAGGTTACGGAACTGCCAATTGGTCGAAACTAAAATTATATTCAAGAAATGAGGGGTGTTCGATGTCACAGCATATAACTAGTTTTGATGATACTCTCCTCACAAACAGTTAAACTTTAATTTTTGCTGTAATGTTTGACAGGATGAAGTTCCATTAGATTGATCTTCGACTAAATCTAATCTAAACAAGTAAGGACGGGACTGTAAAGTAAAAATGGAAAAAAACCACCTTATCTGAACGATCGGGTGTATGGGATATTCACTATATAGCTCCGATCGAAGTGATTTTTTCAGAAAATACTCTATGATATATTAAAATATATATCACCTAGTTTCAGTTTATACTTCCTAAATTAAGGGAGAAATAGCCAAAAATCTTTCTATCTGAACGATCGGTTGTATGGTATATAACTATATATAGCTCCGATCAAAGTGATTTTTTCAGGATATCTTCTATGATATATTAGAATACAAATCACAGAGTTTCACGTTTATACTTTCTAAATTGCGGCAGGAATGACCAAAATCTGGAAATATCTGAACGATCGGTTGTATAGTTATAGTGGTCGGATCCTACCGGATCCGACAAATGTCTAATATAATACAAAAATACATCCTTGTGCCAAATTTGATTGAGATATCTCAAAATTTGAGGGACTAGTTTGCGTTCAAATAGACAGACAGACGAGGACGGACGGACGGGCAGACGGACATGGTTATATCAACTCAGTTCGTCGCCCTGATCAATTCGGTATACTTAATGGTGAGTCTATCTTCTATATCCCTCAACGTTACAAACATCGGACCAAAGTTCAAATACCATTTCATGTTCATGAAAGGTATACAAATCTACTAGTCGACATTACGTATAAGAAAGGCGGAGAGAAGTTGATTTCAACTTATTAGACAGCCAGTTTGTACAGAAAAAAAGTACGACCCATCACGCCAACACATCCCTATTTTTTACCACTTAAATAGATGTAAATATTAGAACCATGTTCGGGAATGTTAAGAGCAAAAATTTAAGTAGGACTAGTAAAATTTCTACTTCTTCTGCATTAGTTCAGAACTAGTGGTAATTCGCTGCATGATAGTCATCAGCTAACGTTGTATATTATTTGAAGAGATATATTGCTTTGCTTTTTTTAAAAATTCTCTAATAATTACGTTTTTTTGGGCATTAAACAAATTCAGTACCTCTCTGCTTTTTTTATTTCTATTCTATGCGCTCTTTATGATGACGAAACTCACGTTTCTGCTTTACGATCCCCTCCTTATTGTTTCGCTTTCATAATAAGTTCAAAATACATTGTCAGGATATTGTACTATCAGAATACTTAGATATATAACACAGACAGTTAAACACTTAAATAAACATATATGAAAAACATTTTACGAATAGGCAATAAATCATTCCTGTCTGACAAATTTTATTGATCTGTAATCTATTCTTAGTAATTATACCCAGCTGTAGTTGTACACAGGGTATTATAACTTTGACTGTATAACGGTTGGTTGCAGAGGTATAAAGGAATCGAGATAGATATAGACTTCCATATATGAAAATCATCAGCATTGATACAAATTTTGATTGAGCCATGCCTGTCCGTCCATCCGTTCGTTCGTCTGCCCATTAACACGATAACTTGAGTAAATATTGAGATATCTTCACCAAATTTGGTACACGGGCTTATCTGGACCCAGAATATATTGGTATTGAAAATGAGCGAAATCGGAAGATAACCACGTGTGAAAACTTTGAGGTTATCCCAATGTCGGCAAGTTGATGGCAGCCAGCTGTCGTCGTGGGGAGCGCCGCCTCCATATAAGTACTGCCTTAATAATTCCCGAAATGGTTGGCTAGTGGGTTTTGCTTTTTATACCCGAATCGCAAGTAATTAAAACACTTGAATTTTTCAATTTTTAATTTAAGATATACTTTTAATTAAAGAAATAACAATTGCCGAATTTGCTGCCGAACTCTTGCTTGTCAAAATTTATAATGGCCGGTCTTTTTCTGCCGAGCCGAATTGCTCTGTTTCCAGGTTGTACCAACACCTGTTGTTCGTTCACAGTAGTCAAAGGGTGTTGCAGCAATTTGGAAACAGTGTGACATTTTTATTATTTGTTAAGGCTGCTGTTACACACGCCCACTTTTTATATATATAACATTTTTGAAAACACAAAAAACCTGATTATTCAGTAAATAATACACATAAAATGTTGAAATTTTACGTGTGGACTGATATTGAGACTCTTGATAAAAATTAAAAAAAAAGTTTTTTAAATGGGCGTGGCACTGCCCACTTGTGATAAAATCAATTTCACAAATGTTATTAATCATAAACCAAAAATCGTTAAACCTATCGTAACAAGATTCGGCAGAGAGGTTGCCTATGATATATGGAATGCTTTGAAGAAAAATTAACGAAATCGGTTAAGGGCCACGCCCGCTTTTTATAAGAGTTTTTAAAAGGGTCGTGGACAAATAAAATAAGCTATATCTTTGCAAAATAGGGCTTTATATCAATGGTGCTTCATTTCATTTCCAATTTAAAAAAAGGGGCGTGCACCGCCCCTTTTATGACTAAGCAATTTTCAGAATAGAACCATATGTATATGTATTATAGCGCAGCCTTGTAACACTATTACGCACACAAACCAAACAACAACAGCATTTCAAATCTACAGCTGAGTATGTAATGTTCGGCTTCACCCTAACTTAGACTTCCTTACTTGTCTTCCATTATCATTTTGCTTTTGTTTTCTATAAGTTTTAATTTAATTCTTCTTGTTCGACCCACATTTTTTTGTTTATTTTGAGTTCATATAAATAAATCATGTTTACACACTCACAGTATAAAAACAAATTGTAAAGTCAACAGAAAAACTAATTAAAAATGCAAGTCTTGGCGAAATTCTTTCATAACGTTATAACAGATCTCCTAAACTATCGATATAAAAATTTTAGTGAGACGAAAATTGTAAGAAATTGAGTTAACGTAAGCATATCTATGAGTAATGGTTTATATGTAACAACGACTATCTGAAGGCAATAAATATGTCAGAATGAAAACAAGCGAAGACAACAATGAGTCATGATTTTAGTCGTACTTAGTTATATTCAAAATGCGAATGTTTCTGCATTTTTTTAACCAAACATGCTACAGCTGTCCTAAATATTTGCATAAATTTTTTGTTATATTTTGGCAGCTAGTTGAGAGTGATGGATAGACTTTATTTGTAGATAAAATATATTCATCAAAAAAAAAAAAAAAAATAAAGAACAAAGACATCAGCAGATGTTTCTTCTCGCGAAATCTGAACCTGTCGCCAAACGAGTCCTCGGTGAAGTTATTCACAACGTGAACAACGCTAATGGCGAGCATATTTAACATTGCATTAAGCTACCGACTATATTACACCGACAAATATTGGGTGTGACCTTCGATCAGCATCCATATTTTGGCGAGCATGCAGCCGTTATCTTACCTTTAGTCCATAGCCGTAAAAAAGTCCTCAAGTCTCTTGCCGGCAATACTTGGCGCAAAGAAAAGCAACTCGCTAATAAGCATTTACTAAGCAGTTGGCCGACCGCTTGTATGCTGCGCGTCCTCAATATGGTCGCCGACCCTAAAACAGGAAACAGCAGACCTATGCAAAGACCGCGCTCCGAACTACCACCTAAATAGTAAGGAGAGAAATAAAATGCTGATCATAGAATTTCTGCTGAATGCCCGGTCCACATCTGCGATATTAGGTCTTTGAATATACAACTCTAAAAAATACCGAATTCAATATATATTGAAGAAATAAGTGATGTTGAGTTATTATCTATCATCCAAAAACTTGACGATAGTAAGGGCACGGGAACCGATGGAATTCGACCGCAAGATCTCAAAGTAAAGCACCTACAGTACCCCCTGTTTTAACAAAACTTATAAATCTTAGTTTATCCCAATGCACCGTGCCCAGTGTCTTAACACTTTCCGTTATAAAAACTATTTTAAAAGTGGCACCAGATCCGATCCGCAGTACTATCGACCAATAGCTATTTTATCAATCATTGCGGAAGAAGTCATCGCCAGTAGATTAACAGATTTTAATACGAAATATAAGATAATAGATCAACTGCAATATGGGTTTCAAAAAAATAAGAACATATACCAGCTACTAGGCAGATTCGCTAGCAAAATTAATGAAAAGCTACCTTGTTCTGACATTATTTATAGACTTACGTAAAGCATTTGATACCCTGTCACATGCGAAAATGATTGAAGCCTTATACAATGCCGGAATACGGGGTGATTGCTTGAATTGGTTTGCAAGCTACTTAGAATTGAGAAGTTACAGAGTGAAAGTACTAAATAAATGTAGCAATCAAACTAACATCTCTTGTTATGTGCCTCAAGGTTCTAAATTAGGCCCAATCCTATATATAATATACGCTAATAGGATGCTTAGAGCATTTAAGAATTGTGAAGTATTTGCATATGCAGATGACACAGCCGTTTTGATACCGCATCGAGATCTTCAAGCCGCAATACAAATTATGCTTACTATAAATGTACCAAAAACCAAGTTAATGCACATTAGACCTACACACATTAGCCGAACAAGAATTGAGCTTACCTTGCACGATTGTATGCATGAAAATCAGATACCCTCTGCATGCAACACGTTGATAGATATAGTTGAAACCTGCAAGAATCTCGATGTACTTGACGAAAACTTTACATGGAATGCGCAAATATCACACTTGCAAAAGAAACTTCAATCCTTCTTTTACTTCTTAAAACATCTGAGTTACTGCCACAGTTATGACGTTTTACATCAAGCATATTTAGCTCTATCGGAATCGTATCTAAGACATTGGTTCCCCGCATGGGGGACTTCAGCACACTGCAGGAAACTGCAGGAAAGTAAAAACTTCAATTTGAAAATCCTGCCCAAGAAAAAAAATATATATATACACACTAAACATTCAACTGAATAGCGCATTAAAACTACTAGATATCATCGCTATTTTTAAACTAACTGTTCTAAATGAACTTTATGGTGAATATGAGTTTAAAATCGCACTATCTCACAGTCATTGCACACGAAGGCGCCTGGAGAATAGACTAGTGGTACCAAAGTTTCTAAATAATTATACAAAAAGAACTCGTTAGCTAATGCTTTTACAATAAAATATACGAAAATATATTATTTTATTTCATTTTATTTTTTTGTGGTTGCTGCACAAGACAATTTAATTAAACTTTATCCATTTCGAGTTTAGTCGTGCTATAAGTAAAACATTAACTCAATTTATTTTGAAAATGAAAAGGGAAGTAAAGTTTAAGTCTAAAAAAGATAAAATTTTGCACAGCATTTATTCAAGCATTTCTATGCAAATATTTATATTTCATTTTTGTTCAAATGCAAAGTTCGTAAAACGTGCATAGCGTTCTGTATTATTTGAAGCTTTGAATACACTGACAAGCTGGGAAAGTTTGAAAGTTATTTTTTGTTTTTTTGTTTTTTTTTTAGAAAAATGGAATATGCAGTTCACGCGCATAGCTTCTATTGGATATGTAGTTACTAGAAGACCCGGCAGACGTTGTTCTGCTCTAAATTTGGCTTATCTGCATACATTTTAATAAGCTTCTTCCGTCTGACTCTGCCCTCCCCCCTCTTCAATTTTTCCTTATCCTTTTATTCACTCCTCCCCCGCCCTTTCGCTTCATCTATCTCCATCTTCGTCTCATTCTCTCCCTTTCTCAATCTCCTTCTCTCTTTCTCTTCTCTCAATTTCTTCTCATTCTTCTGCAGCCCTTATTGCCTGTCCCAGAGGGTGGTATGTATTTTATTCCGGTCACAGTCCCAGTCCCACTCCGAGTCTCAGTTCCAGTCCTAGTCCTAATCCCAGTCCCAGTCCATCTCTGGATAATATATTACTCTATACTAAAGCACTCATCAACAGCTTTCATTTGATATCCATATTGTATAAACATTGTCTAGGCATACACTGGCCCACGTTTTGGCATATATCTCGAGACTCTAGTCAACCAGGGGTATGAAAATTATCCTCTACTAAAGCACTCATCAACGGTTTTCATTTGTTATCCATATCCTATAAACACATTCTAGGGATACTCGGATCCCCGATTCGCCCTATATCTGGAGCCCCTGTACGTCGATCGCAACCAAACCTATGTAGTATCCACCGCGTGAGGTTTACACAATTTGTGTGAAAGTTTGAAAAAAATCGACTAACGCATTTCTTCAAACACCGGCGACCACCTAACACACACTTTAGCCTTTCATTTTATATAAATAGATTTTTATTTTTGGCACTTCACTATAATATTAAAACGAAATGTAGATTTTCGTTGCTTTTGAAATTCGGCTTAAAAATTACACATGGAACAACTAAAGACTCTTCTGAATTAAAAAAAATGTCATAGTACCTCTAAATCGCGGGCCTCCCCGGAAACCCCGGGCCCGGGGCTAATCCCCCTACCTTCTCGGCGGGCCTGGTGATGTGCTATACTTAATATCATTCGCTATAATATTTTTTTATTGATAAGCACGTTGTTTAATTAAACACCAACCAATTACACGGAAGTATATCCGCACCACCTGAAAATGTCAGTGCCGGTGCGTATACGTAACATTTTATTATTACGTATAAACAAATAAAATAATTTGCAATATAATAATATTGCGACTATAAACTGAGATACAACCTATCCTATATTTCAAGTAAGATCGAACAACATACGGGGTGCAATACAAATTCAAATTCTGTTCAGTAGTTTAGGAGTCCATCGGGAACAAACATAGTGACACGTGATTTTTATATATTAAGATGAAAAGCAATGATACTGTATTTCTGGGTAAATTTTGTTCAGTAGTTTCATTCTTTTTTACCTTTCAGAAAATTGTAAATAACTTATATATTGTTTCTGTTTGCTGTTTTTATGTGCAGGTCCCTCTTTCGCTCTTATTTGGAACACAAATCTATAAATTAAGTTTTGGTTGTAAAGACGGAGATTCGTGCTAGTTATTAGCGAGCTTTGGGCATTATGGGTCGTAGTGCTTTTGTTTAGCTATATTTTATTAAAATAATTTGTTAAAAGTAAACGATTGTGAGCACACAAAGAAATCTATTTGTACTATGGCGCTATTGGGGTTATTTGATTAGAACTAACACTGCATTACCGGCAATTTCTAAGATTCGCCAGATGGCAGCGCAAGCGCATGTAAGTTTTTATTGATACATGACTGATTGATAGAACAGCTGATTTCCGTTGATATTTGATATGAGACGGGTCCGGCTAGTATATATTTAAAGTGAATATATATTTATGCATTTGTCAAGTGCTAAGTGCTTGTTTTAACTCTTAAAGTGTTTTCTTGAGAATATTTTTATTAAAAAATAATTAAATTGATTTAAGGTCGAGTTTTTCTTCCAGTTATTATGCTCCTAAATTTTTCCTACAAATTGGCGGTACTGGACTTACATGTTTCACGTTGACTCCGAACGGCATCCGTAAGGCAGATGGTAGACTTTTCAAATTAAAACAACTTATTCCTAAATTTTTTAATGTTGCTTTGCTGGATATCAAACCCAGGATTTTCGGTATATTAGGCGAAGCACACCACCACTACACCACAGCGGCCGCTAGAGTGCTTTTTCTACTCACATATCTTCACGTGTCATATTTTCTTATACATATATAAATTTTTCTTTTGCGGCTAACCTTCTGCTTAAAGTGCGCCTCAGCTCAGTGACCGGAAGTTAAGGTCATTTTGTTGATTTATGCTCTTTGTTGTCGAGTTAAACCACATTTTCTTGGTTCTCTTCTCACTTCATTCGGTTTTTGTGGCTAAAGAAAGTGATGTACAGCAGTTTTCTTTTACGAAAAGTGTGCATCCAAGCAGGAAGATTAACAAAAATTGTTTTTTTTTTTTTTTATCTTATGTGTATTTCATTCATTCGCGGATGGCCTAAATAATATGAGAGTTCCAAGGGATTACATGTATGTATAAGTAAAACAAGTAAATTTTGTCAATTTAACGTAGATATGTGCAACCGATGAAAGCCCGTTGGCAAACTGGTAGCAGCTGAGTATGTTTTTCTCAGAAATGGATTGCTCCCCGAAACATGGAAAAAGCAGCAGCTAGTTTAAATTGGCAAAGGCAGAGCATGCTCGACACAGCTGGAAAACTTTTGGAAAGGTTCCCAGAAACACATTTCGCATAGGCCGTAGAGGAAGCTTAGGAAATTCCACTCACGCAAGAAAGCTGCTCCCACGAAAAACGTAATTTGGGCGCAATCGAAGATGTCCTTTTGAACGTAAAATTAGCTTAGCGAGGGAGTGACATATTAAATAAAATACGGTAGCTAAATAAATAAGATTTAAGGTAAGACTTCCGGCTAATATACTGGTCGTAAATTCATTATGCGGCAAACAGATTAATGGTAAACATGTAAAAGCCAACAGAAAGTAATCACTCTATCCGCGTTATTGTACTGAGCCGAACTTTGGACACACAGTCTTCAGATGAAAAACAGCTGTAAGCTTCTTATACCTGTACAGCGAACAGCACCTCTTAGAGAAGCTTCCGCTTAGCAAGTTATTAGCGGAAGAATCATCATTGACCTATTAGCGCTGGGAAAAAGAAGATTAAAAAGACATTCCCTAGGAAAACCTAACTCTCTCGCTACTTCTAATAAGTTTCTTGTAAGCTCAGTGACCATATAGGGTCGCAAAGCATACAAGCGACTTGCCAATTGCTTTAAAGGTAGCTGTGAATATTTCTATGACTTTGCCCGAAGTGCCGCCGGCGAGAGACTTGAGACTTTTATTGCGGATCTGAACATAAGGTTAGGTTAGGTTCGGTTAGGTGGTAGCTGCCCTGATAAGGATAGCTCACTTTGACAATACGAAGGTCCGTTGTGATACCACATACACCAAAAATAACGGCGACTTAGATCTAGCTACTTAGAGAATAGTTGTGTAGCAACGATAAAGCTCCGAATGATACCGATCACAACTTTGGATAAATCCTCGGGAGATCCAAGTGAGTCGCGACCGAAGTACTTTCGCCTAATTCTGGCAAAAGCTGGGCAATGAAGCTAAAAGTGATTGGGTGATTCCACCTCATCATCCTCCATACAGCTGCAGCAGGATGGAATTTCCAGTATATTGAGACGTACCGCATGGATACCCATGGTACAGTACCCTGTCAGTAGCCCAATTACCATTGATAGGTGAGCCTTAATGAACCCAATTATTTCAGCAGACCTCCTGCCATCCACTTTCGGTCAGAAATATCTTGCTACCCTGCTTGACGTGGTGTCCGCTCAACTTTTGCTGAGCTGACAGAGGACCAATCCACAGGTGACCAGTGGAGTCCCGAAATCCATACAGTCATCTTCATCCGGTTCAGTTGTACTTGTGCGGGCTAAGAGATCCGCTTGACAGTTACCAGGGATATCACTATGGCTCGGGACCCAGATAATCTTAATTGTAAAATAATTCGATGCAATCGCAAGCGAGGTCAGGCACTCCCAGACCACCCTCGACCGCACTTTAGTTGAGCTCAAGGCCTTGATATCAGCTTGGCTATCAGAGTAGATGTTAAATTCCCTAACCGTAGTAGCACTGGATAGCATTTCATCCATCGCATCCTTAATCGCAGCAACTTCCGCTTGGAATACACTGCATTGATCAGCCAACTTAAACTTGCGGCTTACATTTAGCTCTTGACCACGGAAAAGCCTTTAGCAAGTGAAGTGCTTCGAGTCCTGTTCCGTGGTAAAATTTTTTGTTGAGTTCGCAATTTATTTGCGTATTAATGGGATTTGCAGCGTTGAAGGTTCTATTTTTTCAAAAGCCACATGTTGGTTGAAAAGTCAAAATTTTGCGGTGAAACAGGGGTGCTGGATGACTTCAAGTGTGTTGGCTAGTGGCAATAGAAGGGATAATGGTCGATTGGATTCTCGTGCGTTGGCTGATTTCCCACACTTTAGAAGCGGAGCCACCTCCGTCTTTTTTCACTTTTCATTCTCAAAGTTGTAAAGCATCAGGCGTGGCAATCCGGACGTCTAAAAAAACACAAAGGTTTAAGTGAAACAGAATGATATTTGACAAAAATCAAATCATTATCAATTTTTTCGACGAGTCAACTTTTGGTAATACTATGGATGCATTTGTTCGCCGCCGTGGTGTGCTGGTAGCGTGCTTCGCCTACCACACCAAAGATGCTGGGTTCAATTACCGGACAAAGCAGCTTCAAAAACTTATAAAAAGGTTTTTCAATTACAAAAAGTTTTCCAAACGGAGTCGCCCTTCGGCAGTGATTTGGCAAGCACTCCATGAAAGGCTACACAGCAAAAAATTCATCTGCATTGCAGATGCTGTTTGGAGTCGTGGTAAAACATGTAGGTCCCGTTCCTCCACTTTGAAGGAAAATTTTAAAGGAGTACGACGCAAAAAGGAAGATATTCTCGGCCTTTATTTCTTCAGAGGTTATCGCGCCTTGCATTTATTAAAGTTTGTTTGGATACACTCAATCTCTGAGATATCTTTAAGAGCCGGCTAAATCAAGCTACCACAAACTTACAAATTAGCCAATTTTTTTTTTCTTTTGTTAAATTACGTCTCTTAAATAACTTGATTTAGAAATCACAACAATCTAGTAAAAATAATTCTTTCCCAAACCCAGTATTCTCTTCCTAGTATATTTGTTTATACACATTTTACTTACCTTTAATAAAATCAACAGCCATTTCCAATCCATACGTATCCTTATCACAATCATCCAAAATGTGCGCGCCCAGCGTTATATTCGGCAGCAATTGCTGTTTATTCACCTGATCCAATGTATAGAGCATAGCTTCAAGTGCTTGTATGCCACCTTGTGGCATAATTGGTCCACAAGTGATGCTATCCTCACGTGAATGAACCATCATTAAACCGCCTATAATAACATCGCCTTCCATTACTGAGGCATGTTTCACGGGCCATGCTGCAGCACTTGGTGTGACAGTTGTTATTGTAGCCATTGTAGGTAAAGCAAATTCTTTTAAAGGCATTGTTGATATCTCTGTTGTTGCAGTTGCTTTTTTTGTGATTGCTCTTGTTTGCGCCACAATTGTGGGCAACATAAAAAACGTGCCCTCTCTTGTGGCTTCTAGCATACTTTCTGGTTGTACTAGGGTCGCTGTTGTTGTGGTTGTTGCTACTGTAGCTACTAGTTTTGTGTTGTTCACTTGCATACGCGCATTCATTATGGTAGATAATAGTGTGTTTGCTGCTGCTGCTGGTGTTAGGGTGCTACTATTTGTTGTGGTATTTATTGTTGCTATTGCAACTCGCTTGGTTGCGTCTGTGACGCTTTCGTAATCAACATCAGCTTTAGCAAAATTATGTTGCGGTTTATTGCTTACGTATGTGGTTGTCGCTGTTGTTGTGTTGGTTTGTTTTTGTTCATCTGTTGTTGCTGCTGTTGTTGTTGTTGAAGGCCAAACGTCTAAGAGTGTATTATATTTGGTTGATTGCGCACTTTCGGTTGTTGTTAGCGGTTGCATGTTACTTATTGTTGTATTTTCCAATACGTTTGTTGTAACAACGTTATGTGTTGTTGTAATTTTTAATGTTGTTGTATACGCGCTTGTCAGCGGTTGCTTGTTTGCTGGCGAAATATTTGCATGCGCTGCGCTTTCATTGTATCTTTCGTATTCATTAACAGCTGAACTTTGTTGTGTTGTGGTAGGCATAAGCGCATGCTTTTCATTTGTAAAAATTATTTCATTTTTTTCATTAAGTAACTGCGGCTGTTGGCTGTTCGCTACAACCACGTTTTCGTTATCTGCTTCGAACGGCAAGTGCTCGCTGAAATTCTGCTTAAATTTTGTTGCGTTTTCTGCATCTATTTGTTTTGTTGTGTGCAGCTTTTGCGTTTTTAATTCGTGCATTATTGCCTCATTCGCTTTTTCCGCATTTTCGTTATCAAAATTGTTCAAAAGCGTATCATTCAATTTCAGCGCTTCGCCCGTACGCATATCAGGTCGTCGCACATAAATCGCCGCAAGCTGTTGTTGTTGTTGCCAATCTGCTACAGTTTCGCTTTCGGCGCGTTCTCGTTCAACGCTCAAAGACGGTAGCGGTAAATTGGCGTATTTCCAATTATCGCATGTTGCGTCACCGCATTCATTCACTGTTTTTGTTTCGCTTGTGTTTGCTGCATTACTTGAGTTCATTTCATTTTGTGTAGCATCCAATTTGTGTTCATTAGTACGTTGCAAATTTTGTGTTTGTTTTCTGGACATTGTTGCTATTTCATGCTTGCTAGTCACACTCATTATTTTCGCACTCAAATTGGTTGAAGTGTATTTAAACCTTCCGTTCGTCTCACTCATGGAATTTTCCAAGCCATTTACGTTTCTAGCGACAACAACATTACTCTGTGGTGGCTTTGCTTGTGGCGAATGCATTTTTTTGGCAGTGTTGTTCTGCGCATTTGCGCTGATTTTGTTTTCATTATCCGCTACATTTGCAGCAGTGATTTCATTTAAAATATTAATATCTTGCATTTTATTTGATTCATTTACTTGACTCAGCATTTGTTGCCGTTGACCGTAAATAGTTGCTGTTGCATTAGAAATTTGCTCTGCTTTCATTAAACATTCGCTCTCGTTTTTATTACCAAATTCTTTCCCATTTCTTATTTTAGTAATTCGGCTTCTTCCGGTTTGCGTCTCGTTTGCTGTAGTTACTTTGTCACTTTGCACAGGTTTGCTTGCATACTTCAAGTCGTTTTGCCACTTTTTATGCAATTTCAATTTGCTATTTTCATTTTCCGCCAATTTTGCGCTTTTTGTTTGTCTACTTTGCGTGTTTTTAATTTCTTTTGAAATTTCATCATTTCCCACGTTGGCTTTAGCTAAGTTCGTTATATTTTTAAACTGCTCAAATTGTACAAGCTCCAAATTTTTCCGCATGTTCCTTGCGCTTATCTTTATCTTTATCTTATTAGTTTTGTTACTGTTATTCTGAGTGGTTTCTTCTTTTTTGTATCTTTTTGTTATTTCTTCTCGCACACTGTGTAGCTTTTCAGTCATTGCTGTAGAATTTCGCGCTTGTAAATTATTGCCTTCTACCAAGTGTTTTTTATCTTCCATTCCTGTGAGCTGTCGTTGCTTTGGCTGCTTTTCCCTCGTTTCAAATCTCCTCTGGCTTTCTTCGAACTTTGGCTTGCTTGTCTGATTTTTCATTGCATGCATGAATTGCTTTTTTCCTTGCCCTATTCTACCCTTAAGCTGCTTCCTTCCCAAATCTATTTTGTCTTGTATTTGCTCCCGTTCCCGCCCATTTACTGACGCATTCACATTCTCATTCAGCATAACTTTTACTTGATTTAAGTATGTATTTGACATTGCCGCATTGTTAGTTTTATTGCGCGGCTTTTGTGATTTAACTTTGTCTAAAAAACCGCTTTGCTCCCCTGAATGTTTACTTTGCTCGTGCGTTTGCTCTTGTGACTGCGCCTCTTTTCCCTTCTCGAATTCTTCAAATTGTTGCTTTGTAAGCTTTGTGTGCTTTATTGAATTTGAACGTCTTGACTGTTTATTCAGCTGCTCTTCTTGGGAAATTGATTGCTGCGTTTGCTTATGTTGTTGTTGTTGCTGCTGACCTCTTAGATGTTCATCTTCCGCACTTGTCAATAATGTGTTCGTGTATTTTGCTGCCTTGCTACTCTCTAGTGGCATATTCGTACCTTGCAGCACTTTTGTGTCTTCTCCAACCAGTTCTTCGTCTACCTGCATAATTTGGCTTAAATGCGTTTGCTTTTCTATGCTACTTTGTTCGTTTCGCATTTTCGTTTCCCACCCGAATTTGCTTTCCTTTGTTAGCGCTGTCAATCCGCGCTTTATCTTTTGATCGCTTAGTGGTGTGCTTGCAATATGACTGATTTTATATAGATTTGATTTTGGTTGCTTCAGTGATGTTAAGCTGCTATGATTGTGTTTTGGGTATTGCATTTGCTGCCACTCCATTTCATTCGGAAATATCAAATCAACTTCTTTTGGCAAGTTATCTTCTTCTGCTTCTTCTGCACTTTTATTCTGTTTGTTTTGCTGGCCTGCACTATGTAGTACAGTTTCTATCTGCTCTTTTTCTTCTTTATCTCGATTTGTCTCATTTGTTGCTAGATAATCGGCTGAGTTTGCCGAGATGGATGCTGTCTGTTTTAAGTTAGAAATTTCACAATCTAATGCTTCAATAACACAATCGTCTTTATGCTGCGTGGCTTCGAGTTCCTTTTTTGTATTCTTTTTACTTTCACTTTCAAGCGCTACCTCTTGCTGTAGCGTTTCAGTTTCACTAAAAACGTTCTTCGTTTTTGGCATACTATTATTTTTTGTTGTTGGCAACAAAATTTGCAGCACTGGCTCCACACTTGTTGTAGTCACTTTTTTGACTTTCATATATACGTTCCCAAAGCTATAAGCCTCACCGCAGTTAGTTTCTTTTACTTTAGCACCATTTTTGACATTAGTGCTAGCATTAGCACCCGAATTCTTGTTATTTTTTCTAACCATCTTTTTTCCGCCCACTTTGTTTGTTTTTATAATTTCATCTTCGCTTAGTTTGGACAGCGCGTAGGCCCATATGCCGCTGTTTTGAGAAATTTCTAACCCCGATTTACTTGCTCCTGTTCGCTCTTCAGTCAGCGCATATCTTTCGCTGTGTTTATCATTTTCGTTTTGACTATGTAGCATTGTATTAGCAGCTTCAACTTTTTGTTTTTGTGGCGCACGTGTTGCAATTATCAGCTGTACTACATGCTTATCATTCTTTTGGTCTTCTTCAGTCTTTCGTGGTTGTATATGAACTTTTACCAGCTTGTGTAGTTGTATATTGCTAGCATTATTTTCTATACTTAAGCTGTAGTTGTTGTTAGTACTGTTAAAAAACTCTATATAAGTCGCGGTAACAAGTGCATTACTGCCAGTTGTCGGCTGCGCTAAATTTGTTTCTAACTCGTTGTAAACTTGCTGCTTCTTTGTGACAAATTGTTTTACTGTAGATGCGGGAGTCAGTTTTGACAGCTGTTGTTTTTGTTGTTGTTGTGCGAACGATGTACGCAACTGCGTCTTATTAAAATTTGTAACAGTTTTGTTCACTCTTGTTTCAACATTTCCATTCGCAGCGGCCCCGTATTTCGCTATCAGCAGTAAAAACGTTTTCGTTGCTGTTGTTGCTTTTGTTGTTACCGCATCGCTTTTCTTATTATCGCTAAGTACTCTTGATTTATGGAAAACATTATAACGTGGCTGCAGCACAACTTCAACGCTATCGCGTCCAGCCTTAACCGCAGCAGCCGCAACAGTAGCTGACCCCGTTCCATCTAAGTGTTGTTGTTGCTCGCCTAGTGCATGAATTGCCGCTGCAATTGGTGAAAGTAGCAGCAAAATTACATTAACTCTTGTAATTATATTATGACATTGTAATAAAGTTAACACATTTTTGTTATTTTTGTTAATACATTTTTTTCGCCAACTCATTTTTCTGCAAATTTTTGCGCAATGTTTGAGCGTTTTTTACGTGCGGAGTGCAGCGTTTGAACGTCGTTTTGCTTGCTGTTAGTGGGACGTTTATAAAACTTGGCAAAATTATCACACTATGACAAGGAAAACCTCGCACGTGCTAATTTTTAGTTTAAATTAAAATATGGCAGCCGCTTCGCAAGGCTTGCATGCGTTTCTTTGACAAACGTATGTAAACTTATGTGCGTATATGTATGTAACAGCTAGCTCTAGGCGTATCATATATTAGCACAGCTTCACAGTTAGGTGCGTAGTGAAGTAATAAGTTTGCTTTTTATGCCAAAAGTGCATAATGCATCTGCTCAGAGGGAGTAATTTAATTTGGTGCGCCACGTCGTATGAGCAACTTTTTCGAAATATTTTTAAATTTTTGTATCACAAATGTTCACACATAAAATGTTGTTTAGCACAACCATCAGGAATATGTTTAGTTGTTACAGCTGAAGTCTTTTAAAGAAGAAATTATATTTTACGGAGCACAAGCACATTTGATCTGACATTCTGCAAGTGGAGAATAAATTGTTACCTGAAAAAAAATAAAATAAAAATTGAAAACACAAATATTTGAATATTTTATATTTAAAAAGAAAATTCATTAAAAATCTCATTAGTTTATTGTAATACTTTAAAATCATATTTCCGCTTATTGTACACTATATCCCAGCACTGAATGAAATACCTAAACATAGGAGAGAAAGCTAAATTAATCGCTCCACATTCTTTGGTAAAATTTATTAAAAATAAATAAATAAAATAATTTAAACAAAATTTTTAAGTTAACAGGTTTAATGAAAACAGTACTTACATTAAGTAATAATAATACTAAAAGCTAGAAAATAATTATGTAGTTCCTAGGTACTAGTCATCACACTGCTCATCAATCTAGAGCGTTGATCATACAATTAAATCAAAGCGTTGGACGCGTCAAATTTCTATTGATAGTCATGTATAAGACCAACTGAACCTTATGCCACGCCTCACATTTTTAGAAATTTCACGCTCCCAATGTTTTTTTGTCTGATCAACGTCCTAGATTGCTGAGAAGTGTGATGACTAGTACCTAGGACCTACCTAATTATTTTCTAGCTTTTAGTATTATTATTACTTAATGTAAGTATTGTGTTCAATAAAACCGTTTAACTTAAATATTTTTTTTAATTATTTTATTTTAAAATCTTTAGTCTTTATTTAATTGCCTATTATTTCTCATTCTATTTAGTTCATTTAGTGACTCTTTAACAAAAGGACTCTTTCCTGAGAATTTGTTACAATCTAAGTCCTCAATACTAAACCCTGCCAAAGACTTTGCTCGACTCGGCGTAACATATGCTTGTCCCTCCGCGAACTCCAAAGTATTTTGATGTCACTTCTACCGGACTCTGTGTAATATTTGTTCCAAATATGAGCCAAATCGGAACACAGATACGAGTATTTTTAATACCTCGATCCCTGCCGCGCTTAGCGGGATTTTTTTTTTTCATATTTCGCTTTCTATTCATGTATGTATTATGAGTTCCAAATATCAGCCAAATCGGACCACAAATACGATTTTTTGAGTTATTTCGATCCATGCGCCACCTATTGGAGCTTTTTTTCGTATTAATGCCTTGTTTCTCGGGTTCTGAACCATATTCCAAGTTTCAAGCTTGTAGCTTATCGGGAAGTTACTTAAATTTCAATTACAAAATTATGTTCGCTACACAGAATCAAGCTAAATAGAACCGTTAAAAACAGCTAGCCACGCCCAAAAATTTCACTGTTGGTGACCGCACATTTTGTATACGTTCAAATTCCTGCTTGACAACATTTAAACCAAATAAATTGGAATGCATTCTAGAAATAAAGTGAATGTAGAGGTAAGTAAGGACCCTGTAGGAAAAATTTCTATTACAAAACTGGTTCCGTTTTAGTAGATTCCAAACTCTTACTAGTTCACTCTATCTCTTTTATATGCTTTCAACTGGCGAATTTTAGCATGGCAATGTCCCAGGCGTTGGAAATTTTACCCGCTGCATGACCTCTTCCGTAGTTCCGAATTTATAAAATTTTCGAATCAGAATTACTTGCTTTCTTCGTAGCTTTCAATACCTCCATATTTGCATACAAATTTACGATTTAGAACTGTTTTTTTTTTTTTTTTTGGTTCAGAACCAGACCGAAGTCCTACATTTTGCTTTTCATTTTATACTCTTTTTGATAGTTCCAAACCAATCCATAAATGTTTTCGTAGGAAAAATTAACTTCCTTTTCAAGATAGTTTTGGTCGACCCTATGAAATAATTCAAGAATTGATCTTACAACGGCTATGCGATTCAAAGTATTTAAACGCAGAAAGCCTTTCACAAGTGCGCGTGTTTAGGCAATATGTTTTACGGTTTGGCCGAAATTTCCCTCCGAAATACATTTTAAAGATATGTTACTTACTTTCTTAATTGGCGCTTAACCGTTTAAAGGGTTATGGCCGTCCAACAAGGCGTGCCAGTTGCTCCTCCTCTCTGCCAACCGGCGCAAATTGGTCACACCAATGGAGTTTAAATCGTTTTCCACCTGGTTCTTCCAACGGAGCGGGGCCGTTCTCTACCCCTGTTTCAATAGGCGGATTCCGATAGAAACACTTTCTTGGCCGGGGCGTCATATTTTATTCGCATCACATGGCCTAGTCAGCGCAGCCGATGCGTTAATATAAAAACCTACAATGTCGATTTTGGAACTTTTCTGAAAATTAAGTTACTATCATACTAGTACTTATTTGGTACTTCAGATCTAGCTTTGAACTATAAATTTGTATCACGACTTATTGATTCTCTCTACAGGGTTTTTTATTACATTTCGTGAAAAAACACCGCGCTCTTGTTCGAGCGGAATTAGATATTTATTTGCAGTATTATTAAATGTAACTTTTATAATACTCGGTTTGAAGTTGCGCAGTAGAAGTCGAATTTATTATGATTTTTTATGAAACAGATTTTATTCTGAAGACGTATGATTTATGAGACGTAACATGCCTAAAAACTTTATCTTCCTATCATACATAAATTAAAAGCACCTGTTGTATTGCTATTGTCATTTTAGCTAAAAGTTTAGCCTAACATTAAAACACATAAAACGGGCATTCCATAGTAGGACGTACATCGAAAATTTTGGAAAAAGTTTTTTTCAAATGGAAAACATTTTTTCTAAGCGAGGCCGCCTCACGGCAATAATTTGGCAAACACTCCAAGAGTATTTCTGCCATATAAAGCTTTTCAGTAAAAATTCATCTACTTCGTAGTTGCCGTTCGGAGTCGGCATGAAATATGTAGTCACATTCGCCAATTTGTAGGAACAATTACAAGGCGCAAGACGCAAATTGGAAGAGAAGTTCGGCATAAAATCTTTTCGCGTCTTGCATTTATTTATTTTTTAATCTGACTGGGACATCAGCGGTACAAGCTTAGAGCGATGTATACTGTCTAGCTAGCTCATCCGCTTTTTCATTTGCATATATTTACTTATGCACAGGAACAAAATGTCCATGAATATTTCTACATATGCCAATTCTTTCTAGGTATTGCATACATTTTAACACACCTTTAGGTTTTGTGGCATGAGAGACTTTAGTCTTTATTGCTGCTTATTTGACAATGCTAAAATGGGCACAGCAGCATTTCAAGCTATTTTTCTCTAGTATTTTTACTACTTTGGTCGTCGCGGCTACTTCCGCCTGATAAACACTACTGTGCTAAGCTCGTTATACCACAGATATTTTTTCCTTTTATTACTTCGTCTGCGAATTCAGCGTCCTTGCACAAAAACTTCCACCACTATTATGGCTCTTAAAGACCCAGCGCAGGTAGAATGATGATCGTATGGCCCGCGCCTAAATTGCCACGAGCCATTGCGTCTCCTTGCGCTTGTTATTGTCGTATTTTTCGCCGCCAAATCTACAGTTGGAATGAGCAGAATATCATATAGTGCAGCATTTGCGCTCGTTTTTAAGGTTCCCGTTGCACGCAATAAAAGAAAGTCATTGAATTACAGTCTTTTATATGTGGTGTCTTATTTTTAGCGGAATGACCCTATAGTCCTAAACAAAAGTTAAAATATAGTAAGCGCTTTAGAAAACTCTTAAGTTGTTCCTCCTACAATGTACTTCTTGACATAAAATAAAATATGCTTGTTTATGATAATTTTTGCTCATAAATTTATGTTAAAGATTTCCTATTTAAGATTTGAGCATTATTTGACTCCCTCTCCAAATACTAAACTTCGTATTTTAATAGCCATCCTTACAAAGGAATCCACACTTACACTCTCAGCTATTGTTGTAATAATAACGGTAAATCATATAATGCGCTTATTTTTCTTGGACACAACTAAATAAGCAACTGGTCTTTACTGTTATTTAAATAGCCTACACCAATTTAGCATCATTACGTTCCACTGAATGGCGAATATTTATTATAGCTTTGGTTGAATATTTTTATTCATAATACCGGAAAGGGGATTGGCAAGGTAAAACGGCAACCACATTGAGATGCCAGCAGCGGAAACACTCCAAAAGTACAGCGACTGTAGGTTTTACGTGAGTACCTGTTTTCGAAGACCAAACCTCACGTATGTACCAAGTACACAGGTCAAAGCAGGTCTGACCAACCCCAAGGCTCGCTTACCTTGGTACCAATCGATAATGTGAGTGGACACATCATCATCTTGGTGGGGTTGGAGGCCTATCTAACACCTCTTCCATTCTATGGGTCATGGCATCCGGTTGCAATGCAACTCCACATTCGAGCTGAGCAACTCTTACCGCATTCGGATATCAACCACAGCCACCACGATGCTACCAAAGGGGCCAACCGCAATCGAACAGAAACGGCACACACACGAATTAACCACCACGATCACCACCACGTCTCCTCCGTCTAAACACCACCAAAGCATACCTATTGAGCAAATCAAAAGTCCGACTAGTGGAGAGCGCTCCACTCACATCAACCCTTCCTTCTTGAACATTAACTCCAAAGCTACCCAAATCCCTTATGTCCGAGTACTCCGGGCACTCACACAACACATGCACCCAATCCTCACATACAGCCCCACATACACACCCCTCCGTTTCGCTCAAGCTCGCTAAGAGGACCATGACCCGTAAGCAGAAAACCCAAGCTCAGATTAAATCTGGAGTCTGGATTTTCCGCCACAAATGAAACGTCCCGGATGTACCCGTACGTTACCCTGCCATTGGGACTATTGTCCCAGCGCTCCTGCCACTTCCCTCTAACCACCCCTTCTAATCGACGCTAATTTTCTAACCATCCACTCTCCACATTATCGTCGACGGCCCATTCATCCTTCCCCAAAAGTACAATGGGGAGCACGGCAGCTGGCGGGAATACATTTGGTTTAATTACAACTCTTGTAAGAGCAAACTAATGTTTGTGTCACGACACGTTGCCGCAGTTATGCGTTGGAATATTTTTTGATGTGGTTAAATTTACGGAGCAGTGATGCTTAAATAATAAATGTATTTTGCTCTCTTTGAACTGAAACTAATCGAAACCACATTTTATTTAAAAAGTAATAGAAAGTGAAATTTAAATAAAATATTGAAAGCAACTCGCTTCCAGGCAATGAAAGCAGCATTAATTGTTAGCATTGAGTTTGGGTAATGACACGTATAGTCTGCAGAATATGAGTAAAGCTTTCATATTTAAACTTTCGTCCTACTTGTGGCAAGCTCGGTACAAAAACGTGAGGAAATTGAGTGAAAAAGAATGCTGTGAAGCGCTTGAGAGTGTGCTTGTTTATGTGTGACAAAGCGTTAGCCGTAAACCAGTGCTGTCAAAGTATTATAAATAAATTAAGGATATTTGTTTAAATTAAACGGAGATTGTCCTCATAATTGCTCTAAAATGTGTGAACATTTTTTTTTAAACACCTTTAAGTTTTTAATTTATTTAATAATTTGGGAAAAATTTCAACAATGTTGATGCGTTAGGACGGATAAGACGACAGGTGTTTCGATTATACCTTGTAAATCTTTTGAAGGCCTTTTCAACCAGGAGTAGGATTTGAACCCCCACTTCCACGATAGTTGGAGTGTTACAAACGCATTCAGCGACGTTATGCCTTAGATGTTTTAAACGTATCACAATTGTAAGCACCAAGGCAACACATATATGTTAACAGAGAAGAGAATATTTCACATAAATACATGTAATCATCAAAGAACAGAAGTTATTACTCACACATATACACGCTTACAACTAAAAGACAAACGTGAATATCAGATCAGGAAATGAGAAATAAACAGGCAGCTGTTTGAGAAGGCTGCTCGTTAAAAGTCTCGTTCCAGAGAGAAATAGGCAGACGAGGCAACTGATAGTATAAAGTAAAGCAAGCTGAGGAATAATCAATCAGTTTGATATTAACATGCTATAAGTGAATTACGCGAGTAATTTGATGGAAAAGTACTACTATCAAATTAGTGTTCTCAATTAAGAATATTTTCTATGCTGAATATTGAAATTATTTATTTAATAGTCCAAAGTTTCTAACTATGAGTTATCAGGGACTCCAAAAATTCATTATAATTAAAATCAAATTTTTTTACAATTTAATTTAAGATATTGTAACGAATTTACTGAAATTCCGCTTATTCCAAATCTTCTGCTAACGTTCGAATAGCTAAACTGTTGAATAAATAACTCCAATATTAAGTAATGCAAAAATGGCCTTTATTAAAGTACTTCACATTAACACTTATTCTTCGCAACTAATAGCTTACTTAAACCAAACTGATTGTCGTACCTCTACTGTTGCTGCCTTTTATACTCTGTGGTTTCTCGTTCGCATCTTCTAGGCGCTTCCATTTCTAGAAGTTGCTAGTTGGTTATCAGCGAAAATTACAATGTTCATAGCTTCTCATATGCGCGTGTATATGTGAGCACAATTATAATTGCATACTTTTCGGAGCATCTCAGATAAGATATCTGCATGTGTTTGTGCGTCTCTTCTCCGCTGCGTGTAGACATAATGATTGATTTAATGATGTGCATACAAGTCACTGCTTAGCATCGGCTTAGAGATGATAGTATCCCTTAGCGTTGCTAATATTCGTGACAATATTTTAAATAGAAGTGCTATAGAAATAATATCACTATGTTATTCTGTGAGAGACATTTGATATTTCAAAACTTGAGTTATGGAAATTGGTACAGTATATCAACGGTTTTTTTTTATAACTTAAGATCTTTCAATTTTATCTTCATTATACCTATAAATAAATCTCTGTCTGTTTGTTTTGCAATATTTGAAAAATAGTTTGGGCGATTTCGATATTTTTCTTCTCTTTCCTTCATTATGTTTCATGTAACATAAATTTTATCATGCCAAAAATCCGATCCAGTTTGACTTCAAGTTATTGACATTTTAGTAGAGGTACTTTTTGTATTAATCTGGTGGATTTGGAGTGGGATTAGGATAGATGTTGGAGGGGGAATTGGAATCGGAATGAGAGCGTGAGTGGGAGAAGGAATGAAGAAGGGGAAATGAGGATGGGTGTTATGGGAATAGAAGTGGGAGTGAAAGGAAAAATGGAAGCGAAGAAAAATAAAAATAAAGTAGAAGAGGGTGGGATAAAGTGTGGAGAGTGAAATGAAATAAATATAGCCAAACCAATTTCCGGGCGGGAAAATGTAAGCTTTTGTAAAACAAAGATTATATATAATATACTATTAGATATATTAGTCTGAAATGAAGCCTGTTACCCAAGGAAATCGTGGCTTTAGACTGCTTATGACTTTCAAACATTCAATGCGTGAAATAAATAAACGTGAAATATACACATGTTTGTTTGAAGAAAAAATTATCTACAATATTTATGATTGTCGGACAGGCGGTTGATGGCGGCGATTACTAATCGACTCCCAATCAACCGGTGGTTTGTAGAATCGGTACCCGGCGAGTAGTATAAGACAAATTTTTCAATGGTTAGATGTCAGTGAATAGGGTTGACGACTTGATGATGACAAAACGGTAGCTCGACAGATGCCACTGAATCGGCGATAACGAATCGGTGGAACGTTTGCCAAGCACGCGATAGTAGTTTGCAGCGATACACAACGAATCGAAGATGATGGATCTCTGGATTTGTGCATGCCGGTGAATCGGTACTGACAAATCGGTGGATATATTACCAAGCAACCGGTAGTTGGTGGAATCGATACCCTGCGAAAGATAAATGAAGAAGCGGTGGGTTGGTGTATGCCGATGAATTGGCGATGGCGGACTGGTGAATCAGCTGAAGCAAACGGTGTTTGTGGGAAACGATACCCTTCGAAACGGAGATGACGGATCAGTGAATTGATAATTACCGGTGAATAAGTGGTGGCGAATCAGTGGATAGATTCCAAAACAATCGGTGTTTGTGAAATAGACACCCGGCGAATCTCAGGTGACAGATCAGTGGATTGGTGGCAGCCGTTTGATCGGCGATGTCGAAACGTTGGATAGATTCCCATGTAACGTGTGGTTTCTGGAATCGATATCCTGCGAATCTGTGTGGGATATGTCTTAGAGCGCTCCCTATTAGTTCGCAGGCGGTGTTTCCTTCACGTCCAATCTCCGGATACACGTTATGAGTGATCGAGGTAATTTACCAATCAAAAGTTGGGGCCTGTGCACGACAAGACAATCACTTCTGTTCGTGCAAAATGTTTGTGGTACATACTTAAAGATGATCGTGCTTTCAACGATCAGTCAAATTTATGCAATTTGTTTCTACTTAAGTATAAGTTGTTATAAACAATTTGAAATTTTGGGCAGTCGGGGTTGTGCGACTTTCGGAAGAATGGATTGCCTGCGCGTGATTACTTGCACTTTGTCAGTGCATTGTCATTCTCTTGCTGATCGCTGTTACAGTGAGGCCATATGTAGTGATAACTATATTAATTTTGGATAGTGATGATAATGAATGCTTGTGTTGCTACTAAAGGTGGCATTATAGGGATATTCAGCGAATTCCATAAAAAAGTTTTATTAATTGAAATATTACGATTGAAATGAAAACGGTAGCCCTGACCTAAATGTGACATAGTACACAGTAATACTCACCTCTACATTTAACGCATCATATTGTAACAGGTTATGGCTGCGTGGCTATTTTCATAAAAGCTTATACACTTTGTAGGTGTTTTAAGCTCTTTATTTGGCGATTTCTGAAATTTGGCATCAAAAAACAAGTGCGGTGTTTGCCTATGGCATAGACACGCGCCAACTTCAGATGATTTTGAGCGGAATGCTAGCAAATATTTTGATATTAAAATGTCTTTTGAAATTTAATTAATCAAAAGCAAATTTGAAAGGTAAAAGGAATATTTATTAAATAAATAAAACCAAAATCGCGCAATAACCTCCGAAGATATATAGGGCCGAGCTTCTCTTCCGTTCTCTTGCGTTGTGCTGCTTTCAGTTTTTCCTACATATTGGCGGGACGGGACCCATATTAACCTGGGTCGATTTGTATGGACGAAATTTGACCGATATCGGTTAAACTGAAGTAAAAATGTTGGGAATGACAGTTTTTGAAAAAAAAAAAAATATTTTTTGGATTTTGGGGTGTGTTTTGGTCGAAAAATTTACCCTTTCGTCATTTTTTTCGCAGGCTCGAAAATTATTTTTGTGGGTATGCGTAGTTGAGCTTTTTTTCCTGAGACCAAATCCTATCGAAAAATCGATGGCGCGATATCGGCTAACAAATCGACCCAGTCTAACCATGCTTTATTCCGACTTCGAACGGCATCTGCAAGACAAATAAGTTTTCACTGAGAAGCTTCTCATGGCAGAAATACACTTGGAGTGCTTGTCAAATCACTGTCGAGGAGCGATCTTGCTTAGAAAAACTTTCTTCGAATTGAAAAAAATATGATTATAAAATTTTGATGTTGCTTTGCCCTGGCCGTGGATCTAGGTGTTCGCTACCCCATACAACTACGGCCTCGGTATTTTTAGCTAGAGTTTTATTATTTGCAGACCTGTAAACATTTTTCTAGCTTCCGTCCAGGTAAATAACTTTTATGAAGTTTTTGGCTCTTATTCCACCTCCTATTCTCTCCCTTTTTTATTCTTTTATTTACTCCTCTCTCTGCATCCCTTTCTCAATCTCCGTCTTTATCTTCTCTTTATCTTTTTTTCCGTTCACCTCTCAATCTATCTCTTTTTTCTATCTCCTCTTACTTTATCTCTTTCTCTGTCTGTTCCTCTTTACCTCGTTTTTCTTCTCTCTAGTAATTTTTATTTTTCTACATTCCTTATTCTCAGCCTCGGTACCAGTCTCAGTTCAAGTGCCAGTCCCAATCCCAGTCACGGTTCCAATTTCAGTTCCAGTCTCAGTCCCAGTCCCAGCCACATGTTCAGTCCCATCCACAGTCCACGTCCACGGCACAGTCCCAGTCTCAGCCACAGTCCTAGCTACAGGTAGATTCCAAGAGCCTGGAAGATTTCTGCAGGAACGACAATGACGACGCCAGATAAGGACGGAATAACCGCCGATCTGTACAAACACAGGGGCAAAAATTTGTTAAATAGCATCCATCTACACCTTTTAAAAATATATTCGGATGAGCTTGTGCCACCAGATTGGAGCTTAAGTGTACCCCGCCTAAACTAAAAGAAATGTGATCCCACATAACCGCGGAGTAAGCCTCCGCAATATCGCGAATAAGGTTCTGTGTAGCGTACTCTGCGAAAGACTGAAGTCCTTAGTCAACAAACCGATTGGACCTTATAAGGGCGGCCTCAGACATGGTGAATCTAATATCGATCAGATCTCTACGCTGCGCCAGATCCTGAAAAAGAATCGCGATAAGAGAATTGATACTCACCATATTTTCGTCGACTTATATGGTGTAACCGTGAGGTTACAGTGTATTTTATGAGCAAGCAAATACTGTCGTATGCTAATGATATTAATATTATTGGCCAGAACAAATGCGTTGTCAGTTCTTCCTCCTCTGCATTAGGCATAGGAGCAACAAAAATGGGTGTTGTAGTTAATGAGGATAAAGTGCTTGCCTTTAATGCAAGAAAGGATCGGCGCATTGGCACGTGGGCAGCCACGTTACGTTTGAAGAATATAAATTCGAGACTGTGAAGGATTTTGATAGCAAAAAAGTGTCAGCTTAGACGGTTAAACACCAGCTAACGATGATGCGAATGCACAAAAAACGCTTTAAATTTACGAGCAAACTTAAAATTGCGCCACAACTAATTTTAAGTCTAAAAGTTAGAAAACTCGCGAGTTCATTGATCTTTTTTGTTTGCAAAAAGTTTCAGTTTTGCGGTCCAGAAACGTTTTGAGTACAAATTTATCAATTTAAAACTTAATCAATGCTTTTTTAATTTACTGTCGTTAATACTTGGACTTGATCCAGTCACATTAATTAAATGCTAAAAATTTTGACAAACTAAAGCAAGAAAAATTGACTGTTTTTTATTAATAAATCAGTCAACTGGCCGGGTGGACAAGACATTTTAGGCTAATAAATTGGCATATAACATTTTGTGTCTACCCAGTGGGAGAGGAATGAATTAAAATGCGCCTTAGATTGAAACAAGTCAAATAACTTTTAATTATAAAACAATTAGCTAGAGGCAGTTCCATTCCGTTCCCCGGCATATCCACATTTTGAAATAAACTATTGTGGTGAATATTAGCATCACTATGCTGCTAGTAAATAATCACAACAACAATAACAGCAAGCATCCACACTTATGTATATGTACACATACAAGGCGACGAAAAATATTTCACACACATAACCAGCGGCTTAAAGCAAAGAAATTATCTCATATACACATATGTAGTTATCAAGCAGGAGATTCAACATTTCTAGAAGGTGAAACGTCTAGACCTTAGGAGAAATAAGCGGTCGAGGCAACAGAGAGTATAAAAGCAGCGCAAGCTGAGGAATGACTATTAAGTGTGATTTAGACACGCTATTAGTTGTGAAATGAAGTATTATTGTGAAGTATAATTGTACTAATCCCAAAGTAGTCTAATAAAGACCATTTTGCAATACTGAATATTGGAGTTATTTATTCAGCGATTCGAACGTTAGTAGAAGGTGTATAATTATCAGAAATCCCTAAAATTCGTTACACTATGTTTTTGCGTTCCCTATTGAAAGAGCGCTACTACAAAAAATTGAAATATAAAAGTCCCAGAACGACATTTTTGTTTGCAATTCTATTTGTCCCGTTCTCCCAATTTTTAGTTATTTTTTTTATCTTTCTTTGACGTTCAGCATGCTATTGCAGGCAGTTATTTAACGCTACATCTATTCAAGAGCATATAAGAACTGTATATTCTGGAAAAAATATATCTTGCTCTTAACTATTCAGTTCAAAATATATCGGCTGCTTCGAACTTGATACACTGCTCACATACATCCGTTTATTTTCCATTATTAGATCTTTAGCCATTGCTAAAACAGCTAACTTGCCACTGATATTAGGGCTTAGCTTTGCTATTTAGCTGAGTGATTTAAGCAAATGCACGCATGAATTTCATTGTATTTGGACAGAGCCTGCCCTTCGCTGGGCCGCCATGCGAAATACGAAGTGACGCAAAAGATGAAGTGATTGATAAGGTACAGGGTGGTGATACAGGGACTCTGGTTTTAATCTGAGATTATAAAAGATGAAAAATACTGCGACTCCAATTTTCCACAAGAAGATGAACGAAGCGACGAAGTAGTTCCTGACTATGATGCTTATAGATACAAATGCTCCTAGTTGATATGGCTGAAAAATATTAATTACTTGAAATATATAAATGGAGTTTTCTCAAACGTCCAAAGGCAGGACAAGCATCCCAAACGGGGTGAAGCCTAAAAGCGCACCAAATCTGTTGCATAATAAAAACCGTTATATACTGACACGGGATTGAAAGGCACTACGTATACATCCCTCCTCCTAACAAGCAAAGGGGTGAAATATATGTTGCAACAAGACCAAAAACGACACGTAGCTGATATACCCTTCTCCTAAAGGAATATACAAGTTTTGCTTTTCTTTCTAGATACGGTATTTTAATAGTATTCAAATCTGTTCATACTGATTCATGAAATAATGAAAGTTGTATAAAAATAGGCCATAAGAAATTAAATTAAATCATAATTTTGTTGAGGCGGCAATGCTTTTCCATAATTTGACAAATTGTATCTCTGGCAACTGATTACATATTATGTCAAAAACGTTAACCCCCTGTTTTCTTGTGTCATGGTTTTACCTGGTTTACATGAGCGTAAGGAAATAACTTCTTCAAAGTAGAAATTGAAAATTATTTTCTTACATTTTTTTTTTTTTTTTGTTAATTATTACTTATAATGACATAACAACGATGAAAAATCCTTAATTGCGCAAACAAACTGTGAAATTGACATCCTAAAATCCAAAACAGTTTCCTTAATTATCCACTCAAATAGCTTTCTTTGAATATTTTATAAATATATATAATAAAAACTTCTATAAATAATCCATCCCAACACTCAACTGACAACCATAAAATGTAAAACGACACATTTTGCATATTTAGCATGACCTTCAGACCAAGAATAAATTGTATTTAATTAAATAGAAAATGCGTCGAGAAATCGAAAAAAAGGAGGACAGCAATGGTAACGAAAATATGTAATTAGGAAGTATAAATAGAAATAAAGTTGAGAGGCATGGAATATTATATACCCAGCTGTGAGTTCTATAAAATAGCAATGTATATTTGTACATTTATCTCCATTATAACAAAAAACAACATAGTCCCCTGTTGTTGTTGCTGTAGCGATAAGGACACTCCCCGAAGTCCTTGGTGAGTGTTATCGATGTTGATGGTCCTTTGCGGGATCGCTCCAGTACCAAGCCCGATCATCTCAGGAACGATTTATTATGTCCACATGTGATCTCCTAGACCATACCACCCTCCCAACCCCTATATATATGAGGAGTTCGGGGTAACCAGAGCCTCGGCTGTTAACGATACAGGATTTTCCACGGAATTGAGCTTGCAGAAGCTATATAATGCGCTGGCAACCTGAAAGGGTTGCGCTACGCAACCACTTGAATCAATTTGGTATTTTAGTCGCCTCTTACGACAGGCATAACTACCGTGGGTATATTCTAACCCCTAACCCACTGGGGGGATAGTACCTGATATGGATTTCCAGTTTTTCCCTGAAAAAAAAAAAAAACACTTCTTATAACAGTATGGACCATATTGCAGACTATGTGACGTAGTAAAGAAATGGCCAGTACAACCCAAACTCATACATTATGGTATTGGTAGGCCACAGTTTCCCTTACTGATAACGTTAGGTTTCGGATATACTTTCCGTTATAATTATAGCAGCAGTTGCGGTTATGGTTACTTTTGCGGTAACAATGATAATTATGGTTATGTTTATGGACATGATAATGGTTATGGTAATTTTTATGGTTATGGTTATGGTTGTGATTATGGTTGTGGTTATGGTTATGGTTATAGTTAAGGTTATGGTTATGGTTATTGTTTAGGTTATGGTTATAGTTTTACTTATAGTTATGTTTATGGTTAAGGTCATGGTTATGGTTATGATAATTGTTATGTTTATGGTTATGATTATGGTAGTGGTTATGGTTATGGTTACCGTTATGGTTATGGTTAACGTTATGGTTATGGTTACGGTTATGGTTATTGTTAACGTCATGGTGATGGTTATGGTTAAAGTTATTGTTATAATTTTACATATAGTTATGGTTATGGTTATGGTTATGGATATGATTATGGTTGACGTTACGGTTATAGATATGGTTATGCCTATGGTTATGTTTATTGTTATGGTTACGGTTATAGTTATGTTTATTGTTATGGTTACGTTAATGGTTATGGATATGATTATGGTTGTTGTTTTGTTTATGGATATGGTTGTGGTTATATGGTTATAAATATGGCTACGGTTACGTTGACGGTAACGGTTAGAATTACGGCTACGGTTGCGATTACTGTTAAAATTACGGTTACGGTCATGGTAACTGTAAAGTCATAGCCACTGTTATAGATCCGGGTGCGATTATGCATAAGGACATCGTTATAGTTGCGATTGCGCTTGTGGTTACTATAGCATTTTCAGGTCAAATGAAACTTTTTTCATTTTAAATGAAACTTTTTTCATTTTAGATGAAAGTTTTTTCATTTTAAATTAAACTTTTTTCATTTCAAATGAAACTTTTTTCAAGTCAAATGAAACCATACTACTAAAGTAATTGTCAATATATTTATATTGTACTTTATAACGCTATTTATCAAATTTTTCTTTAATACAACTATTTTTAATTAGCCACATTGAAGGCAAAATTTTTGTTTTAATTCTCTTTGTGAATTTAAGTTGCAGTTAAGGTCGGCTTAGTTTAACCTTGCCTTTTGGTCGTTTCCATTTTTTAATAGATAAAGTAGCAGGGTTATACGCTAGGCAATTTATATACTACAGTTTTACCACCCGCTGAAAATAAGCACCTATATTTTTACTTGTATCTACTCCCCTTATATATAAAGCACATTCTTCTTCTACATATACTTCGTTAATAACGTAGGAATAAAGCAACGTAGAGAACAAAGAGAAGGGACCAAAAATCATGATGTGGGCGTATTTCCTATTCACTGTCTGACACCAACTAACGCATCGATTGAATCCTCTGTATTATGCTTTTCTCATTGACCAACGTCTTACCAAACAACATAGAACGATAGCAAGGTATTGAGAGAACATTACTTTTACCAACTATATAGTAGAGCATGTGGACTGTGGAGAGATCTTTTTTAACTATGCTGAAAAACATAACCGTAAAAAATTATCTTTTCTACTTTAAGGCGCAGTTACATTGCACTTCACTCGTTTGGGCCTTTGAAAACATATATATTTGTTTTTATTCCATTATTTTTCATTTTATATTGTATTTAAATGTAATACTTAGAATATATTATTAGATGGGTCGATTTATTAACCGATATCGCGCCATTAATTTTTCGATAGGATTTGGGGTCAGAAAAAAAAGTTTCACTACGCATACCCAAAAAAAATAATTTTCGAGCCTGCGAAATTTCATATTTTTTACTTTTTTTGACTTTGATTTATGAATCAACTGTCATAATAAAATGAGTGCTTCATATCAAATTTGTCGAACGACTTGTTATTAAAGTCAGCCACAACGCGATACACACTAACAAAACTGTCAATGGTCTTTGAAATATGAAATTTTTTTCATAAAGTATGCGTTGGCTTAAACACAATGTAGAGCAAAAATCCCTAGCTGACATAACTGTAAAAGTATTTATTCAATAGCGCAAAAAGACAAATGGCACCATTCAAATGTGCGACAATTCAAACTTAATGACCATGAGTGCTCGAAGCGCTTTGAAAATAGTTCAAATAGTGATGAAGCGAAATAAATGGTGAAACTAAAATAAAAATAATGAATGAATAAATAAATTAAATGCCAGCTTAATCATTTGTAGGGAGTGAAAAATTTAAAAATAAAATAATTAGTTAGGCTTGCCTTACTAAATAACAAATCACAAAAAACGTCAGCTTAGTTTGATGCCAGCACATGCTTGACCTTTTTCAATTCTTTTATTTAATCAATGGGAATTTTGTTGGTAAAAGTGCTGCCGTGTCGTTCCCAAACGGTTAATGGAAAATGTTGGTTATGCGGACTTGATTTTTTTGCATTTCAGTCACATAGATATCTTCTTTTTCATATCAGAATATTTTCATTTTGATTCTATATTCATTTCTGCTTTACTCGTTTATCGCTTCTAGCGTAGATTTTTTAAGACATTTTTAGGTGATGTCATACTTTTAAGAGTTTTTCATTCTTACCCAACCCGTTTTCATTTCATTTCCGGTCATTGTACCGCAAATATGTACTTAACTGAAGCTCCTTTTCTTTTTTATGCTTCGTTCAATATTTATCAACAAAGCGATGTACGTTTTCAAGGTGCTCAAATACGTTCTATTAATTTAACAGTTTATATTTGATGCGCTGTAACCTTTTACAAAGGTATAAAAATAAAATGTTAAGTAGAGCATATCAAACAAAATTTAATTGAAAAACGGTAAGAATCAGTGAAGATTTAGTACTTAAACAATCTCCTATGCTTCTTCTGTTTACAGCAATGACTACGAAAGAGCAGTGGAAAATGTCAACAAACTTCATGTATTAAGCTCTCTTCTTCTATTTCCGATAACATTAGAAAAAAGCCGTGAGTACCAAGTACTTGTGAAGTTGGATGTTTAAACATATAGCTGAAGCTTAACAGAGGTCACCAATAGGTTGAAGTTAAGCTACAATAGATTAACTTTAGCAGCACCAAATTGTTTCGATCTTTTAAAGAAGAGTTTCGTCGGCTTCTTATCGGTAACGACATATACTGACGTCGCAACGAAATTTTCCTTAGGGGAACAAATCCAAATATTAAAATATTAAAAAAAAAAAAAAATAAATGTAAGGCGCGATAACCTCCGAAGAGATCTAAGGCCGAGCTTCTCTTCCAATTTGCGTCGTGCTCCTCTTGATTTTTCCCTACAAATTGGCCGGACGGGACCTACATGTTTTATGCCGACTCCGAACGGCATCTGCAAGGCAGATGAGTTTTCACTGAGAGCTTTTCATGGCAGAAATACAATCGGAGCGCTTGCCAGACACTGCCGAGGGGCGACCACGCTTAGAAAAATTTTCTTCTAATTGAAAAATCTTATTTCTAAAATTTTGATGTTGCTTTGCCCGGGAGTTGAACCCAGGGCATACGGCGTGATAGGCGGAGCACGCTACCATCACACCATGGTGGCCGCCATTAATATATTTAGTATATATTTATATATATTTTTATGAAAACAGTTCATGGATCAATAGAATTACAGAAACATAAAGTGATCATATATTCCCCCAATTAGAATTTATGTGGGGGCAGCCTCCCTGCTGACAATTTACTGTTTTATTATCGGATTATTATCGCTGGCGAATTATTATCGCCGATGTTTAAAATTATATCAGCTTTACATCATTTTCTTATTGGTTTCTTATCAGCTTGTTAGCCCGCATATTGGTGATGGAATTTCGTTATCTGTTTCCTAGCAAACCGATGAGTTGTCCAATTTGACAATTCGATATATATTTAATAAAAAAATTTATAAGTTTTCAATAACAAATCGACGACAAGCCGATAGCAACATTGTTACACTCTGATAGGAAATACAGAAGTTCCGAAAAACAAATTGATAACATATCGACAACTTTCTTGTTAGTATTCGATAACTTTTCGATAACAAATCGACAACATGCCGATAACAAATTTGTAACACTCTGTTAACAATGCTATAGGCTTCCTAAAACAAATTTGTATACTTTTGATAACATATCGACAACTTTTTTTTGAGTATTCTTTAACTTTTCCATAACAAATCGATAAAATACCGATAATGAATTGAGAACAACGGCCCAACAAAGCTATAGAAACTAAATTGACATACTTTTGATAACAAATCGATAAGTTTTCCGTAAGTTATGGATACATTTTCGAAAACACTTCTATACGAAATTGTTTCCAATCCGATAATAAATCTTTTATATTTTGATAACATATCGATAAGTTTTCGCTGATAAATTGATAGTTTTTCCACAACCGATAACTCTTCGATGACAAATAGATTTGTTTTGTTTTTTGTTATATATTAATTTATTTTACTATATTGTTTTACAAATAAATTCGAGCATAAAATTTCAGTATATTTCAATATATTATTACGTCCATTTATTTTGTGATGAATGGCACATGTATGTACAAGTCACTGTCAAAGTGTGGCTATCTGCGCTTTTCCAATAACACAAAGACAAATTTGAAATTGCAATTTTTAAATTTTTATTGGTAGTTGCTTCATCGAACTGATTTAAAACAAACAAACAAATCCATGTGAAGAAGACAAATTGCCAAAAAGATAACTATTCCATTTGGCAAAACAAGTTTGCTATGACCCGGAAAATCGATAAGAAATAAATTGATTTAAAACCTAATTTCAATTATGCAATTTAATTTATTTTTATTTAAACAAAAAATGACAAATGCAATCCGTAAAGGCTGTAAATAAAGCTGACATTTCATTTGGGTTGAATTGTATTTATAAAAAAAAGTAATATGTTTGATCTGTCTTAGTATCAAAAAAAAAAATTAAGGAGAGGAAGAAAAACCGCACCAAAATGATTTTGACTTCAACCGCCTTGTTATCAGCTTTGTCAAAAGAAAGCTTAATCCTTATTTAACTTACGTAACCTTCCTTTTTTAACTATAATCAAAAATCAAATTAATGTTTACCTTTTTTAACAGAGTTGAGTTTTATTTGTTTTACACTGTTTCATCTTAAGGAAATAAATAACCAGATTTTGGATTACGATCACAAACTTACAAGCATTAAGCTTCTGGTGTGTTAATAGTCATGGCGAATGTAAGACATATCGGAAATTGAAATTTTTTAAATTGAACGGCATGTCGTTTGGGATCATTTGGTTCTTCGGAATTAGAAATTCCTCAGCTTCGAATATTCCTTTGAGTAACCGCGTAAATCACAAGATTCATGCTTCAAAGTATTATTAATGCGGAGCCTTTTAGCATTAATTTTGTGGTGGAAAGCCAGCACATTCAAGAAATTTACTTGGTTGGTGGTTCATTTATCTACATCATATTACACATTCAACTGAGGGATTCAAGAAGTTTATAAGCGTAATCCACAGCTTTTGCAATTCATTGTCAACCTCACTTACTCGATGCGAACCTTGTTACAAATATGCATATATTAAAGGCATATTTAAAAGTTGAGATATCAGTAACCCCAAGATCTTCAAGGAAATAAGAGGGGGGCGTAATGAGGGTTATATTTTGTTCACATATATTTCTGAACTGGTTAGCCTCGTACTTCAATGGTGCCTGTTACCGGAACGCCAAAGGACCATCAACGTTGATAACACTCATCACATCTTTGCTGGATAACTGAGTGATGTTGCAACTAATCAAAAACTAATTTGCAAAAAAGGTTCAATACCTTCTTTTCCAAAAATATTCCATAGAATTAGAGACGTACCTTAAATGGCAAACTTTTTCTGCTCTTTAAAACAAAAAAACTTGCACATCGATTAAAGTAAAACTGTCAAATCTCAAGTCTCATGAACCATAACTTTTTTAGCAACAAACGAGAATCTCGTTAAATTAACATCAAAAATCAGAAAGCTACAAGTATTTGAATAGCTTTAATATTTTTTTACCAAAAAAATCTCATTTTCAATTAAAGTTGCCATCAAAAACAAAGATTTACCTTGTTTCCTCCACCAACCTTTTTTCCTCAGCAACAAAAAAAAGATAAAAAATTTATAGCAACTCATGCAGCTTAAAAGTCCAGTTGTTTAGTATTAACGTTTTTTCGTTAAATTCTTTTTTCTATGCAACATTTGCTGAATCATGAGTTTCTTTTTCTACTTTTTGATCTATACAATTTTTTTTTTTTCTTCTTTCATGTTAGTTTTTTATGCATGCTTCCATTCAATTCTTACCATTTACAATATCAGCAGCCTTGCCTTTTAGATATTATATAATCGCCTAATGACCTTTGAACACATAATCAATCATATAGGGCTAATGTTGATAAGGCTGCAGATTAAATGTCAAGTAGTTGTCGAACCATGGCGACCACCGTGGTGAGATGGTAGCGTGCTCCGGCTACCACACCAAAGATACTGGGTTCAAAATCAAAATTTAAGAAACAAGTTACAAGAAAACTTTTCTAAGCGGGGTCGCCCTTCGGCAATATTTGGCAAGCACCCCGAGCGTATTTCTGCCATGAAAAGCTTTTCAATGAAAACTTATTTGCACTACAGATGCCGTTCGGAGTCGGCATTAAACAAGTAGGTCCCATACCCCCAATTTGTAAGAATGAAGAAAACGGAGCTTGACGCATAATAGAAGAGAAACTCGGCCTAAAATCTCTTCGGATGTTATCACGCTTTACGTTTATTTGCTTAGTTGTCGAATCAAAGCGATGCAGTATTGTTACTGTAGAATAAGCATAAATAGAACTGTTAGTTTAGGTAAATATACAAGCATGTAAAGGTTATAAAACAGAGTAGAACAAAAAGGAGTATGAGGAGAAGCGAAAGCTAATTCAGGCTTATATATAAAGGAATGAAAATGCGATTTCCTTAAAGGCGGGCGCTTTCATTGGAAATTTTAGAAAGCGTAGAATTATCGGAGATCTCTTGAAATTCTTTATGATATGAACACGATTTTGTTAAATTCTTTACTTACAATTTTTTGTTCTAATAAATTTAGTAAATAGAATTAAAGAAAATATTGCCCTACAAATAAAACCCAGAAAAGTGGATGCGTGCCCAAATTCACAAGCAAATATAAATTTGTTAGATGAAAATAAATGAAGTGTGACGATTTGTTTGCGTGTGGCACCAATTTGGTGGACAAAAAAATTTTCTTTAATGGAAAACGTGTTAGCATGTAAAGGCGAGTCACAAAAACAGTGTTGATTAGGTCAATAAATGTAGATAACGCTAGTATGATGTTAAGTAATTGAACGCAAATTTAAATCTGACGTATATAAGGCCGACGACCTGTTGCTCTGGTGCTTCCAAATTGTTTTATACTCAGCTGAGCAGAGCTCACAAAGTATATTAATTTTGTTCGAATAACGGTAATCCGTAACGGCATAAACAAATCGGGAAAGATATAGACTTCTATATATCAAAATGTTTTGGGCGAAAAAAGAAATTCATTTAGCCAACCCCGTCCGTCCGTCCGTCCGTAAAGACGATAACTTGAGTAAATTTTGAGGTATATTGATGAAATTTGGTATGTATGTTTCTGGCCACTCATCTCAGATCGCTATTTAAAATGAACGAAATCGGACCACTTTTCCGATATCGAAAATTTCGAAAAACCGAAAAAGTGCGATAATCATTACCAAAGACGGTTAAAGCGATGAAATTTGGTACGTGGATTGAACTAATGACGCAGAATATAACACTAGTAAAATTTTTAACAATGGGCGTGGCGCCGCCCACTTTTAAAAGAAGGAAATTTCAAAGTTTTTCAAGTTGTAATTTGGCAGTTGTTGAAGATATCATGATGAAATTTGGCAGGAACGTTACTCCAATTACTATATGGGGTGCTAAATAAAAATTAGCAAAATCGAATTACGAATACGCCCACTTTCAAAAAAAAAAAAAAAAAAACAAATTTTTTTAAGTCAAATTTTAACCAAAAATTGAATATCTTTACAGTATATAAGTAAATTATGTCAACATTCAACTCCAGTAATGATATGGTGCAACCAAATACAAAAATAAAAGAAAATTTCAAAATGGGCGTGGCTCAGCCCTTTTTCATTTAATTTGTCTAGAATACTTTTAATGCCATAAGTCGAACAAAAATTTACCAATCCTTGTGAAATTTGGCAGGGGCATAGATTTTATGACGATAATTCTTTCTCATGAAATGGGTGAAATCGGTTGATGCCACGCCCAGTTTTTATATACAGTCGTCTGTCCTTCCGCTCGGCCGTTAACACCATAACTTGAGCAAAAATCGATATATCTTTACTAAACTCAGTTCACGTACTTATCTGACCTCACTTTGTATTGGTGTAAAAAATGGCCGAAATCCGACTTTGACCACGCCCACTTTTTCGATATCGAAAATCACGAAAAATTAAAAAAATGCCATAATTCTATACTAAATATGAAAAAAGGGATGAAACATTTTAATTGGACTGGTTTATTGACGCAAAACATAACTTTGGAAAAAACTTTGTAAAATGGGTGTCACACCTACCATATTAATTAGAAGAAAATTAAAAAGTTATGCAGGGCGAAATCAAAAGCCCTTGGAATCTTGGCAGGAACAGTATCGTGGTATTACATATATAAATAAATTAGCGGTATCCGACAGATGATGTTCTGGGTCACCTAGGTTCACATTTTTGTCGACATCTCGGAAATGCCTTCACATATACAACCTTTTAAAGCCCTCATTAGTACCTTTAATTTGATACGCATATCGTATAAATACGTTATAGAGTTACCCCTGTTCCACGTTTATGGCGATATCTCGAAAAGTTGTCCACCTATAGAACTAAGGCCCACTCCTTTTTAAATAATCATTAGCAGCTTTTATTTGATACCCATATCGTACAAACGCATTCTAGAGTCACGCCTGGTCTACTTTTATGTCGATATCTCGAAAGCGCAATCACCTATAGAACTATGGCCCACTCCCTTTTAAAATACTCTTTAGTATCTTCCATTTGATACCCATGTCATACAAACACATTCTAGGGTTACCCTATGATGTGTGATTTTCCCTTATTTTGTCTCCAAAGCCCTTACCTGAGAACGGAATGTTCGGTTACACCCGAACTTAGCCTTCCTTACTTGTTTTTTTCAGATTTTATTTCAATTTTATACAAAAAACAGTATTTTTGTTAAATTCAACAAAATCGCGTACGCTGTAAAATTTTTAAGTCATCAGATATATTTTAATTTTTATGCCACCATACGCGGCAATCGAACCTACGCGCTCAAGTATGATAGCTTTAATACTACCCTTTATATCGCTTATATCACTAGATACATATGTACTATGTATATAAATATATTGAGTAAAATATACAAAATTGGCATTGAAGTACGTGAAATAAATAAACCAAAACATATTTACTTGACCCTTTGCATCCGCTTACCAAGCGTTAGGTACGTCCAAAATTCTTCGACTTGAAATTTACGATTACGATTACGATTAGTTCTTTGATGGATCGGGCGCTTCGCGATATTCATACCTGGGCATCTAATGTCGGGTTGAAAGTCAATGCGGAGAAGACGGATATGGTCTTGTCTACAAAGAGGTGCAAGGTCCCAAATTGGACCAGGCCTAATTTAGGAGGGGTGACCTTACAGGAGAAACCTTGCACAAAATATTAAGAATCGTCCTAGACAGTAAGCTGTCATGGAAGCTCAACGTGGAGGAGAGGGTCAAGAAGGCCTCAACGGCACTCTACGCATGTAAAAGAATGCTGGGGTGTACGTGGGGCCTATCGCCCTCTCTTTCTCATTGGGTTTTTACAGCGATTGTAAGCCCTATTCTATACTATGGAGTTCTTATTGTGTGGAAAGCCACACAAAAAACAACATACCTCAAAAAATTAGAGGAGGTATGCAGACTAGCGATGCTTAGCATTACGGGAGCCCTGAGAACAACCCCGACGGCTGCACTGTATGCCATTTTGCACATCCCACCTGTAGACCTGGTAGCAAAGAACAAAGCATTAACGACCGCAACCAGGCTCGGTGCTTCGAGGCAGCTTGAGCGCCGACCATATGGCCATAGTAGTATAGCGTCATCAATCACAAGACGAACAGACTACATGATTCCCTATCTGCGCTTCGGGGGAGATCTTAAGCCCACAATAGAGGTGGACGGTTGGCGCAAGGGTGCGCAAATGGAGGACGAGGCGATACATGTGTACACTGATGGTTCCAAAGTAGTGGAAGGAATAGGGTCTGCGGTATACTGCGCTGATCCGGAAATAAGCAGATCCTACAGGCTGCCGGATTACTGTAGCGTTTTCCAAGCGGAAATATTAGCCGTAACCAAAGCAGTAGAAACCCTGGAAGAGAATAGCTTAAGCTGCAACCGAGTTAACCTTTATATTGACAGTCAAGCAGCAATTAAGGCAATAATCTCGCACAGCACAGCATCTAAATGCGTGTTAGATTGTAAGCAGTCTCTGGAGAGAATCGGGGCAGGGAGAAGCATACATCTATATTGGGTCCCAAGGCATATGGGAATAGATGGGAATGAAAAACGGACGACCTAGCTAAAAAAGGCGCATTCCTTGAAGCTTGCTCCATAGATGTCCCAATTAGATTGGGCGAGATTAAGCGAAGGCGAGGGGTGCATATGATCGACCAAGGGGGAAAGGCGTGGGTTCAAGCGCGGGGCTGTAAAGTGTCGAAGATTATGTGTAGGTTTTATAACTTTAGACTAACACAGTTGCTTCTATCATTAAAAAGAGAGGACTGTAGACTCATGACGGGTATTCTGACTGGACACCGCCTTCTGGCGTCACATGCTTTAAACTAGGTTTGGTCAGTGCTAGCAGATGTAGGAAGTGCGGGTTGGAGGAGGAAACGATCGAGCACGTTCTGTGCTCGTGCCCTGCACTTGCCAGGCTAAGACTCCAGTTATTAGGAGTGATACAGCTGTCAGATATAGAAGCAGCAAGTGGCTTAAGTCCTAGGAAGCTTCTAGTATTTGCCAAGAGGACGGAGTTATTTTATAACATAGGTCCTGGTTTTTGATAGGGTTTTTCAGTTTGGTCATTAAAACAAACTTCTGGTAACACTACGGACTCAATCAGTCTATGTGAGGTCCTCATGGACCGGCCAGTTCAACCTACCTACCTAGCCTTATCTTTATCTCCACCATAAACTCGAAATCGGCTATTGAAATTTTTAGTAAAATTTGCAGGCCTTTTTCTTAATCGCTAGTAGCTCAAGCTTTTCGCAGTCACGCCCTTCTAGCTTTTAATTTAGCCCTGCTTTTTATACTCAGTTGAGCAGAGCTCAAAGAGTATATTAACTTTGACAGGATAATGGTTGGTTGTACAGAAATAAAGCAAACGAGATAGATATAGACTTCCATATATCAAAATCATCGGTATCGAAAAAATTGATTGAGCCATGTCCGTCTGTCCGCCTGTCTTTCCGTCCGTCCGTCCGTCCGTCTCTCAGTTAACACGAAAACTTGAGTAAATTTTGAGGTATCTTGATGAAATTTGATATGTAGGTTCCTGGGCATTCATCTCAGATCGCTGTATAAATTAACGATGTCGGATTATAACCACGCCCACTGTTTCGATATCGAAAATTTTGAAAAACACAAAAAGTGCGATAATTTATTATCAAAGACGGATAAAGCGATGAAATTTGTAGGTGAGTTGAACTTATGACGTAGAATAGAAAATTAGTAAAATTTTGGACAATAGGCGTGGCACCGCCCACTTTTAAAAGAAGGTAATTTAAAAGTTTTGCAAGCTTTAATTTGGCAAAAATGTTACCCCTGTTTCCATATGTATGCTTAATAAAAATTTTCTAAATCGGAGAACGACCACCAACACTTAAAAAAAATTTTTTTTAAGGTCAAATTTTAACAAAAAATTTTATTTCTTCACAGTATATAAATAAATTATGTCAACATTCAACTCCAGTAATGATATGGTGCAACAAAATGCAAAAATAAAAGAAAATTAAAAAATGGGCGTGGCTCCGCCCTTTTTCATTTAATTTGTGTAGGATACTTTTAATGCAATAAGTCGAACAAAAATTTACCAATCCTTGTGAAATTTGGTAGGGGCTTAGATTCTAGGACGATAACTGTTTTCTGTGAAAACGGGCGAAATCGGTTGAAGCCACGCCCAGTTTTTATACACAATCGACCGTCTGTCCTTCCGCTCGGTCGTTAACACGATAACTTGAGCAAAAACCGATATATCTTTATTAAACTTAGTTCACGTACATACCTGAACTCATTTTGTATTGGTGTAAAAAATGGCCGAAATCTGACTATGACCACGGCCATTCTGTCGATATCGAAAGTTACGAAAAATGAAAAAAACCCATAATTCTATACCAAATACGAAAAAAGGATGAAACAAGGTAATTGGATTGGTTTATTGACGCAAAATATAACTTTAGAAAAAAACTTGGTAAAATGGGTGTGACACCTACCATATTAAGTAGAAGAAAATGAAAAAGTTCTGCAGGGTCAAATCAAAAGCCCTTGGAATTTTGGCAGGAACACTGTTCGTGATATGCCATATATAAATAAATTAGCTGTACCCGACAGATGATATTCTGGGTCACCCTGGTCCACATTTTGTTCAATATCTCGAAAACGCCTTCAAAAATACAACTACCACCACTCCCTTTTAAAATACTCATCAAAATCTTTCATTTGTTATCCATATCGTACAAGCAAATTCAAGAGTCGCCCCTGGTCCATCTTTATGGCGATATCCCGAAAAGGCGTCCACTTATAGAACTAAGGCCCACGCCCTTTTAGAATACTCATTAACACTTTTAACTCGATACCCATATCGTACAAACAAATTCTAGAATCACGCTGGTCCACCTTTATGGCCATATCACGAAAAGGCGTCCACTTATAGAACTAAGGCCCACGCCCTTTTAGAATACCCATTAACACTTTTCACTCGATACCCATATCGTACAAGCAAATTTTAGAATCACACTGGTCCACCTTTATGGCGATATCCCGAAAAGGCGCCCACTTATAGAACTAAGGCCCACGCCCTTTTAGAATACTTATTAACACTTTAACTCGATACCCATATCCTACAAACGCATTCTAGAGTCACCCCAGGTCCACCTTTATGGCGATAGCTTGAAAAGGCGTCCACTTATCGAACTAAGGGCCACTCCATTTTAAAATACTCATTAACACCTTTCATTTGATACCCATATCGTACAAACAAATTCTAGAGTCACCTCTGGTCCACCTTTATGGCGATATCTCGAAAAACCTTCCACCTATAGAACTAAGATCCACTCCCTTTTAAATACTCATTAACACTTTTCATTTGATACCCATATCGTACAAACAAATTCTAGAGTCACCCTTGGTCCACCTTTATGGCGATATCTCGAAAAGACGTCCACCTATAGAACTAAGCCCCCGCCCTTTTAAAATACTCATTAACACCCTTCATCTGATACCCATATCTTACGAACAAATTCTAGAGTCAGCCCTGGTCCACCTTTATGACGATATACCTAAACGGCGTCCACCCATGGCCTACTCCCTCTTAAAATACTCTTTAATACCATCCATTTGATACACATGTCATACAAACACATTCCAGTATTACCCCAGGTTCATTTTCCTGCATGGTGATTTTTCCTTGACTTGTGCTTTCAGTGTGCAAGTGTGAGAGTCAAGTTACGAAATCGTCGGGAGTCTCTTGCAATTGCAGTCTTTTTATCTCTTGCGTCCCTTGTGAATTTTGTTCATTGGTTTCTGCTGCACAGAGGCGGCGCGTATTTAAGGTGCAAGAAGATAGTGATCAAAGTCGATGTTGGATAATCGGGTTGTGCGCCCTCTAAAATACTGGAGGCATGCTGTTCGTCCTTCAAAACATGGTAGATCTTATTGTGTGCATTTTAATGGGGGTGGGTATTTTTATACATGTACCTGTGTGCTAGATATGATCATGTTTCTAGCATTGGCGAAGTCGATCAGCCGCAACCTATTACCTGAAATTTCATTATGTAGGCTAAACTTTCCGACTGTGGGGCCAAAAACACCTTACTTGCGTATCCTGTTGTTGAACTCACTAAGCACTAATTTCATATCATGGCGGTGGCAGCGCTCGTATGTGAGTTTTATGCATTCATAGAAAGCGCCTTTAACTTAAACATATTCAATTTATATTTTTCAACTTTAAGATTTTGGAAAAAATAATCGCAAATAGAATTATGTGGTTCGGTAAAGTAAACAAATTTTTAACTCCTAATCAGTTTGCGCTCCAAAAAGGCTTAGGGGTTACAGAGCCTCTTTTTTACTTTGAACATTTTGTTTCTAATGCCCTGACGTTAAAAAGCCACTGGTTAATTTTGAGTTTAGATTTCGAGAAGGCATTCGATCGCGTCGGAGCACATATAGTTCTTAGAGAATTAAAGCATTGGAAAATCAGTAACAAAATGTATAACATTTTGAAATCATTCCTAAAAAATTTAAAGTTCAGAGCAAGATTTAATTAATTCGAATCAGGTGTACATAACTTGTACAGTGGCACACTATAGGCCTATCCACTCTCCGTTGCTCTTTTTAAGATCGCATTCAATGAACTGAGTTTAATCCTAAAACCTTTTAACTACGTAGAGCACCGTATCTATGCAGACATATGCCTTTGGCGCAGTACCTCAGGTGCCAATATTACGGCTGGTAAATTCTCTACTTTCCACATATACAGGAAACATAATTGTTCCTTCCCCTCCCTTTCACTTCAGAACACCCAAATACCCCACTATAATAATCTTAAGATATAAGGATTAATATTTAATAAGAAAATTAGCTTTAAGGAACATTGCGAACATGTTAGATCAAGCTTATTTTCCAGATTAAATATTTTAAAATTTCTGTCATTAACAAACATTATTTTGTGCATACTAACATTCTCATAAGCATAATAAAGGCTTCGATTTTCTAAAAAATGTATTACAGCCTCGTTATATATGGTACCTGTGATCAAACACATATACAACTCTTACATACCCCGTACCACGCGGAAGTAAAAAAAGTATACGTGCCTTTCCTACATCGCCAGTCAAAGTAGCCTTGGCTGAAGCCGGCCTACCTGAAATTTCACAGAGAGCAAGACGCAACACCCTAATGCTGATGCCGAAGTTCTTGCAATGCAGAAATGAGCTATTATTTTCACAAGTCAACTCAGCCTTAGTTGAACGAAAAAATCATTACAAATCTACAATATCTCGTTGTCTTTCAGAAATGCACGATCTTAATATCACAGCTATACCAACGTTAATAGAAACCTCTTCTCGACCATCATTTTCATTACCAAAAACTTCCATTATTGGAGGTCTGCAAAAATACCGCAAGGACCATACCAGCCCCATAGGGTACTTTCACCTTTTCAACGACGCCCTGTCACACATACACGAGAGCTGGGATTTTGTCTATACTGACGGATTAAAAACCGACACCTACACAACGTTTGCAATGACAAACGAATCCGGTTTCACTATCTCTGTCGGCGCCCTACCCTTATATAGCTCAACATTTACAGCTGAAACTGCTGCATTGTCTGAAGCCGTAAGGTACGTTACTCAGGAAGGAAGAAAATACGTCCTATGTACTGATAGCAGGTCGGCAGTAGAAGGAATTTTAAATGCGAATAACAATACCCCGATGGTGAACCAGCTACGTGATGCACTCATCGATTACACAGATATCATCAAAATCATGTGGGTACCTGGACATGTCGGTATCTCTGGTAATGAAACTGCTGACAGAATAGCAAAATACGACAGCACAGAACCACTCCATTTATTCGGATACATATTTGATAAAGACATTCGAAGGCATTGTGAGAAATATATGCACGAAAGTTGAATTTCGGATTGGAGTAATTACCAACATAAATGTAAAACATATAACCCCGAGGGAAAAGGCTCTAAATATCCTCCATACGCGTCCTGTAGCAGCATCAACAACTTTATACGACTTAGGATAGGGCACACCATAACTACGCAAACCCACTTACTAAAAGGAGTAAACAAACAACGATGCCCCTTTTGTGGCACACAGGATTGCACACCAGTACACCTCATAGACGTTCTACATTAGAATGTAGTTCTCTAATGCAATTCGAATCGAAAACTAGGTTAGAGAACTAGGTTAGAATTCGACTGTGAAACGATTCGAATAACACTAGAAATGCGATGCTATGATTATTGTCACAGTTATCGATTATTTGCACGACATGATCACTTATTCTTAGTGTCATACAAACAAAATAAAAATAGTGGAAATATTGCGAGTTGCGAAATAAGTTTTTTTTATTTATAACAATAAATACTAGTAAGTTAAAATGAATCAAAAAAGGTTAAAAAAGGAAAGCGAGCAGATTATTGAAGTGCTATTTGAATGGCATTAAGAAAATGCTTCCTCATCCGTACCTCAAACCAACGCTGAGCTCACTCTTTAAGTACGTTGTTAATTTATTATAATAGAAAAAGCCTTTGAAATATGTTCATCCTTAATACATAAGATTATAACCAAGTAAACGTATTTGATATAATGGAACAATGAAAATTTCGCTGATTTTAAATAACTGAACTTAATTGTGCATCACTTCAAAATTCTCATTAGAAACTTATAAGAATTTGACGTTAGAATTCGATTAGAATTCTAACCCTTTTCTCGATATTGAGAACGAAGTCCCCTTTTTGTCGATAATGCTATAATTCGCGACAGTTTCGCAAATCGTCGTCTAACCTTCTACCTTAGAGAAATACATTAGAATTCGATTCGTCTTCTAATCGTTTTCTAACCTAAGTGTTTGTTGGGTCGTTTCTTGCTTCGTATTCCATTTTTATACCCAGTTGAGCAGAGCTCACAGAGTATATTAACTTTGATTGGATAACGGTTGGTTGTACAGGTGTAAAGGAATCGAGATAGATATAGACTTCCATATATCAAAATGATCAGTATCGAAAAAAATTTGATTGAACCATGTCTGTCCGTCCGTCTGTCCATCCGTTCCTCCGTCCGTTAACACGATAACTTGAGTAAATTTTGAGGTATCTTGACGAAATTTGGTATGTAGGCTCCAGGGTACTCATCTCAGATCGCTATTTAAAATGAACGATATCGGACTATAACCACGCCCACTTTTTTGATATCGAAAATTTCAAAAAATCGAAAATTGCGATAATTCATTACCAAAGACGGATAAAGCGATAAAACTTGGTAGGTGGGTTGAACTTATGACGCAGAATATAAAATAAGTAAAATTTTGGACAATGGGCGTGGCACCGCCCAGTTTTAAAAGAAGGTAATTTAGAAATTTGCAAGCTGTAATTTGGCAGTCGTTGAAGATATCATGATGAAATTTGGCAGGAACGTTACTTCTGTTACTATATGTATGCTTAAAAAAAATTTTTTTTAAGTGAAAATTTTACAAAAAATTTAATATCTTTACAGTATATAAGTAAATTATGTCAACATTCCACTCCAGTAATGATATGGTGCAACAAAATACAAAAGCAAAAGAAAATTTCAAAATGGGCGTGGCTCCGCCCTTTTTCATTTGATTTGTCTAGGATACATTTAATGCCATAAGTCGAACAAATATTTAGCAATCCTCGTGAAATTTGGTAGGCTCTTAGACTCTATAATGGTAACTGTTTTTTGTGAAAAAGGGCGAAATCGGTTGAAGCTACGCCCAGTTTTTATACACAGTAGATCGTCTGTCCTTCCGCTCGGCCGTTAACATGATAACTTGAGCAAAAATCGACATATCTTTACTAAACTCAGTTCACATAATTATCTGAACACACTTTGTATTGGTACAAAAAATGGCCGAAATCCCAGTATGACCACGCCCACTTTTTCGATTTCGAAAATTAAGAAAAATTAAAAAAATTCTATAATTCTATACCAAATACGAAAAACATGAAACATGCTAACTGCATTGGTTTATTGACGTAAAATTTACCTTTAGAAAAAAACTTTGTAAAATGGGTGTGACACCTACCATATTAAGTAGAAGAAAATGAAAAAGTTCTGCAGGGTGAAATCGAAAGTCCTTGGAATCATGGCAGGAATACTGTTCGTGGTATTACATATATAAATAAATTAGCGGTACCCGACAGATGATATTCTGGGTCACGCTGGTCCACATTTTGTTCGAAATCTCGAAAACGCCTTCACATATACAACTACCACAACTCCACAACTTCAACTACACAGGCCCAATCACTTTTAAAATACTCATTAACACCTTTCATTTGATACCCATATCGTACAAACAAATTCTAGAGTCACCCCTGTTCCACCTTTATATAGATATTTGGAAAAGACTTCCACCCATAGTACTAAGGCCTCATAACACCTTTCGTTTGATACCCATATTGTATAAAACCATTCTAGACTCATCCCTGGTCCACCTTTATGGTGATATCTCGAAAAGGTGTCCACCTATAAAAATAAGGCCCACCCCCTTTTAAAATACTCATTAACACCTTTCATTTGATACCCATATCGTACAAACAAATTCTATAGTCACACCTGGTCCACCTTTATGGCGATATCTCGAAAAGTCGTCCACCCATAGAACTAAGGCCCACCCCCTTTTAAAATACTCATTAGCACCTTTCATTTGATACCCATATCGTACAAACAAACTCTAGAGTCACCCTTGGTCCACCTTTATGGCGATATCTCGAAAAGGCGTCCACCTATAGAACTAAGGCCCACGCCCTTTTAAAATATTCATTAACATCTTTCATTTGATACCCATATCGTACAAACAGCACATTCCAGGGTTACCCTAGGTTCATTTTCCTAAATGGTAATTTTCCCTTATTTTGTCTCCATAGCTCTCAACTGAGTATGTAATGTTCGGTTACACCCGAACTTAGCCTTCCATGCTTGTTTTTCTTGTTGTTGTAGCGACGGTTTTGAAGGTTTTGGGGAGTGTTATCGATATTAGTGGTCCTTTTCCGGATGAAGATTCGGTAAGTTGCGGTAACGATCACTATTATAGGTACTATGCCGACCATTTCGGGAACGATAAAGACTACATGAAACCTTCAAAGCATATCTAACTCCCACCCGCTAGATCCATGGGAAACTTGGAATCGCCAGAGGTGATGTGGACTTTTGGTTTCTGGAAGACATCAGCCACCTGGTAATCTGCACCAATCCCATTGAGAATTATAGTACTTTAAATATTTGTAGCGTTCGACATCACCAAAGTATTTTACTTTTGTCCAAGGCTTGTCCTGTGTTGTTTTATCACTAGACTGTGGTTTTTGTGGCTCGGTGTCCACGTTTCTAGCGTTAAATGATGACCCTAATTTTAATTGTAATCCCTTTATTTACTTTTCAAGGTTTTGCATAAACTCTACGGTAAGGATGGCGGATCTCGAGCTTACCATTCCAAGACCCTTTGTTTGCCTGCTTTTTCCCGCTTCGTCAATTTAATTCAATTAACACAAATGTTTTATTGTATATACTTTGATAAGGAAAAGGGAAAATGGCTTACTAAGAGTCCTTCTTAAATGCTTAAATAAGTATAGCATTAAATTTTGCTTTATACAATCAAATATTTATTCGTTTATTTAACAATGACACTATAATATTCCCAACAACTAAGGATATTAAAGTAATAACAATTTTGGCTGGCGCCAGTAACTATCATTAAGATCGCCCCATATAACAAACAAACTGGACAACAACGAGCCAGCACCACTTTTATAGTAAATACAAAAGGGACATCGGACAAATGGAACGATTAAATGAAGAGGAAATGCGGTGCTATGTATATCAACTGATATAAACTATATTTAAAAAGCTCAAAGTACGCACTTACCCACACACACACACAACAACTTAAGCTGTATGGCATATTTGCACGCATTCCAATTCTTTGTTGGCATGCGAGATATTAAGGGTTCTGATAAAAGTAATTTTATCAATAACTTACTATAAACATTAAAGCATACAAGTTTACGTACGCTTATAAATATTAAATTTTCTTCTTGCTTTGTTCATTCAACATAGTTATGACCTTGATACATCTCAAACCATCTCTTCTACTTTCGCCCGCTGTAACTAATGCCATTCAGAAGCAAATGTGAAATTGGCAGCAGATTATATATAATCACGTCGAGTATGCTTGTTTAATGTTTAGCTTCTTACATATTTGTTGCTGTTCTTAGTTATTGAAAAATATTGAATTTGTGCAAAGCAGACCCGCAGCAATACAAATATTTTCAATGTTTGCTTTCTATTTTGACATACCCTAAGCTATTGCTGACTATATCAATTTCAAAACGGTTAATTCTATTACATATATCTGATATCGGATTGACAAATTTAGCGATATAATTTTATATTATTTTAATTTATGTACATATATTGTGCAATAGAAAGTAGTCGTGCTTGTATGGATGTGGTACACCATGACGTATACTTAACTTTCGTTCCGTCGATATGCGCTTGTAGTTACAAGTACCTCATAAAAATTTTGGCTTAAATTTGAAGGCATTCTTGTTGTTTTGTATACTAAAACTTTCAAAAATATTATTTTGTGTTGTGTAAGGAGGATCCTAATGAAGTGTAAAAATTTCACTGGAAATTTTAAATCGAAACACAAAAAGCCCAAATGCCGAGCCAATGTTTGCTTGGTCATATACATAGTACAAAAAAGGCGTTAGTATCCAGCTCTCGTAAAGCTCGACGTGTAACATATATCTGTATGTGTATTTCAAGAAAACCAGTGTTTTGAAATTAACAAAAGCTAGTCAAGGGGTTGAAGTTAAAACAGAACATAGGTTTTTTACGAGAAGCAAACAATTTCTATAACATCGATAAATTTTCGATAACAATACGATAAATTTTCTATAACAATTCGATATATTTTCAGTAACATTTGGTATTCCATTGGTAACTTTTTGATGAATAAACCATTATTTTCAATGATGAATCCATAGCTTTTCGAAAGTATTGGATAATTTTTCAGTTACAAACCAATAACAAGCCGGTAACAAATAAATAACACTTCTATTTCTAATTACTCACTCATATTTCTAATTAATAAATTCTGAAATTAAACTGTAATGTTCAATAGTATATCTTTGTTTGTAATATAACATTGTGAGAATCACGATATATCTTAAATTTAAACTGTTGAGTTGTATATTTATATATCTCTTATATTATGCAGTCGACCATTTCAAGTTTGTCGTCGACTTTAAAAAATAAATAAATAAATGTATAAATAAATTCTCGTATCCAGAGAGGACTTTACTTTTCAATTGCCTGCCTAGTTCAATTAATGACTGATGTTGTTGTTTGTATTAACGCTGGTTCCCAAATAAAAGAATTATTTATTTTAAGTTCTATATTTTGTTGCTTCTCACCATCTAAACTCAACATTGCGCTTCTTTTTTCAAATTAAAATAAATAGAAATTACGGTGCGAGTATTCTAAACGATGATATCAATGTCGGCAGCATACACCAGGATCTGCAAGCTATTATTAAATATTCTTTTGCTGAGTGGTAAATCTCTGCAGGTTGTATTATTTTCCCAAGCATCAAAATAAAGAAATCGCTATATAGTGGCCTAGTCTGAAACCTCGTTTAGTTTCAAACAGCTCGGAGAAGTCCTATAAAATCTGAGTGAGCTAATTTTGGTGCTCAGCCACAGTCGTAAAAGTAAGGGCAGCTCCTTTTGAAGCTTTCAAAGAAGGCTTTAAAATCAACGAAAAGGTGATGTGTGTAAATTCTTTTTTTTTGCGGATTTTTTTCTGGACTCTGCGCATTGTTAAAATCTGGTCTACGATAGATTTATCAGGTCTGAAGCCGCACTGATAAGGTGCAATCAGCCGATTCACGGAGGGTTTCAATATTTCGCACAATATACTTGACAGGAACTTATATGCGTCAATAAGAAGGCTGGTTCCACGACAGTTGGTGGTGTTTGCAGGATCCCCCTTCTTTTGAACAGGGCAAAGAACACTTGGATTTCTATCGTCAGGCAAACGCTTCTCCGACCATGCGTGGGTTAGGTTAAAGTGGCCACCGGTGCGACCACCATTGCACTTATGCCCATAAAGTTCCCATTGCCATACCACGGGGATATCTCCCTTACTCAAACCAACAGGTCGATTTAGCAAACGTCAGAAATTTCTTATGTTCCACCTTAGCCAGATCGCAAACATCATCAAAGAAGGGAGATCCCAGATATTTCTTCCTCTGGCGTCAAAGCGCAGGAAAATCGCACAGAAAATGCTTGAATGTTTTTATCTCTTCTTCGTCTTTGCAGCTCCTGCAGTAGTCATTATAGGGAGCAACCAGCCGTTGTGTTTTCCTCCCGATTGCTATAATTCCAACCACCAGAGATATGTTCCCCAAGAGGAGGGAGACTTTTCGTGTGTCTCTCGTCATATTCCGGCCACACTAGCAGGATTCAAGATTGCTTCACACACCCTTTCAAAGTGAACTTGCAGGTAGCGAGCGGCATGATCGATCCCTTCCAGGATGACGAAAGCGGAACGGGTTAGTGCAGTCTGGCCATCACAGTAAATACAAATTTGGTTATACGCGTGAAAAGCATTTCTCAAGTGCTCAAAGGCCTCGTAAATAGCGGCCACCTCCACCTGAAAGACGCAGCAATTATCGGGTAGGCTAAAGCATTTATTACACCCTAATTGTGTACAAAGACACCGCTGTCCACTTTATTATCGAGTTTGGAGCCGTCAGTATATATCTGCAGCCTATCGCTCAGGTCCAGCGGCTCCTTCAACCAATAATCTCTGTCCGGTATAACAACTTCGTACTTCATATCGAAAAAGACAGTCGGAGCGCAATAGTCCTACGAAGGCGAATCTCCACATTGTCTCTCCAGCCGGATACCTGTAGCAGCAGCAAATCAGAAAAGGCCGCACATTGCTTGGCCATTAAGTCTATTGGCACCACATTAAACAGAGTGTCCAGCGCCACCCCAGGGTTTGTGCGCAGACTAGAGCTCTTATTTGTACCTTCTGGAACAGCTGTAGTTTTGATTTAGTATCTAAGCTCGTTCACTATACTAATGTGTCGTATAAAAGGATTGGTCTTAACACAGCAGTGTAGATCCACAGGTTAATATCGCGTGATAGTCCCCATCTTCGCGCAGCAGCTCCCATACAGCTGTACAGTGCCACCTAGGCTTTTTTCACACGCTTTTGTGCGTTTCCCCTCCATCTATCACCGGCAGGTGGAACGCATGTATATTATATTTCCTAGTGCACAGAACCAGTTCAGTTTTGGCTGAATTGTAAGCTCTACAGACAAATATAACGATTACAAGGTCTCTTTTTCGGTCTACTGACACTGGCCTATTCAACTAAATCTTCGAAGATCTGAAGAAATAACATAAACAAACATCTTTTGATGACATCAATTGAGGTTGGCTTCATATCTGGCCAATAGCTCTTGCTACATAGGTGTACGAGAAAATATGAGAAAGAAAAATATATTTTCAATTTCGTTGACGAGCTTTTCTCTAGCGTTTTGCAATAACGAAAAACTCTCGCAAGAAGCAGTCAGCTAGTTAATTCTGTAGTTTTTAAATTATTAAACCAGATCTGCGATAGAGCATTTTGCTTTAAAATTTACAAGAAAAAACAAACACAAATTCTTTTATATTATTAAGAGCGCAATTCAATTTGCACAAAAAATGTGCGGAAAATCCATAAATTATAAATTATAAATTCTGTCCAAATCAATGTCAGTTGTTTTCAACGCTTTCATTTAATAACTTGATTGTCTTTCAGTTATTTTTGTTGTTCATCTTTTATTTAAATAAAACTGACCTTAATAATCATAGCAAGAGAATATTTTTGATTTGTTCGTTTTCAGAAAAATTAAATTAAATTGTAGTTTTGTGCAAAAAATAAAAATGTTTTTAAATAAAACTTTTAATTTTTTGTTGTTTTATCGGCCTACTGATTTGTAAGATCGTGGGTTTGAATCAAGCTTAAGGCCTAAAAATAATTATTTTACCATTATTATTGTTATGATAATTTTTTTTTTAATTGAAAAAATTATTATATTAGAATAGAATAAAGAAAAAATTTAGACAACTGCCAAAGCTCGTTGTATAGATCCATTTCGGGAACTGCTAAATTCCTTCATCGGCAACGTTTAGGCGCCGCTATTAACACCATTCAGCCATCACAGCGGTTTTTTTGTTTGTCTTCATTATTCCTATTTCTATTCTGTTTCTTGCCAATTGATATTCACAGCACTGCGATATCTGTTGCAGAATGGATGTGAAAATTGGACTTGTTTGATGGCAATCATTGCCATGATGGTTGAATGGTTATAGCAGCGGCGCATAAACGTACCGATGAAGGAATTTAGCAGTTCCCGAAATGGATCTATACAACGAGCTTTGGCAGTTGTCTAAATTTTTTCTTTCTTCTATTGTAATTTAATAATTTTTTCAATTAAGAAAAAATGTATCATAACAATAATTACACTGGTTTACAGCCAAAATGCACCAGAGACGCCATTATGAAATTCCTATATAAAGTCACCACCTGATTCCGAAAATCAAGGTTATTTTTAATTTTATGGTAAGGTTTTTGAGATATTTACGAATAACCGTTTTTTCAAAAAAAAAAAAATTAGGTCCACTTAATCATATATATCTCAAGAAGAAATTGAGTTATTCCAAAACGGTTTAAAGTCTTTAAAAGGCAATAAAATTTTCTATAAACTGGGTATACAACACTTTTTTCTATGCCCTGCACATTCAAAGGTAACGAACAATCATTACGGATTTTTTCGAGTTGTTTTGTAAAAATATAAAAAAAATTTGTAATTTGCGAGGACGGATCTCTAAAACTTTTTATTTTTTTGCAGATTTTTTTTCTCTCTAAGCTCTATTTTATTACAAAAAAATAAGCTTTCATTCAACAAAATCGATGGACTAATACAAAAGTTATAAGCATTCAAGTAAATATATCCATTTAATACTTAAGTACCCTACTGGTACATATGGGTTAGTATTTGCTAACTAACAGATGAAAGCTTATACCTTTTGTATTCGTCCATCGATTTTGTTGAATGAAAGCTTATTTTTTGCTGTAATAAAACAGAGCTTAGAGAGAAAACAAAATCTGCAAAACAATAAAAAGTTTTCGAGATCCTTTCTCGCAAAATACAAATTTTTTTATACTTTTACAAAAAAAATTGAAGAAATCCGTAATGATTGTTCGTTATCTTTGAATCTGCAGGGTTTAGCAAAAAATATTGTATGCGGAGTTTATAGCAAATTTTATTGCCTTTTAAAAGCTTTAAACCCTTTGGGAATTGTCCAATTCCTTCTGGAGATATATATGATTAAGTGGACGCATTTTTTTTTTTTTTTTTTTTTTTTTTTTTGAAAAAAATGGTTATTCGTAAATATCTCAAAAATGTTACAATAGAATTAACAATAACCTTAGTTTTCGGAATCAAGGGGTGATTTTACATAGGAATTTAATAATGGCCTCTCTGGTGCAGAAGAAAAGTTGGAATTTGTGATCCAGTGTTATCGGTTTGCCTTGAGCTTGATTCAAACCCGCGACCTTAAAAATTTTCATATGAAACACAAAACAAATGAATAATATACAAACACCACTTCTAAAGAAATTTATTATTCAATAAAGAATTTACTATTAAAATGTGTATGTGGGTAGTAAACACACACACTCTATTTATGTAGAAAATTACACTAAATTTATTCAAATTTTTGAATTTACGTAAATATTAATTTGAATTGAAATCAAGTACTGGAGTATTATTAAAATTGAACCAGAGTCGCTTGGAGCTCCTATTTCCCATACCTAAATAAATATACAGTAAACTGTATTGATTTCCAATACACGCGCACAGCACGGCTTTTTAACGAGAAGCCACATAAGCTTAAGTCCAGCTGAAAGAGAGAGAGAGAGCGTAGGAGTGCTTGTCGTACGTAATGTCGCCTAGTGTGTAGCGATCGAAGGGCGGTGACTGTTCTCTAAAAAGAGAGGTAGAGTTATAGCTACGACGGAGTACTAGTAGTCAAGGTGACACTTAGAGAGAGTATATCACTAGACGGAATTAATAACAGTGATGCTTCGGAGAGTGATGCTGTTCACGCAGAGAGCAGTTTTAAGCGACGTTGGTTCTCATCAGAGTGTGTCGACGTCGGAAACAGTAACGGTGTTGCTTTGGATAACAAAGGTCTATTAGCAGCGTTGCCATAGATTTTTTTCCAAGTCGTCAAACGCCGCCCAAAAAATGGTCAAAAATCTTCATATCTATGGCAGCAACCAAAGTCGAGTTAGAACGAAATTGGGTTATTACCAGTTGCCGTACGATGAGATCGTTCAACAATATTATCTTTAAAAGCGTTTTCCTGAAGATTGTCTTTCATTGTTATTTCTTGTTACCACATATAACATATAAAATCCTTTTTAATTTATTCCGTTTTATTTTATAAATGACAAAAACATTTTAAAAGATAAATTTTGTATTACATATAAATGGTACTTAATTTCAGTATATTTCATTTCTTATAGCGTTTTCTTTGCTGGCTGGTGTTATGCTTTTTGTACGTCGTGTAAGGGTTGTAAATATATTTTGTTCTATTCTAAAAAACAGGTAACGCCTTTACGGGGTATTTCGTTCTTTTGTGAAAATTGTTGCCTGCTAGCAACGCAAAAGCGTTACACTTTTACCCTGCATAAAATGGCGGTGTAGCAGTGCAACTCTGTAAACCAGCTGATCGTGACAGTTTATTTTCGTAACTTTTGAACCTTAGAAATGTCTTCAAAATATGTCTTAAATTCTAAAAACTTCAATTACCTATACTCGCTATCAATATCCCGAACAATTTTCTAATCTATTGTGTGTAGAATGTTGCAAGACCAGATGCAAAGAACAACTTCTTTGTTATCCAAGAAACTTAAGATTTGTAGTACAACATTCTTCAAAACCTTTTTAATGTGATCATACAATTCACTATAAAAATAACACAATCTTGTTTAAATTTGACTTTTTCTTGCTCGGAAGTATTAGAGGCAGTCTTAAATCGTTTCATTACAGAATCGTCCAAGCGTCATTATAGTTGAAAATCGTCAAAATGACGACGGCGTCGTCAATCTGTCAACGCTGTCTATTAGCAAAGGTGACGCTCAGAGGGAACGTAACGGCGTTGGCTCTCACCAGAGAGTCATGGTGATGTCGGTAATAGTTTAGAATCTATACTATCTATATACATGTAGCTCAATGGTTCAACACGGGAAGTAAAAAAAGTGGTCTTATACCAACGGTATAAACATCCTCTTACTTGTAAGGAACGCTTGCGCTTTTATCTCTCTCAAAAGAACCGGGGGAGAGCAGTTGACCAAAGTCAACATTGATAATCAAATCCCCCCCCCTTGCTCGTTTAAGAGAGGCTCTTAATTCAATATGTTGGCTCTCACAGGTTACTGGGGGAATCCGACCTGTCACAGGCATTTGGACGTTTTCCATTATCACTCAAACAGAATTCTCGTGCACTAGCTTTCTTCTGAGTAAAAGGGGAGGCAGATACCTTCTTACTCAGAAAAAAAGGGGGAAAAGTAGATTTTTTCCGATAGGGAATACTTGGTAGACAGCCGCGATAAACAGCCCCATCTAACACAAAGGGAATTCCTTGCCAGCCACCATAAAAACTGACAGCCACTTCACTCAACTACCAGGAAGTGCCTTTAATGACGGTCAAGTTGTAGTCTTGTAAATTGTCGCCTATGAACACATTGAGAACTGCTTCCTATTGCTTGCTAAAAAAAAAACTAAATATGTTACTTTGGATTGATGTGTGTAGATGATGCTTTTAGACCACCTCCGCAGCATACGCCAGTGTCATTGCCTTTGCTAGTTCATCAGATTTCTCGTTTCCCTCAATGCTCCCGTGACCAGGAAACCATACTAGCGCGATGCTTGCGAAATTAGCTGCGACAAAAAGCGATCTCTTGCAGCTGCCCTCACTCTCACTCTAGCACTCCTTCTCCTTCTACCACACAATCATCGTCTGCTCCCTCTTATATCACTATTTCAACCAATTCCACGCTCCAACTCATACTCCCTCTCACACTTTGACTTTATCGCTAACTTCCTTTTTAAAGGGATGTGATTTTTAAGTTTTAGCCTTATTTTTTTTTAATCCCATGAAAGTCTTTCGATAACAAGATAAAAATAAGAATAATATATCATAACACAGTTGACGTGCTTTTCGCACAACAGCGCCTAAAAGATTTCCATTTAAATGCAAATCTCATTTTAAGTGCAAATCCTCTAGCCAAACCGCAGCAGTCAAACCACACCAAACTTAAACACTCAATTCCCAGTTAACTGTGACATTCTTCGGATATGTTTGACGCCTTTTTTATTACTTCCGTTAATGGTGATTTTTGTTTTTTATAGCAATTTTTTTTTTCGTTTTTTTCATATTGCTTTTATTTCCTTGTCTTTTTTTATATTTTAAATCTTGTTTTATGACTGACTTCATAACACAGTCACACGGAAACACTTTCTGTCGTCTTTTCGAAGAGACGTTTTATTGCCATCTTAATGACATATGCATTACGACAGCAAACAGACCATAATAATAATTGTAAGCTACACCCAACATGGGTGATGATAACTTTTGCAAAATTGCTTTACATACAAATTCAATTTCATGAAATTTACTGCGTGGCCAAAAAAGCTACAAAAATGCTAAAAAAAAATATTAAAAAAAAAATAATAAAATTAAACGCAGAATAAAATAATGCGTAAACAAGGATGCAATAGATAAGTGTACACTCACGGATAAAAGTATTCACACAAGAACTTTTTGCTGTGTTCACCTTATATTAATACTATAACGAATTCTGGAGATTTCTGATATTTATGCACCTTTTGCTAAAGTTTGAAGCGCTAAACTGTTGAATAAATCACTCCAATATTCACTGTTGCAAACTGGTCTTTATTTAGCTTACTTCGGTGTAGTACTTCACAACCAATAGCGTGTTTAAATCAAAACTGACTAGTCATTCCTCAGCTGGCGCTGCTTTTATGCTCTCTGTTGCATCGTCCGCATTTTTCTACTAAGGTCTAGATGTTTCGCCTTCTACAACTGTTGTATCTCCTGCTTGATAATTGAGCTATATGCGTGTGTATGTGTGAGTACCAACTTCGGCTGATGACTACATGTGTGGGTGTGAGATATCACCTCACTTCGAGCTGCTAGTTATGTGTGTGCATGTTCATAAATTTGGCTTCTTACTGTATTTGTGTTGTGATTATTTACAAACAGCATAGTGATGCTAATATTCGTCAGAATATAAATTTTGCAATTTTTTTATAAAAACATGTACTGATATAAAATAAAATCAATAAAACTAAATTTCATACAAGTTCAGAAGAATTAAATAAAGAGTGCCACAGGGTGGTATTCTATCCCCGCTTTTGATTAACTTCTACACACCGAAGCTCGCTTCGTCATCAGAAAGAGTTATCACAGTATCCTACGCCGATGACTGCTCTATAATGTCTACAGGTTCCGGTGAAAATATGAATGAGATAATTAATAAAATAAAAGTTATATCCCTCATTCCTCTACAGTGTATTGGCCTCACAAAACCTGATATTGTCACCGCCCAAATCATCGACGACCTTATTAACAATATACACCGACTGTTTTACATTCCAAAATGCTGAGTGTGCAGTTGTAGCTAAAATCCAGAGCATTAATAAAATGCTCAAATCTCTTACCAGCAGTAAGTGGGGTAAAGATAAACATTACCACTAACAAAACAATGGTCTGGCCGCTTGCATGCTGAATTGGAGACGCGAGCCTAAGGGTAACTCACTGAAAATTAAAGGCCTATCCAAACATCGCTCTCAGAAATGCTACGGGCTGTCTTTTCATGTCCGCAGAATACCAACTTAACAGTGAGTTGAGACTACTCCCTATTTGGGAGAGAACTGAAATGCTGAACAAACAGTGTCTGTTGAACGCCCGCAATCTTGCGCATCCCAACAAACATATGGTCCAAGAGGCGCCATTCCAGGGACTAAATAATTTATATCGGCAAGCATTATGAAGAAAAACGACATCCGATAACTCAGCTCTATGTGGAAGAAAAGCACAAAGATATATTCAGAGATATCCACAAAAAGACGTCATATCTCTACGCCAGAAATGGGCCAGTGCATCCCTTTCTTAAAAGAAAGCCACATTCCCAAAGAGATGCGTATCACTCTAGCTCAACTTCGATTTAGATACCATGATAGGTTAAACTCTTGCTTATCCAAAATTAACTACAATTTACTTAATGCATGCCCTGCTTGCAACGTGTCCCCACATCATACCAACCATCTTTCCAACTGCTATGTGGAACCAAGGCCTATAATACACCTATCTATCTTGTACACACCTATTGAAAATACAAGTTTCCTTGGACATAGTAGGAGATGAAAATTTTATAGTACTCGCAGCATTTGGGTGGGGCGAAGAACTGCCACAACAACAACTACGTTTCAGCTTGTTAAGCAAAATTTACGAAAATTCTAAAATCTTCACTAAGAATTTTTCTGGGTGTGCGGTTCTGTAGCTCGTTAGATTTTTGCTTAATTAGGTGCTTAAAAAAATTTTCTGATTTTTGGAAATTTTTTCTGTCAGCTGAGTCGAGCATTTTCTTCTACGTAAACTTCTGAACGTCATTTTTTTATAATGAAACAATTTTCAACTCAGATGTTGAACTTTGCCTTAAAAATTGCGAAAATTATTTTACTAAAGATGAAAACAACAAGCAGTCCTTGCGCGAATACTTTTTTCCATTAGTGTATGTGTTTAGGTTTGTACGTATGTTGGATATAGAGCAGCAATACAGCAATAAAATACCTAGCACGCTGATAGTATAACGTGTGTTGGGAAAAACGAAGAAAATATGTACGTAAGCAAAGATAATGTTTTGCAAATAAGTTGAGAAGAACCGCTCGTGCATAAAACGTGTGAGTAAATTGGAGCATAAAGTCTTTGAAAAGCATTTGGAAAGTAACGAAATTCATGATAAAAAAATTAAAATTTTGATGTTAAAAGTGTCATGGGGCTTCCGAATTCATGCCTACCAAGTAGTATATTCTATTTACTCATACTTTCACTCTTCTGTCAGAAAAGACTTTGCGAAAAATAACAAGTAAGGAAGGCTAAGTTCGGATGTAACTGAACATTACATACTCAGCTGAGAGCTTTGGAGACAAAATAAGGGAAAATCACCTTGTAGAAAAATGAACCTAGGGTAACCCTGGAATGTGCTTGTATGACATGGGTTTCAAATGGAAGGTATTAAAGAGTATTTTAAGAGGGAGTGGGTAATAGTTCTATAGGTGAACGCCATTTAGCGATATCGCCATACAGGTGGACCAGGGCTGACTCTAGAATTTGTTTGTACGATATGGGTATCAAATGAAAGGTTTTAATGAGTATTTTAAAAGGGAGTGGGCCTTAGTTCTATTGTTGGAAGCCTTTTCGAGATATCACCATAAAGGTGGACCAGGGGTGACCCTAGAATTTGTTTGTATGATATGGGTATCAAATGGAAGGTATTAAAAAGTATTTTAAAAGGGAGTGGGCCATAGTTCTATAGGTGCACGCCATTTCGGGATATCGCCATAAAGGTGGACCAGTGGTGACTGTAGAATATGCTTGTACGGTATAGGTATCAAATGGAAGGTGTTAGTGAGCATTTTAAGAGGGAGTGGGCCTTAGGTCTGTAGGTGGACGCCTTTTCGAGATATCACCATAAAGGTGGGCCAGGGGTGAACCTAGAATATGCTTTTAAGTTATGGGTATCAAATGGAAGGTGTTAGTGAGCATTTTAGGAAGGAGTGGGCCTTAGGTCTATAGGTGGACGCCTTTTCGAGATATCGCCATAAAGGTGGACCAGGGGTGACTCTAGAATGTGTTTTTACGATAAGTGTATCAAATGAAAGGTTTAATTAGTATCTTAAAAGGGAGTGGGCCTTAGTTCTATAAGTGTGTTGCGTGAATTCATGTGGCGATAATTTCGCAGCTCAAGTCAGCGTTAATTTAATTTATTCTAAGTGCATATACAGGTAGATTATTTTAAGTAGAAATATGTATTTATGTCTTCATTCAAAGAGGTTATTTTACATAAACATATGTAGTCAGTTGATAAGAGCCACGAAGAAAGAGAAACAAACACACTTCACGTTATCAAAGCCTAAGAGCAGAAGTTGTTGCTCACACAGACACACGCATATAGCTAAATAACCAAATATGAGATACAACAATTGCAAAAGGCATGTTCGTGAAAAACCTAGATCTTAGGACAGGTATGCGAGCGAGGCAACAGGCCCCTGCAAAAAATGCGATTGGTCTAGGATGAATACGGAATGAGTCGCAAAGGAGTATGCGGCCAATGTGAGTTTTGATCTCTTTGTATGAGTTGAAATGCTCCCTTTTGTTTGAGCATGTCCTATGAAGAGACTGATTATACCCATTTATACCCGAAAGGGATCGATAGGAACATATGAAGACTTGTCCCTTTTCGTTTCATGCAACCAATAGCAGCTTTCATCTCTTTGTATGAGTTGAACTGTTCCCTTTTGTTTGAGCATGTCCTATGAAGAAACGAATTATACGGAAAAGGATCGATAAGAACATATGAGGACTAGTCCCTTTTCGGGTCAATAAGTACCCAAATAGGGCCCAGTCGCATTTTTCATAGCAGAAACACAATCGAAGGTATACCAAGCCGTCAAATCTATTTGATGTAAGTTGTTTGCCCGTTTTCAAAAAGGAATAAAAAATATTCTCCAAAATTTTAACCCTAACTCCGGCGAAGTCGTTAAGTCCTAGTAATTAAAGTTCGGTATAGGTCGATTCAATCACTTCTAATCTTTTTTTCACTCATTTCGTTGCCGTTCTTTTAAATATTTCTTCCACAAGCTGGATCGACTTGGTTTCCAACCAGGTCTCACTCAGTGGATATCTTCTTATCTCTGCGGTAGAACGCAACAAGTAATTTTTAAAAATACTCTTTCAGAGGTCATTAATGTTCCCTCTGGCTTTTGATATAACGAATGTGATAAAATTATTGCTTAGTTCCATTCATGAATGGTAGAAAAGGTATGTAGTCTTCTATTTGTGCTTCCTATTCTTGTTCATCCCTTTTTATACTCAGCTGAGCAGAGATAACAGAGTATATTAACTTTGTTCGCATAACGCTAATCCGTAACGGCATAAACTAATCGAGATAGGTATATACTTCTATATTTCAAAATGATTTGGGTGAAAGAAGAAATTCATTTAGCCGTGTTCGTCCGTCCGTCTGTCCGTCCGTCTGCAAACACGATAACTTGAGTAAATTTTGAGGTAACTTGATGAAAATTGTTATGTAGGTTCCTGGGCGCTCATCTCAGATCGCTATTTAAAATGGACGAAATCGGACTACAAGCACGCCCACTTTTTCGATATCGAATATTTCGAAAATTGAAAAAATACCATAATTCTGTACCAAATATGAAAAAAGAGATGAAACATGGTAATAGAATTGGTTTATTGACGCAAAATATAACTTTTGAAAAAACTTTATAAATCGGGTGTAACACCTACCATATCAAGTAGAAGAAAATGAAAAAGTTCTGCAGGGCGAAATCAAAAGCTCTCGGAATCTTGGCAGGAATACTGTTCGTGGTATTACATATATAAATAAATTAGCGATACCCGATAGATGATGTTCGGGGTCACCCTGATCCACAGTTCGGTCAATATCTCGAAAATGCCTTCACATATATGTAAGGTCATAGTCAAATCTGGCATCACAGTGGTAATTCTATATACATGCATCTCTGCATAGAATGGATTGGTTGTCTATACATTACTGATTGCTCTCTTTTATCTTTTTAATGTACTAATGTGTTAAAATGAATTTCTATCTAATATGTTAATTTGAATGAAAATGAATAAATAGTGTTCATCTAACAGCCATCCTTACAGGTCAGAAGTGAGACCGAGACCTTTACGCGAAGTAATTGTTAATTGAAAAAAATTAAAAATTATAATCGGTTGAGCAATAAAAAACGTATTAAATTATCGGTGTGCGAAAATTGATAAAGAACAAAAGTAAAGCGCCGCGAAGTGAAGTTGCGGTATAGAAATCAATTTCTTCTATAACTTTTGAGAAAATTTAAATAAATGCTATAATTTTGTGATCGAATGCGCGTACGAATGGACGAGCATCGTATACATATATACAAGTGTTAAACGCTAAGTGTTAAGAGCGATAGTGTTGTTGTTGGTGTTGAATGCGCGTATGAATATCCGAGCATTGCACATACTGATATACATACAATCGAAATTGGTTTCGCGTTATTACATTTGTTGTGCATACATACAAACGTTTGTTAAGGGTGTTTAGAAAATAACATTGAATGCGAAACATTTGGAGGTACATATAATCTGTGTATGCCAAATAAGTGTGTGCGTAGAAAATTCGCGAAATTTCTAGATCAATCGGGAAAAGACAGTGAGTTTGTATAGTAATTCATTTTAGTGAGAAGTTCTAATAAGAATTAAAATGTCTTTGAGAGTAAAGATAAGTTCACTGAGAGTCGATGAACTCAAAGAGCAATTGCGTGCTCGTGATCTCTCAACAGTAGGAACGAAAGCTGAGTTGGTACTTCGTTTATCGGAATGTGTGAATGCCGATGAAATTGAAGTTCAAAATAATGAATGTGGATTGCAAGAACAAGTGAACGATTTGCGTAGCATGGTGGAAAACATGGTGACAGCTGTTCGAAGCTTAACTGACCACATGCAAGCAAACAATAATAATAGCACCAGCGTAGAAAGACAAAGTGATAATGTTGGTAGAGAGAGAATAAATAACTCGCCACACAGTTCGAATGTTACAGTGGGACGAAATGTTAGTGTGAAGGAAATTGCCGAAACAATTCCTGAATATAACCCCACTAGTGAGAATTCTTTGACAGTGTATCAATTTGTTGATCGTGTAAACAGTGCGATTAATGCATACCAATGGGACGAAAAGTGTTTACTGTTAGCTGTGTATAGTAAGATAAAAGGTGCTGCAAGAATGTGGCTTGATGCATCACCTCAATTTCACTCAAGTTGGGTTGAATTTGCAAACGATTTAATAAGTGAATTCGGGCATGAATTAAATGAGGCAGAAGTGCATTGTAAAATGGCAAGTGCAACACGTAAACAAAACGAAAACATTATGGACTATTGTTTTAGAGTGAGTGGACTTGGTCGTCGATACGGGTTGAGCGAAAATGCAATAATTAAATATTGTCGTGACGGGCTTAAGCATCGCGAGCTACAGTTGGCAATATCGGCGGTTCGGTTTAAATCGGTAAAAGAAATGCGTGAAACAATCGAGGACTATTTAGAAAATTCGGTGGTGACGAAGAATATTATAAGTGATACTCGTGGCACCCCGCGTGGTAACAAACCGTATACGAGTGGAATTAAAAGCGAATATGAGAAAAGTGATATACAGAAGGAAAAAGTAAAATGCTTTAATTGCCAAGAACGAGGACATTACGCGCAGGAGTGTAAAAAGGCAAAACAGCCACGTCGTTGTAAAGATTGTACCAAATTCCACGGTAGCGGTGAACCAGAAAATTGTGGTAAAAAGAGTAGCGTTAAACTAACTCAAGTTAATCAGCAAATGAAATTCGGCGAGAAATATATCAAAATAAAAGGTAAGTCATTTTTGGCTTTTATTGATACCGGTAGCGAATGTAGCATGATAAAGCGGTCAATAGCAGATACTTTGCCGATACCACATCAAGAGTGTTCGATGGTAATTTATGGTATATGCGGCGGTAGAAAATGTTTAACGGAGAAACTGAAGGCATCAATTGATTTAGACAATGAGGTAGTCAACATAGATTTGTTTGTTGTTGACGATGGTGTTATATCAACTGAGATTCTTCTTGGGCAGGACGTATTTACAAATAAAGACGTAGTAGCAAGAATATCGAATAAAGATTTCGAGTTTTCATCACAAGTAGCAAAAGCAAACGTAGAAAAAACAGACAGAAAAGCGGATGATATTGTGAACAGGGGCGATGAGCAAATTAAAGATGAATTTCAAAAACTTTTAAATGATAATAGCGATATATTTTCTGAGGGCTTACGAAGCATTGGGTTAACTAATGAAATCGAAATGAAGATCGAGTTGACGACGAATGAAGCTATAGCACAAAAACTTTTTAGGGTTCCAGAGCCGAAGAAAGAAATTATAAGAAAAATTATTAATGAACTTTTAGAATGCGACATTATAACGAAATCTCAGTCGGAGTATGCTAGTCCAGTAGTCTTAGTAACCAAGAAGAATGGGGGCGAACGCCTCTGTGTAGACTTTAGGCTAATCAACAAATATACAGCGAAAGAGATTTATCCAACTCCAAACATCGAGGAGCGCTTGAGTGAAGCGATGAAGTTTAAGTATTTTTCAATACTTGATTTAAACAGCGGCTATTATCAAGTACCAATAAAAGAAGAGTGTAGGAAATTCACAGCGTTTATAACTACCGAGGGCTTGTACGAATTTAAGCGAATGCCTTTTGGGCTTAAAAATGCACCGGCGGTATTTCAACGGTTAATGCAGAATATTGCTGAGAAAACGAGACCCGGGGATATGATTCATTATATGGATGATATCTTAGTAGGGAGCAACAATATTCAAGAAATGAACGAGAAGTTAGCGAGAGTTTTCAAAGCATTGAGACAGCTAAACGTAACATTAAATAAAAACAAATGCCAGTTTTTCAAGCAGACTATCGAGTTTCTAGGCCATGAACTTCACCCTGATGGAGTAAGTCCAGGGAGTATGAAGACAGCAGCGATTGAGTGTTTCCCTTTTCCGAAGTCAGTTACAGATGTTAGAAAGTTTTTAGGACTGAGCGGATACTTCCGAAGATTTGTGGCGGGGTATTCAATTGTGAGCGAACCATTGCGAAATTTGTTGCGGAAAAATCAGCCATTTGAATGGGCTGAAAAACAAGAAACGGCTTTTTGTAAGTTAAAACAAGCTTTGACATCAAAACCAGTTATGACAGCGTATAGAGTTGAGGCAGAACATCAGATTCATACGGACGCTAGTTCAGTAGGAATCGCAGGCGTTTTAATGCAGAACGAAGATGGTGACTGGAAGCCAGTTGCCTACTACAGTAGATCCACTACAGAATGTGAGCGAAAGTTTCATAGCTACGAGCTTGAGGGTTTAGCTGTGGTTAGTAGCTTAGAACGGTTCAGATTTTACGTGCAAGGTAAGCATGTTGTCATAGTTACTGACTGCAGTGCGGTGACATCGACTATGAACAAAAGAGAACTAATACCAAGAATAGCGCGTTGGTGGTTACGTATACAAGATTTTGACGTAACATTTGAGCATCGGGTAGGTAAGCGTATGGAGCATGTTGATTTCCTGAGTAGAACACCATACGAAGAAAACGAAGAATTAGATACAGCATCCTTAAAAGTAGCAAAGACATCACTAGAAACCAACGATTGGGTTTATACGATGCAGCAGCAAGATACAAATTTACGGGATATCATCAAGAAAATAATGACCGGCGATAAAACATTGAATGACGAGTACAAGGTGGAAAATGGTAGACTTTATCGTAGGAATAAAGGTAAATTGTTATGGGTAGTTCCAAATTCGATGAGGTACAAAATTATACAAAATGTACATGAAAAAGTAAAGCACCTGAGTATCGAGAAGACTTTAGAAGAGACCCAAAAATATTTTTGGTTCCCCAGAATGCGTTGTTTTGTGAAATCGTTTATCAAGTCATGCATAGAGTGTGCGTATAATAAGCAGTGTGGTGGTAAGCAAGAAGGCGAGTACCATTATAGCGATATGGAGCCAATACCCTTTAAGACAGTCCATCTAGATCATCTAGGGCCATTCCCTAAGAGTAAGAAACAGAATGAGCACATATTAGTTTTTGTCGACGAATTTACAAAATTTACAATCGTGAGAGCAGTAAGAAGTACAGCGACGCGACATGTGGTGGCGATATTAAATGAGGTCAGCAGTTATTTTGGCATACCAGCGAGAATAGTGACTGATAGAGGGACAGCGTTTACGTCCAACGACTTTAAGAAATATTGTAGCGAAAATGACATAAAACATATTTTGAATGCAGTACGAACACCAAGAGCGAATGGACATGCTGAAAGGGCAAATCGAACGATTATGAGCATGTTATTGACATCAACAAGCGAGAATAGAGTGTGGGACGATGAACTTCGAGCAATACAATGGACATTAAATTCAACTAAGAATAAAACTACAGATCGATCTCCACAAGAATTACTTTTTAACTTTAAACCACGAGATATACTACAAAATAAACTAATACTAGCATTACATAAAGACGAAATGATAACCAGCGATGAACTAAAGGATATACAACTAAAAGCAACAGAAAGAATAAATAATGAACGAGTCAAAGCAAAGAAACGTTTCGATGAGCGACATAAGAAACCAATAATCTATAGCGTTGGTGATTTAGTCTTAGCAGAAAACGAGCCTGCCAGTACCGGAAGTTCACGTAAATTAGAACCTCCGTACAAAGGGCCATTCATCATAACGAACGTCATTGGGAACGATCGATATTCAATTGAGGATGTGCCAGAATCGAGTCGTAAGAAGCGACACTATTCTTCGATATATGCATCTGACAAATTAAAACCATGGTGTATACTTCCAAATTTTGATGGGTACAGTGATGACAGCGGTGGATCCGAGGGCGAATCCAGTGATCAGGATTGGCCGAATGTAAGGTCATAGTCAAATCTGGCATCACAGTGGTAATTCTATATACATGCATCTCTGCATAGAATGGATTGGTTGTCTATACATTACTGATTGCTCTCTTTTATCTTTTTAATGTACTAATGTGTTAAAATGAATTTCTATCTAATATGTTAATTTGAATGAAAATGAATAAATAGTGTTCATCTAACAGCCATCCTTACATATACAACTAAGGGCCACTCCCTTTAAAACCCTCATTAATACCTTTAATTTGGCACCCATATCGTACAAACACATTACAAAGTCACCCCTGGTCCACCTTAATGGCGTTATCTCGAAAAGTCGTCCACCTATAGAACTCAGGCCCACTGCCTTTTAAATAATCATTAGCACCTTTCATTTGATACCCATATCGTCCAAACATATTCTAGAGTCACCCCTGGTCCACCCTTATTGCGATATATCGCAAAGGCGTCCACCTATAGAACTAAGGCCACTACGTTTTAAATAATCATCAACACCTTTCATTTGATACCCATATCGTACAACACACATTCTAGAGTCACCCCTGGTCCACCTTTATGGCGATATCTTGAAATTGCGTCCACCTATAGAACTATGGCGCACTCGCTTTTGAAATACTCTTTAGTACCTTCCATTTGAAACCAATGTCAAACAAACACATTCCAGGGTTACCCTAGGTTAATTTTGCTAAATGGTTATTTTCCCTTATTTTGTCTCCAAAGCGTTCCTTACTTCTTTATCTTCCCCTCATTCCCACTCTCCCTCCCAATATTGCTCCTCTTCCCAGATCCCCTACCACTCCATCTCCTCACTTCCTCTACCTATGTCACCTCAATATTCTTATATGTGAAATTTCGATACCAAATATGGGATTTCAATATTTTGTTTTTTTTTTTCATTCTACTGCGAGACTATGTGGATCTAACGCAGGTACAAATCGTAATGCATCTTTACAAATTAGGTGTATATAGATAACCGAAATGTTGCACGACCCAATAATATTTCTCTCTGCATTGTACATATTTTTTCAGTAAACAAAATCATCGGTAGTACTTGTAATAGACCGCATAGACAAACTCCGACTCGTGCGTACTGAGTTTGCCAAGAACATACAAAACGCTTTTCAGAAATCAGCTCAACGCTATAACCTCCGAAGCAGAGTAAAACCATTTAGTGTAGGTGAAAATGTATATCGGCGCAATTTCGTTCTGAGCGACAAGGCGAATAAGTTTAACGCCAAGTTAGCACCCGTCTTTGTTAAAAGACAAAAGGAAACTCCATGTATCAATTGCAAGACTTACATGGTAAGATAGGATGGTACCACGGAAAAGATATTAAGAAATGCAAGGGTTAAAATACAATTTACCGCCAGATAATATCCTATAAAACAACTAAAAAAGGACAAATGTATATAAATATCGATATCCATCCCTATTTAATTATCTCTGTTTCGCATCACGCCACCTTTTTGACTTGTTTTTCCGTGCCTATAAAAGCTTCGGATTGAGACATAGCGGGGTCTTTTGCTGGATAAAGTTTGCCTTAAACGTATACTCGCGCGATGATCCTAGTATCGGCGAAAAGTTAAAAATCGTTCGGATCTAAGTTCCACAAGTAAAGCGGCAAGTTAAATATTCGCTAATCCTTCTTAGAGAAAAATGATTCGGGTTTTCGAAAATCTAAACGCGTAACCCGCAAATTAAAGCTATAATGTTTAAAAGGGAATTAATGTCCGGATTGGGACTCGTAATGACACGGATTGGGGCTACATCATCATCAACTTCACCATGGAAAACTCGCAGGCTTGGTTGCAGTGACAAAATTTGGAGTGATAAAATAGTTGTATAAGTGTATTATATTTAAACATTTGAAGAAAAAATAATTCTTTTTTTTTTTAAGAAAAAAAAGGTATATACATACATAAGTAAATGCAGTCAAGAGTCGTGAGAAATCGAGAAATTCCAAGTTCCTCTTGACTTCCAGTATACAACTAGTTTTGTCGCGGTATAGTCGTAATAGTCTGACTAAAAATATTTTTGAGGTGAAAATCGAGAAAAAAAAAAAAACATATATAATAGAAAAATTTAAGCTAAACAAATTTTAGAATATAGGATATTCAAAAAAAGAAAAAACACGGAAGAAATGTTTAACATAAAAAATTGTAAAAATGAAATCTTCCAATTAAAGTTATAAATATGTGAATATGTATACTTCATTGAAATACATAACTTAAAGAAACAAAGCATATACATACTAAATATGAAAGAGAGAGAAAAATATAATGTAGGTGACATAATTTTATTAAATTAAATGTGTGCGAAAATTTTCAATGATTTTCCTTTGAATTTAACAAAGAAAATTATTATATTTTTGGAATATCATGGTTCATGAAAAGTAAAGTAAAATTAGTATAATAATATAGTTTATTATAATTAAATGTTCAAGTTAGAAAAGGAGAGAGTGATATTTTTTTAAGTGATTGGAGAGATAGAGTCTCCAATGTCTTATTGGCGTTCCAATAAGAATAAGTAAACAAAAATCTGATTGCAACTCGAAGCAATCGCAATATCGAATTCTAATTAGAATATTTACATATGTGCTAAAGTACCATTATACAGCAAAGCAGAAGCATCGTAGAAGGCCTTCATCGAGTTCCTGCAACATCAATGCACGTAAGTTTATAATAAAATTGTTATATTTTCATACCATTTGGTTTCTTTGTTTTGCATATGTACATATAGTTTTTTATTTAACTACCGTGTTAATGATCATTAAGCATGATCAGTGAATCGTGAGAGAACGAGAGAATCAACGAAACGAGTTGGTATTAGAAATGTCTTTAAATTATTTGAGATTAATATTTACTAATACTGAATTCGTAACATACTTCAAAACCGCGGAAATTTCAATCAAATAACTCGTATTTGATTTAATATGATTCGTTTCTCTGTGTTAATAATATTTCACCTGTTTAAATATCACACCCTCTTTAGTAAGTTTGTAAGATCCCTGTTTGCATATAGTTTCTATTCCGTGCCGTTCCTATAGGTGTTCGGACTTAAGCCTAATAGTAAAAATTGGTACTTTATTTGCTTTAGTACTAAATTTAGTATGAAATCAAATTCTGATCTTTTTCTTTTTAATTGATTAGTCTTTTATTAAATAAAACATGAATTGTTAAGTTTGTAAGAATGGTCTGAAAATCGTTGTTGTTGTTGCTTTACTATGGGACATCTCATTAACATCTGAGAAGTCATGGTTGGGTGGGTTAAGAGCGGTAAGTAATTGGTAGAAGAACCGCTAGGCAAAAGACAGAGTGTTGTGTCGTTTTTAAAAAGGTTAATCAACGATCATATTGAGTGATGAGGCAAGAAATTCCTTAACCTTTACGTGTGCGTAAATTTTTTCTTGTTAGGCCTTGGGTTTGTCATAAATGGTGGTTTGGTCGGTCGTTTGGTCAACGAACCCACATAAATGGCTGGAGCTCCGGGACAGCTAAACGCACACGGGCAGACGCCGATCATCTTCTTCGTGCCACCAGGTAAATTTGGTACAACTGCGAAACAATTGTCAACCCAGAGTAAGTATGCTTGTCAAAGGTCCCATAACATACTGCAGATTCTGCAAAACAAAAAAGATATTAATCATCTTGCCTCTCGCTTCTACACACCATGTTTGGTCTCTGTCTCTGCTTCGTATATTCCCAATTTCACAAATTTTCTCTTTTCCACTCCCACTTAGTTCTTCTCCCTCAACCTGCCACTTTTTATTATTCATCCGCCTATCTTCTCTAGGTTGTCCTCCTCCCTACCTTCCTCTTACTCCATTTTTATCTTCATTTCCTACTTCCAGTTTCCTTTTGTCTCTCTCACCATCTATATATTTTTCTTTCTCTCATCTTTCTCACTCTCTCTGTCTCTAATTCCTACTCTTATCCCTTATTTTCCTTTTTATCTCTTTCTTCTTCCAGTTTTCTGAGCATTTAACAGAAACTGTTTGTTCAACATATCGTTTTTCCCCTTCATGTAGAGTATTTTCGCTAAATAGTGTAGATAATTTTGTGGCGTAACGAGAAGACATCCCGTGAAAACTCGGAGCGCAATGCTTTGACAGAGACGGTTCCTTTTCTCTCAAGAGCAATTTAAGATTTTTTTTTTTGCAAAATTTCACCATATTTTTAGCAATATCCTTTTCCAGTCTAATGCACACTCTATCCAAAAAAAAAAATTTTATTTTCCAGCTTTGTTTGCTCAGTTTGCAAATATCTCTCCATGGATTACCCAAACAAACCAACACAAAAATTTAGAAAAGTAGGCGGCTTATTTGCATACAAAAACGCTTATCCCCTACAATAAGTAAATAATACACCTTAAAATGGTATATTATGCATACCGAAGTCTTTCATTGCTATCACTTAATTATTTTCTAGGGTAAAGTTAACTGACAAATGGCATTGGGATTTACTGGAAAAAATAACAAAAATCTAAAGCGAATGTAAAAAGAATTTCGGGCACAATTATAAGGTGCTATACCCAGACCGTAAAAGTAAGAGCTTGGGCGAAAGCAATTATTCATAAGAAACAAGCAGATATAAAATACACACACAAATTTATGTTGATTTTTATGCAGAGGTGCATCCAGAGAGGCATTTAAGAGGGCGAAACTACACGAATAAAACCCGAATTTTGTGGTAGCCTCTATCGGTTTGATCGCTGGTAACGCCTGGTTGCTTCTCCCATTCTGTCCTATGGGATGCTGGTCAGGTGGAATGCACGGACACTGCGAGCACCACCAAAATATTAGTTTCAGTACAACGGACAGCGCTGGTTGGTATTAGCGGCGCTTTTAGGACAACGCCTACTTTGGCATTGAATATCATGCTGAACATATATCGAGCAGATACTGCGAGAAAGGCGCCTGCGGCCCGGTCGTTGGCCAGTTTTCATGATATGGGTTATGGGCTTTCTAACTTTGAGCACTCCAGTTTTTTAACAGGTTGGAATTTATCCCTGACAAGAAGAACTACTGTGTGTCGATAGAGGCTTCCTGTGCAACTTTCTCAGCAGTCATTCTCCCGAGATAGGGATGAGGAAGGGAGTTCATCTGGGGCAAAGGACTAATTATATTTTTCACGGTTGTGTCGAAGTCGGTTAGTCGGGCAGTTTTTTGACAAGACCTAAATGTTAGCCGCTAGTTTAAGTTGGCTCTTCACTGCATCGTTTTCCAAGCGACAGTTGACGCAATTAAGGATAAAGTGTATGATGTGCTATCCAGTTCTACTAAGGCTAATGAATTTAACTTCTAATCTGATAGCCAAGCGGCTTTCACGGTTTGAGTTCAATTATAGTGCGATCGATGATGGTCTGGGAGTGCCTGAATTCGCTTGTGATTACATGGAACTATCTTGTGTTTAAGATTATCTGGGTAATGGCCCAAAATGATATCCTGACTCCGGATCGAAAAATACGGCACTAGATGGACCTTATTTCTAAGCAGAATTTGAAAAATTTAAAATGTTTTCCAAAGTTCATCGAGAGAGGCTTGACACCTTGCGCCGGTAAAATTATTGCCACAACGAAAACTGCGGTTTAATAACTGTTGAAGACATGAGTCTCAATTAATTTAATCCCTTGTATTTATGTATAAATTGCGTGCGGACGGCAACCCTACCCTTTCATATTTTTCCTATATAAAAAAATGTATAAGAGAGTCACGTAACGGTCCTTTCAAAATCGTAAGCGGTCAAAAGCCGCTCTAGTTGTTCTTCCCTTCAGATAAATTGAGTTAGTTGTCTTTAACTACCGCCGCGTCCGCATCGCAATTATCTTTGTTAATACGAGTTGTCGTACAAGTGATTTAAAGCTAAATAAAGTTCATATTAAAGCACATGAAGTGCCAGTGTATTTAAAGTGCAGTGTTGTTATTTTATTTAAGTGGAAAATTCTCTCCCTTGCGCAGCGGCGCTATCCCATAACCCCCATATAGAACCATATTCATGGTCCTTCGCGGCCAAAAAAGAAACCAGCGACCTATAATATAAAAACATTAAAATCGGTAATAAATCGCGGCGGTCCGTAAAACGCATTATTAACATAAATCAACAAAAGTGATCAAATTATCTAAAAGCTAAACTTTGTGCTAAGGAGTAGAGTGCGAAAACAAAAACAACATACATATATATATATATATATACATATTGAAAAGTAACAGCACAAAAAGGTGTATCAGAGTGCCCATAAAGTGCGTTACAGGAAAAATACCTACATACCACTGAAAAAATCTTTGAGAATACCTACCCAAAAAAGTGATCTGAGTGGTTGATACTTATCCCGAAAAACAAAATCCCTAAAAAAAAAAAATAAATAAAAAGAGTAATACTTACGTGTGTACATACATACTTACCGTGTTTATATTTATTATATACTTACCTGGAAAAAATACTACATAAAGTGGAAAAAATTTATAATTACATCATATTTACTCTCCCTGCAAAAAGTATAATAATAACAAAAAAGAAATTTTTCAGAGAAAAAATATACATATTAAAAAAGTGGTAATCTAATATTGTACAAAAAGCGGTCTACGTATTTATACATACCTCCAAACGGACATTACACGGTCCATAAAAAAGTAGTAAGAATCGGAAAAAAAAACAAACACAAAAAAAGCTACTCAACGAATTAAAGCAATCAAAATTCCCAGGCACCCAGGAAAGTACAGTCCCAGACACAAAAAACAAAAAAAAACAGGTGGTATCAAGAAAATCGGTAAGTCTCAATATATATTTCGTAGGTAATCTAGTAGCGGTTTCTTCTGCGGTGTTTTAAAGTTGCTGAGCTTTAATTTCCCGTAAGAATATACTCTTAAAATTGTCACCCGCGGTATATACCTCAATATATAACTACCGCAAGTCCCATCAAATACTCTCTAAAAACAAAAATCTCTTAAAAACCGCTACAATTATACATACGAAATATAGTCTCTCATTTAATCTCATTTGTCACATTTTAATATACCCTTCCGTCATTACGGGTATATACCCCACGGGAACTCGTAAATACCTATCGGTACAAATACATAAAAATTTGTTCTCAAATTCATTGCCGCACGTGTCCCTTAAAACGAATCACCCTTTTAACACTATCGCGTTAATTGCACTTAGCCACGTTAATAATATATTTCTATAATATAAAATATACCCAATACTAGAGAAAAAAACCCATTAAATTTAGTATACGGTCTCTCCCATCCCACACATTAAAATAACGCCACCGCCGGCATATAAGTGTACATACCGATATATATATACAAATAATAAGCTGCACTTCGTTTAAAGTCACTCAATTCTCTGCAACTATCAATAGGTGTGTGTACAGTTTGAAGATCGATACAAACACACTTAAAACCACCACCTTTTCTCTCCCATAAAAATTGGCTACAGTGGTGGCCCAATAAAAAGTACCAAAAAATTTTTTTTGCGATTTTGGTCGAAAATTTTTTTTCGCAATCAAGCAAACAAGAATTCTTCTACACGCAAGCCCGTTTCCCGTTTTTTATTAACGCTCGCCCAACTGAAAAATAAAACAAGGCAAACAGTTTCTCCATCACGAAAAAAAAAGATTTTTGACAAATTTTTGCGTACAGAATTATGCCTACCGAAAAAACAATGACCACTAAAAGTGACGTAGCAGATGACCATAGTTTTGAAGACTTTATTTTTGAAAGCAATAGGCTGGAGGCATTCTACGCTAAATGGTCATCAGCTCTCATAAATGACCTTACTCCAATATTGCTTAATGTAAAATTAGAGCAGCTCGAAAAACTCTGGGATGCCTTAGTCCTCTCTTTCAAGACCGTTTCTCGTTCGGCAGCACATGCGGAATCCAGTGGGGCAGTCGAGCAAAAATATAATAAATGCTCAGAAAGTTACGAACAGTGCAAAACCCAGATTTTAGAAGCATTACAACTTCTACAGGCTAGTTCCCAGGCTCAAACATCCACTCCTCAACTGCAAAGTGCAGGTCAAAACACAAACTCTCAAGGAATGTTTCTCAAGGTGCCAGCATGTGACACAGAAATTTTTCACGGTGGATATGAAGATTGGCCTGCGTTCAGAGATATGTTCACTGCCGTCTACAAGAATCATCCCAAACTCTCTCCAGCACAAAAACTCTATCATCTGCGACAGAAAACAAGAAGCCAGGCGGGACAAATCGTCAAGCAATTCCCCCTCACTGATGAAAATTTCGAACTCGCCTGGGACGCCCTAAAGACTAGGTATGAAAATCGCAGAATATTAGTAGATACTCAGCTGAAAACTTTATTGAATCTTCCTCCCATCTATTCGGAAAATGGTGAGCAAATACAAAAATTACAATCTACAATCAATAATTGCTCGTCGACGCTCTCAACACAAGGAATCTCAACCAGCGATTGGGACCCCATTCTTGTGTATCTCTGTTCATCGAAACTCCCCAGTGAATCCCTCTCTCTCTGGGAACAATCACTTAGCTCACGGAAAGAAATACCTATGTGGGCAGATATGAACAAATTTCTCACAAGCCGATACGAAGTTGTAGAAAGACTGCATACCTATCGGCCGGGGAATGCTAAACCCCCTCACTCTAATTTCACTTCCAAAGCGCCATCTCAAAACTTCACATTTGTAAATAAAAACAGAACTCAAAATTTTCATGCAGAGTCAAGCCAGCCAATCTCTTGTAAACTATGCAACTCCCGACACGCAATGAAAACCTGCATAAAATTTAAGGCGCTATCCGTAGCTGATCGCGTAAAATACGTTAGAGAGCACGGTTACTGCGAAAATTGTCTATCAAATTCCCACTCAAGCAACAATTGCCATAGCAGCTTCTCGTGCGTGTATTGCCAAAAAAGACACCATTCCCTCCTGCATTTCCCGCGGAATACCCAAAGCTCAGGACAAAACTCGAAATCCCAGGGGACAACAAGTCAGGTAGCCATCCAGCGTCAAATTAACGATGAAAGGCCTTGTTGTTCAAAAAATGTAACACACTCAACCACTGAGCAAAGTCCATCTCAAAATAACGCGAATAAAGTTTCGTCACATTTTTCAAGCACCCATGTAACAACACTACTTCCAACTGCAATAATACCCATTTATTGTGATGGTGAATACCACAATATTCGATCTCTGGTGGACCAAGGCTCACAAAAAACGTTTATCTCATCTCGGGTACAAAAGCTCTTGCGACTACCCACCAAAGAAGCCAGGTTCGAAATTTCTGGAATGGGCGGAACGGTGGTACAGAACTCAAAACAGATCTGCGAGGTCACACTCTGCTCAGCGGATAAAACACAAAAAATTTATACCCAAGCTATCGTTCTGCCACAGTTGACCCACTTCCTCCCCTCATCCAATATCTCAATTATAAAGATGGAAGAAATAGCTCACCTAAGGCTAGCCGACCCCGATTGTTTCACCCCTCATCGAATCGATATGGTCATCGGCAGCGACGTAATTCCCCATATACTCCTACAAGGGCTACACACCAACGTAAGCGGCTGTCTCATAGCCCAGAATTCAATATTCGGATGGATTCTAAGCGGCCCAATCCCCGAAAAGATTTCAACATTCACCACTCAGATAAAGCCTGAAAACGAATCCCTCAACACCCTCCTTCGAAAGTTTTGGGAACAAGAAGAAATACCAAGCACTCAAACCCGATCAACTGAAGAAGACTTTTGCGAAGAGCTGTATCAACTCACAACAACCCGACAGGCGGACGGAAGATACATGGTTAGACTCCCAAGAAAACCAGAATTCCTCACTCTGAAACACATGGAGCGCACTCCACCCCAAGAAATTATAAAGGATGGAAAATATTTCTCCTTCTATTTACCACACCACGCCGTCATCAAGCCAGACAGTAAAACAACTAAAGTTCGCGTGGTCTTCAATGCTTCAAAACTATCCCATTCTGGAAGCTCGCTTAATGATGTGCTATACACCGGCCCCACCCTTCAAAACGATTTAATGCTTATAATTTTAAAATGGCGACTTTATCAGTTTGTGTTTAATGGAGATATAGAGAAAATGTATCGCCAAATTCTCGTACACAAGGATGATCAAGACCTCCAGAGAATAGTCTTCCGTAGATCCCCAAACATGCCCATAGAAGACTTTCGTTTAAAAACGGTTACATTCGGTGTCAATTGCGCACCCTATCTCGCTATACGCACTCTCCACCAGTTGGCGCAAGATTGTAAAGAGCAATTCCCTCTAACCACCGATATTCTTCTGCATGAAACATATGTGGATGATATACTTTCGGGTGGCCACAATATACAGTCCACTATCAGATCAGTGACTCAAGTAAAAGACGCTCTACAATCGGCCGGTTTTCCCCTCCGGAAAATAACCGCTAACCACTCAAAAATTTTAGAACTAGTCCCTGATTCCGAAGTGCTGGATATCGATTTTCTAAAGTTTCAAGACTCTAGCTCTACGAAAACACTCGGGATAAAATGGAATGCCCTGACAGACACGTTCTCCTACACGTACGATCCTGTACCCGCTGTCAACTCGAAAACAAAACGGCAAATATTGTCAGCTGTCGCCAAACTTTTTGACCCGGCAGGATGGCTAACGCCAATAATGATCACTGCGAAAATGCTCCTTCAACAGCTGTGGATGGAAGGAACCGATTGGGATGAAGACGTTAAACCCGGCGCACTTCACAAATGGACAATGGTGCGCAACAACCTCCCCGCAATCAATCAAATTACCATACCCCGATGGGTCCGATTCTCCCCAAACCGGCACGTCCAACTGCACGGCTTCTCAGACGCTTCGGAAAAAGCATACTGTGCCTGTGTATATCTCCGCGTTCAACAAAATGAAACCTCCTTCTCGTCCCACCTACTCGTAGCGAAGAGTAAAGTAGCACCCCTGCAAACGGTCAGCCTCCCACGACTCGAACTCTGCGGAGCCGTATTACTCTCAAAGCTGGTCAAGCAAATTCGGTCAGAGCTACAATTACAGTCAGGCGAACTCTTTCTCTGGTCAGACTCCTCTATTGTGTTAGCTTGGCTAGAGAAACCGCCTCACACCTGGAAAACTTACGTGGCCAACAGGATCTCTCTCATTCTCGATCATGTGAGCAACGCTACCTGGCGACATGTTGCGAGTGGCGATAACCCCGCCGACCTCGGTACCCGTGGTTGTAATCCACAAGAACTCTCGCTGTCCGATTTATGGTGGAAAGGCCCGGAATGGCTACAAAAACTCCCTTCAGTGTGGCCGAAAACCTTGTCAATTTATCCTTCTCCACCTGAACAGCGCCGCGTTGAATCATTTCATACCGTGGAATATGTTGATCCTCTCGAACGCTTCTCTTCCCTCCCTAGAGCACTTCGCGTTATGGCATACGTGTACAGATTTATTAACAATTCGAGGAAACGGGCAATTCCTACGTCCCTGAAATTGACTCAGAGCGAAGTAAAGCAAGTGAAAATGCGTCTTATCACTCAAACGCAAACCATTCATTACCCACGTGAGATGCAGTCACTACAAGCATCAACCCCCGTCAGTAACAAGAGCTCCTTGCTCACCTTAAACCCGATGTTGGATCGATTTGGAGTCATGCGAGTCGATGGCCGTCTATCCCGAGCTGACCTCAGTCGTAATGAATGCTTCCCTATTATTCTCCCAGAGAACTCAAAATTCTGTTCGCTGCTGCTCACTTTTCTCCATCAAGAAATGCTGCATGCTGAAAAGCAGTTAATGGTTCGGATGGTACAACAAGAATATTTTATTCCCCGGTTGAAACAAAAGCTAAAGAAATGCATATTGCATTGTAAGACGTGCACCATTTACAAACAAAAAATGCGCACACAGATTATGGCCGCACTCCCCCCTGAGCGATGTACCTACTCACTTCCCTTTCACACCACAGGTGTTGATTTTGCTGGACCATTCTCGGTTAAAACATCCACACTACGTCGGGCTCCCTACTCCAAGGCGTATGTGTGTGTATTTGTATGTTTCTCCACCAAAGCCGTGCATCTGGAATTGTGCTCCGACTTGACCACAGAAGCATTCAAGGCGGCCTTTGCCCGATTCGTCGGACGCCGTGGTCTCCCCTCAAAAATTATGTCAGACAACGGAAAAACGTTTGTAGGAGCTAACCGAAGCTTGAAAAAGGGATTCTCTCAATTTCTTCAAGAAACCGCGAACGACATTTCTCACAAATACATGACCCATGGCTTCTCTTGGCACTTTATCCCTCCATATGCACCTCACATGGGCGGTCTCTGGGAAGCTGCCGTCAAGAGTTTCAAAATACACCTCACGAAGACCGCAGGGAATACCAAGTTTACCTTCGAAGAATTCACCACCCTTCTCGTTCGCATCGAAGCGGTTCTCAACTCAAGACCAATCTCCCCCATGTCTCAGGACCCCAGTGACCTCCTGGCCTTAACACCCGGCCATTTTCTGCGTGGGGCCCCCCTGCTCTCTATACCCGAGCCCAACGCTGACAACCTGTCCCTCACTCATAAGTGGCAGAAGTTGAGAGCCATTCATCAGCAATTTAGTATCCGATGGAAAAGCGAGTATCTCAAGGAACTTCACAAAAGGCATAAGTGGAAGCACCAACAACCCAATGTCAAGGAAGGAGATCTCGTGGTCATCAAAGATGACTTACTCCCCCCAAATGAATGGAGACTCGGACGCATTGTAAAACTCCATCCCGGTCGTGACAAAAATACCCGCGTTGCTGATATTCGCACTCAGGCAGGAACTGTCACGCGTAACATAATAAAGTTATGCCTACTTCCCGACGCAGAGATCCCTACTTCTCATCTCGTCACGAACGACACACTCCCATCAACAGCCCAGATAGAAGATACACGATCCCTCCGCCTGCAGCCACCATCAGCATTTAAAGCTCAACCAGGCAGTGACCACAAGGGAGAAATTGCAGAAGCTGCTTCACCGCGTAACGGCGCAGGCTGGCCGCCATGTTGAAGACATGAGTCTCAATTAATTTAATCCCTTGTATTTATGTATAAATTGCGTGCGGACGGCAACCCTACCCTTTCATATTTTTCCTATATAAAAAAATGTATAAGAGAGTCACGTAACGGTCCTTTCAAAATCGTAAGCGGTCAAAAGCCGCTCTAGTTGTTCTTCCCTTCAGATAAATTGAGTTAGTTGTCTTTAACTACCGCCGCGTCCGCATCGCAATTATCTTTGTTAATACGAGTTGTCGTACAAGTGATTTAAAGCTAAATAAAGTTCATATTAAAGCACATGAAGTGCCAGTGTATTTAAAGTGCAGTGTTGTTATTTTATTTAAGTGGAAAATTCTCTCCCTTGCGCAGCGGCGCTATCCCATAACCCCCATATAGAACCATATTCAATAACCAATTTCCAGAGCCTGCACCCAGTGAAGATGATAATATTCCACCCGTTCTTCACAACACTATCATCACGCCTCAACACATTTCCAAATCCCATTGTTCAAGCTAAGAACACAAAAAATGAAAAGAAATGAATAAATAATCCAAAGGGATTTTTTCAATCTAATGCTGTTTTTTTTTTGTTTTTTTTTTTTTTTGGTTTTTGTATGTTTTATCTTAACAGTTGTTGAGTGCCTTGTACCTTTTGCTTTCATTATATTCCTCACAGTAAAAATGATCAATTACTAAAAAAGGCTTAGTTATGGTTAACTGTTTTAGGGAAATCTAGAAAATGACTCACTTCTAGTTAGGTACAACAAGTCAGACTTTCGATTTTTTTATGTTTTTAGATTTGGGAGCGCCTATCTGATTAACGCTTGCAAGTTTCCGCGAGATGTTTGTGTAGGGTTTGTGAACAGGGCTTCAATGGCATTGGTTGTTGTTCTAAATGACTACGGTTGATTTCTAGGCGTTTGTTCTTATACTAACGGATGAACATGACCTCACCGTATAACAGACACACTATTTTCAATACTAGTGATTGCTAGTTTCGATGACGGAGTCCCTCATTATTTAAAAGTAGTTCGCGGGTTGTTGACAAAAGGAGTAGGTCGGCTTTACAACTGACAGGATTATATTCTGAACAAATGATGAGCTTAGCGCAGATTTCCAACATATCTTAAACGTATAGAAAGTGGAGCATTTAGCTACATGAAGAAACTTTGGTGCTTTAATTTTCTTAGTCCCCATAAATCATAGTCCAAAGCATCCACATCTTATGCATACCCTCAGTGAGCTCTGGCTGAAAAAACGTTACAAAAATGTCCATGAGTCAGCAAAAGAGGGTGCAGCACTCGATAAATCCACCGCAGACATCCCAATCCCTTTGAGAGAAATCAATAGGAGACACGAGTTGCACATTCTCCAACAAGCAGGAAAAGAGCAGACAGAAGTGTGGGGCTACAAAATTTCTAAAATTATGTGCAAATGTTACTAAGTAAGACTCACAAAATTGCTCGTATCTCTATATATAAAAGACTTATAATATCTGGATTTGTCAAGTTGGATTTTAATGTGTTTAGGGCCTGACTGTGTATAGTAATCGATGCATTGCTGTCGAAAGCCGCGCAGTCTTGCGTCAGTTTGGCTATAGCGCAGCAAAATGGCTAAAAAAAATTCTTTCTACTAAGCAACGGAAGAAATCTGAATTAGGACTAGCCCTTTTAGACTCTGTCTTAGTAATGAATCCTTTCCAGCATTTAGTATTAATTATTTCCAAGCGCTTAGTAGGCTTTATTCTTTTCTCTGTAACCGTTAGGTATAAAAAAAAAAATAAATGTAAGGCGCGATAATCTCCGAAGAGATTTTAGGCCGAGCTTCTCTTCCAATTTGCGTCGTTCTCCTCTTTAATTTTTCCTACAAATTGGCGGGACAGGACCTACTTGTTTTATGCCGACTCCGAATGGCATCTGCGAGGCAGATGAGTTTTCACTGAGATCTTTTCATTGCAGAAATACACTCGGAGTGCTTGCCAAACACTGCCGAGGGGCGACCCCGCTTAGAAAAATTTTCTTCTAATTGAAAAACCTTATTTACAAAATTTAGATGGTGCTTTGCCCGGGGTGTGAACCCAGGGCATTCGGTGTGGTAGGCGGAGCATGCTACCATCACACCACGGTGGGCGCCATTATACGTTCTTTCAAAATGCTCATTATAAACTGACCAGGCGATTTTGGTTGTTGGAAAGCAGAGCAAGTCTGTGAACCCGTCTTTGCTACTATTTGCTACTACTGTCTTTATTTGGAAGCGAAGCCAAGTCGTCCGCTTGTTTTCCATCTAAACCTACATTGGTAAATACATGCAAGGCATTGTTTATACCAAAAGTATACTTTTCTAAATATTATATCGTAGAAGCTTGAACAATTTATCTGCAATAACTTCCTTTTGTCTCTTTCGTAGAAATTTGGTATTGCCTCCTTAATAGTACTTATGTACTAGAAATATGTTCACATTTCTTTAACTTATGTATATCTACGTATGTATATCGACATAACTAGAGCAAAATGCTTAATTTGAAAACCACTTTATATGCTTGAGAGCCAATAAAACCTCACTAAGTGCCTGCTTCAATTGCTTTTCTTCATGCGAAAACTTTTGCCTTTCAGAAAAGTTGCAGTGTTCAAACAAACTTGCAGTAAAATATCAGCATACGCATACATATACACTAGACTGGGTCTATTTACTAACCGCGCCATCGATTTTTTGATAGGATTTGCGCTCAGGAAAAAAAGTTCCATTACGCATACCCAAAAAAATAATTTTAGAGCCTGCGAAATTTCACTTTTTTTACTTTTCTCGACTTTGATTTTTAATTTTTTTTTTTTCTGAGAGGGTCCGCGATTTAGAGGTACTATGAAATTTGTTTTAATTCAGGAAAGTCTTTAGTTGTTCCATGTGCAATTTTTAAGCCGAGTTTCAAAAGCAACGAAAATCTGCATTTCGTTTTTATATTAGAGAGAAGTGTGAAAAATAAAAATCTATATATATAAAAAGAAAGTAATATATTTTTAATATATTTTTAAATTTTTGAGCTGAAGGCCAATTTAAATAAAAACACTACTTTTTGTATTATAGTTGTATAATATATTCTTATCGATATTTCGGCTTTATTCTAAAGCCATCTTCGGGATCATATAAATATGTTCGATCTTCTTATTCTAATTCTTATCAAAATAAAAAGAAAGGCTAAAATGTGTGTTAGTTGGTCGCCGGTATTTGAAGAGATGCGTCGGTCGATTTTTTTCAAACTTTCACATAAGTTGCGTAAACATCACGTAAATGGTCTCGAAATATAGGCCGAAACGTGGAGCCGAGTACCCCTAGAATGTGTATATGGAATATGGATAACAAATGAAAGCTGTTGATGAGTGCTTTAGTACAGAGTATTATATTATCCAGATACGGACTGGGACTGGGATTAGGACTAGGACTGGGATTGAGATTCGGATTGGGACAGGTATTAGAACCAAGAGTTGGACTGAGACTCTGAGTGGGACTGGGACTGAGACAGAAAAAAGAGAAGAAATTAAGAGAAGAGAAAAGAGAGAAGGAGATTGAGAAAGAGTTAGAATGAGACGAATATGGAGATAGATGAAGCGAAAAAGATGGAGGGAGGAGTGAATAAAAGGACCTGGAAAAAGTGAAGAGGGGTGAGGGCAGAATTAGACGGAAAAAGCTTATTAAAATGTATGCAGATAGACCAAATTTAGGACAGAACAACGTCTTTCGGGTCTTCTAGTATATTATATATAGCTCCGATCGAAATGATTTTTTCATGAAATCTTCTATGTATATATTAGAATAAATATCACCAAGTTTGACGTTTATACTTTCTAAATTGCGGCAGGAATGACCAAAATCGTCTTATCTGAACGATCGGTTGTATGGAAGATATATGTTATAGTGGTCCGATCCAAACGGATCCGACAAATGTCTAATGTAATACAAAAATACATTCTTGTGCCAAATAGCATTGAGATATCTCAAAATTTGAGGGACTAGTTTGCGTTCAAACAGACAGACGGACGGACATGGCTATATCAACTCAGTTCGTCGCCTTATCAATTCGGTATACTTAATGGTGAGTCCATCTTCTATATTTCTCAACGCTACAAACATCGGACCAAAGTTAATGTACCATTTCATGTTCATGAAAGGTATAATTATTTTTTTTTTTTCAAAATATCTTCGTACTTAACTTAATTTATTTCTTAAATATTTTACTACATACGGGATACACTCACAAACATCAGAGTGACAATACATTTGCTGTTTAAATCCTTTTGTTTTTGTATTCAATAGTCGAAAATTAATTATTTTAATTTATTTCATTTTTTTCGGCTTTACTTCATTTAAATTAATTACATTTAAGTAGTCACATAAATTCCTGTCAAATGAAGGCCGACTCACTTTGAAGATTGATCACATATTTCACTCATATTTTACTCAAGGGAAGCACAGTGTTATCTATTTCATATTTATTCATACTTATTAACACAATTTAATAAACCTAAACGTGTTTATGTGTTCGCCAATAAACAACGAAATATATATGATAATAGCTGTGGGTTTTTCACATCTTTATACGTTTATGCTTAAACTTTATATGGACTGCTAAGCGACCAACTTTAAATACATGCTACGCATAAAATTAGTACTACTAAATTTCAATACGCATCATACTCAGATGTAACTGAAATATGGGTCTATGTTTCACCCTCTGCACTAATTCTATGTATTCTATGTGCGTTCACTATTTATCATAACTGATACAGCTATATGTTATAGACCGAAAAACAACAGAGGGTTGTGTCTCCACTTTTCTGTACACTCTGTGCTGTAGCTAGTTATTTAACCACTGCCGCTAGATGGGTCTCCTAAGCATTATCTAAGGGAGGATAGGCGTTTTGTTTTTTCACGCGCAAACGAAACGTATACGCGTGTAAAAAAAACACGGCTAATATACAAGATAACTACATAATCGTGCAATCACGTAGACACAATTTTATAGCTTGATGCATACTACTATAATACTTCAATATGGTTTTACATATAAATAACTACAATTTATGTGATTATAATAATGGAATAGATGATTTTGAAGAAGTACTTATTTAGCCTCGCGTAAAAAGCAGACGAACAGGAAAGGTTCCAAATTTGAGATCGGCGAGGTGAGTATCCGTACGATCACAGCTGGGATTTCTCCAGAAGAAGATTAAGGAATAAGTGATTAGGGTAACGTACTTTCGGTGGGCCAACTTGTATGATTGCAAGGTCTCAATATTCTTATTTCTTTTGTTCTCAACCTAATCTGCTCTGCAGTGAATGTATTTACGGGTATCATTACAGGTCATTGCTTCGATGCAGAAAAAGCATTTGGCTCTTAGGAACTACTAGGAAGCAAAACGTTGTACGAATATGCCGTCACTTTATTTTCACTGAGGGCACTCAATATAAACAAGAATATCTCTTAGTCGATGTGCGCTGATTTCACCTGCACGAACTCTTCACCAAACCTAGAAGCTTATTTTGGTGTGTAAACCTGTCAGAAAGCTTCAGTGGTACTACTCTAACAGATGCTTGTCTGAATATAAGTAACCTGCAGTTTATTACACAGAAACTTACCATTTTAACTTGGGTGTCTGTCTATCAGTTTGATCTGTAAAATCTGCCTAAGTATAACTTTTATTAAAATATCCATATTGCGATGTATATAACCACTCTAGAGGAGTACGACTACAGTAAAAATTCATACTGAATTATATAAGGAAAAATAGTCTACACTGAAGTCTGGAATGTTCACAGTGATTAAATTTTATCAACCATTATCGCTTGCAAATCATAACGTCACATTTTTATGCAAAAAACATAACTCAAAGACTCACTTTGAATAATTCTTACTCGCTGAAGTGTATGTTTGCATTTAAACATTAATTTTTAAATTATTTTATATTAACCTCACAGCAATAACCATAACTTGTGCAAGGCAATTTGTAAGGCTTTACACAAAATCCTTGCTGCACTAAATAAAAATGCCTGCGTGTGCTTACACATTGATTTCTTTTCCATTTCACTATATGCACACCTACACACATAAGAATGTATATAAAAAATCGTTTTGCGATTTAAGTTTTTATGTGTCAGAGTATACGCAGTAGAGTACACTGAAAGAAACAGACTGGTAAAATCAACCGAAATACGGGTCAATTCAACCGAAATTTCTGTAAATTTTAAACCATCGACAAGATGTTGAAACAACTGCGCATAAATCGCTGATGCGTAATTGACCGTTTTAGTAGTCAAATGAACAAAAAAAGTTGTTGCGACAGCTTTATACGAAAGTACCTATGTTGCGGCATTTGCCAGGAAGATGAGTTTTCACTGAGATCTTTTCATTGCAGAAATACACTGGGAGTGCTGGCCGAAGAGTGCCGAGGGGCGACCCCGCTTAGGAAATTTTCTTCTAATTTAAAAACTTTATTTCGAAAATTTTTATGTTGCTTTGCCCGGGGTGTGAACCCAAGTTCTTCGGTGTGGTAGGCGAAGCACGCTAGCATCACATCACGGGGGCCGCCATATACACACGTAAATATGTGCATACATAGAGTACACAGCATACATAAGTACAAAGTAGAGAGCACAGTGAGCGTAAAATTCTCTTAGAAATTTGCTCATGTCTTGACTGTTAATCGCTGTTGAAATGACCAGTGAGATTAGTTGTGTTAACAAATTCTTACAAAATTTTGTTTACTTAAGAGCACAGTTTCTTTTCTGTTGAAATGACTAAACTAATTTTCTAGCTTGACAAAGACCACGGTCGAATTAACCATAATACGATCAATTTCACCGAATTTCCGTTATGTCAAGAACAACAGAACTGATTTGTTGATTTAACTAGCACCATTGCTTTCAGTGTAGAGCATGATTTTAAACATGATTTATAATAGAAAAAAAATTAAGAAAAAAGAAAAACGAATGTGACGCCCTACTTAAATTGGTAGATTTTCAATTTAAAGTTTATGCGCATCTTCGGCCTAAATTTCGATATATATAAAACCAAACAAGTACTCTTATCAAATGGTATGTTGTAACAAATTGACATAAATGGTTTGCTGTTAGACACTTGAAATATAGATATTATATTTTTGTTGAAAAATGTGTAGCGCGATAAGGCGATCTTTCTGTTGACATATACTTAATACACAAAAAACCTCAAAAAAAATATTTTTATAAATTTTGTTGACAATATTCTAGCTTTTTCATTATTTATGCGAAATTTGACGCTCTAAAGATTTGAGGTAATAAACGAGACAGAAAGGCGTCCTAAACTCGAGCCTTTACGCTCTTTATGAGCTCATTTAGGACTCCGAAATGAGCGCATTTCCCTCTTTGCGATGGTCGTCTGATATGAACCGAATTTCATATATCATACGAGGCTAAATACGAGTCATAGTTGAGACGCACTGGCGTCTTTAATAGCTAATTTCAGGCACTTATTAGATTTCAACAAGAACATTTTATGACCCTTTTGGAATCGCTTTATGAGCCATATTCATATACTCTTGTTTTGGTTAATAAATGACAAATTATCGAAATAGCAATTTGTGCATTGGGATTGCAAAAGGAGACCGTAAGGCAGTTCTGCATTAGAGTTTTATAAACGAAAACACAACAAAATATTTTTTTTTGTATGGACAATACCGATGAAGTGATGCCGCGGCCAAAACAGATAAAAAAATGGATGAAAAATTAACTGATGACTTGAATTGATCAGCAGGAACTAAACATGCAAAATCCAATTTCATAAAAAATATCAACAGCAAAAATTTGAACAAATGATGTTATTTTATAATTGTTTGAGAGAAAAAAATTCTAAAGAAAAGAAGTAAGGAAGGCTAAGTTCGCGTGTAACCGAATATTACATACCCAGCTGAGAGCTTTGGAGACAAAATAGGGGAAAATCACCATTTAGGAAAACGAACCTAGGGTAACCTTGGAATGTGTTTATATGACATGGGTATCAAATGGAAGGTACTAAAGGTGGACGTCTTTTTGAGATATGGTCATAAAGATGGACCAGGGGTGACTTTAGAATGTGTTTGTACGATATAGTTATCAAATGAAAGGTGGTAATGAGTATTTTAAAAGATACTGATCCTTAGTTCTATAGGTGAACGCCTTTTCGAGACATCGACATAAAGTTTGACCAGGGGTGATTCTAGAATATGGTTCTATGACATGGGTATCAAATGGAAGGTACTAAAGGGTATTTTAGAAGGGAGTAGTATTTTAAAAGGGTGTGGGCCTTAGTTATATGGGTGGATGCCTTTTCGAGATATCGCCAGAAAGGTGGACGAGGGGTGACACTATAATATGTTTGTACAATATGGGTATCAAATTAAATGTATTAATGAGGGTTTTAGAAGGGAGTGGCCCTTAGTTGTACATGTGAAGGCGTTTTCGGTATATCGACCAAAATGTGAACTAGGGTGACCCTGCCATTATTCCAAGGGCATTTGATTTCGCCCTGCAGAACTTTCTCATTTTGTTCCACTTAAGTTGGTGTCAAGCCCATTTTACAAAGCTGTTTCCAAGGATATATTTTGTGTCAAAAAACCAATCCAAGCACCATGTTTCATCACTTTTTTCGTATTTGGTATAGAATTATGGCATTTTTTTAGTTTTTCGAAATTTTCGATATCGAAAAAGTGGGCGTGGTCATAGTTGGATTTCGCTCATTTTCAATGCCAAGATAAAGTGAGTTCAACTAAGTACATGAACTAAGTTTAGTAAAGATATATCGATTTTGGCTCAAGTTATCGCGTCAACGGCCGATAGGAAGGACAGGCGGTCGACTGTGTATAGAAGCTGGGCGTGGTTTAATCGATTTCGGCCATTTTCACAGAAAACAGTTACTGGCATAGATGCTATGCACTTACAAGGATTGGTAAGTTTTTGTTCGAATTATGGCATTAAAAGTATTCTAGACAAGTTAAATGAAAAAGGTTGAAGCCACGCCCGTTTTGAAATTTTCTTTTATTTTTGTATTTTGTTGCACCATATCATTACTGGAGTTGAATGTTGATATAATTTGCTTATATACTGTAAAGATATTACATTTTTTGTTAAAATTTGACTTTTAAATTTTTTGTTTTAAGTGGGCGTGTTCGTAATCCCATTTTGCTAATTTTTATTTAGCGCATATACAGTACCAGGAGTAACATTCCTGCCAAATTTCATCATGATATCTTTAACGACTGCGAAATTACAGCTTGCAAAACTTTTAAATTACCTTCTTTTAAAAGTGGTCGGTACCACGCCCATTGTGCAAAATTTTACTAGCTTTCTATTTTGCGTCATGAGGTCAATCCACCCACCAAATTTCAGCGCTTTATATGTCTTTGGTAATGAATTATCTCACTTTTTCCGTTTTTCGAAATTCTCGATATCGAAAAAGTGGGCGCCGTTTGCAGTCCGATTTCGTTCATTTTAAATAGGGATCTGAGATGAGTGCCCAGGAACTCACATACCAAATTTCATCAAGATACCTCAAAATTTACTCAAGATATCGTGTTTAAGGACAGACGGACGGGCGGGCGGACATGTCTAAATGAATTTCTTTTTTCACCCTGATAATTTTTATATAAAGAAGTCTATATCTATCTCGATTAGTTTATGCCGTTACGGATTACCGTTATGCGAATAAAATTAATATATTCTGTGAGCTCTGACAGCTGAGTATAAAAATAAATATTTCTCACTTAGTTGCTCGCGCCTTGACAAACGGGCAATTCATAAGATGTCCAAACTTCTTTTGTAAATTTTTTTTTTTTTTAATCAAACTCTTGTAACCAGGCATGGTATAAAAAAGAAGTTAGTTTCGTAATGTTTGTTGTTTTGCTAGAAGCGTTGCCATACCGTTACTTTTTAAGGCGAAATTGCACTTTTTCGGGATGTTAATTTCCTTTAGGAGGAAAACGTAATGGTCATCTGAGACAATAATAATATGCTTTAGCACGATTTATGTACATACATATCTATTCAGAATGCAGTAAAACATGCAATTTTATTAAAAAATACTGGATAATGACCCATACATTGGTTAATGATCCATATATTTATGGCAGCTTGACCCCTAGACCGAAAAAAATACACGAAAAATTCTGTTGTTCTAACATGGCCCTATTATCATGCCCCTACAGTGGATATTTCCCAAGGCATGTTGAAAAAATGTGTGCCTGCAAAATCGGTAGCGAGTGGTAGGTGTTTAATTTGTTACGTTAGTGGGACGCCTGGGCATCGAGTACATATCAATTGACAACGAAGCAAGCGCTGACAGCATCCAAAACAAGAAGGTACACCTACACATATATCCCAAAAACACCAGAAGAACTTGAATCTTGAGTCTTTTGACCCAGAGCCATAATATCAATGCCTATGGGAGTATATTTAAAATGGAAATACTCCCCAGAAATCATTGTGTTCTGCTTAATCTTCATCGCGGATAAAGTCACCACAAGTCTTGGAGTGCTTGTAAGGGCTCAACCAACGGGTCTTAGGCAATAGAGGTTTGGATCTAATGACCTGTCGGGCAGCCTGGCGAGAGGGCAGCGACTGCAAAACATATTGGTATTAAGTCGGTTCTGCCAGTTAGTCTACGGGAAACAGGGAAGCATTTATTGCAAGAAAATAAAAGAAACAAGAGATCATTGCGCAATGTTCCAGGCATAAGACAGTCTAAATTTTCTTCTTGTTAAAGTGACTAGAAAATCAGAGGCATTTCGAAAATAGCCTTAGAATTTTAGCAGCTAATTTTACAGTACATCTGCCGGTTATTTGATCATTCAACATAGACGGCGGAGAATATATTCTTGGAGCGCAATGCAATCTCAAGAAGTAGGGTAATATTTTTGAGCTCGCGATAGCCAAAGCACACTTAAATGAAAATTCTCTCTTCCGTGAAGAAAGCCAATGGTCTCAGTGTAATCTTCAACAATAATCTATCGAATCACTTCATTTCTGTGGGAGAAATATCATTGACAAAACTAATAAAATATAGAAACCCCAATATATATGTACATACATACATACCTACGTAATTTTCTGTAAAAATTTGTAAACCATATTTAAATTTTAAAAACTTGCATATATTTGTTTGGCTTTGAAACTAATGTGCACATTTAAATTTTTGTGGTTTAATAATTATTCATTAAATGTAACCATTGAGTACTGACTGGACATTACTTGATAATGCAAAAGTTAGAAAATTATTCCTTTTACCGCAATATTACACAACAAAATGCCAAACTAAATTAATTAATAATTTCACCCATGCGGAAACTATCAAGTTTTCATAATTTACATATTAATTTAATAAATTTCAAATGAAGTTATAAATTTCACAAAAACAAAATATTACATAAATTTAGGTTCGGTGCTAATGTAGTCACGGGATGAGGAGATGAATCCCCTCCTCACCTCCTGAAAATGGCTCTAAGTTGTTACCCTCAGCTGAGCAGAGCTCATAGACGATCAAAAGCGAATCACTCGGTTGGAAGGTTTATTATTTGCCTGCATACCAAAAAGTAGTTTCGTCCTTTCTAATATAACCAAAATTATTACACAATATTAACATCTAAGATAAAAATAAGTTTGTGCGTTTGTTCGCTGTGAACCAAACATCCAAACATGCGCTTAAGTAGAACCTTCCAATATATAAAATTATTGAGTTCTTACTTACTTACTTAAATGGCGCTTAACCGTCTAAGTTGTTATCGCCGTCCAACAAGGTGCGTCAGCTCTGCCCACCGGTGCCAATTGGCCACACCAAGGGAGTTTAAATCGTTTTACACCTGGTCCTTCCAACAGAGTGGGGGCCGCCCTCTACCTTTGCTTCCATAGGCGGGTTCCGATAGAAACACTTTCTTGGTCGGAGCATCATCTTTCATTCACATAACATGGCCTAGCAAGCGTAGCCGCTGCGTTTTAATTCGCTAGACTATGTGAATCTCTGCGTATAGCTCGTACAGTTCATCATTAAATCTTCTTCTGTACTCGCCATCGCCAATGCGTAGAGGTCCATAAATCTCTCAAAGAAATTTTCTCTCGAACCCTCCCAAAGCAGCTTCATCTGCTGTTGTCATGGTCCATGGCTTCTGCTACATATAGGAGGACGGGTACGATAATTGACTTGTAGAGTATGATTTTCGTTCGCCGGGAGTGGACTTTACTTTTCAGTTGCCTACCTAATTCCAAAGTAGCATTTATTGGCAAGATTGATTCTTCGCTGGACTTCAGTGCTGATGTCGTTGTTAGTGTTGATGCTGGTTGAGTTCAATGAAACTATAAAAGAGGCCATAACTTTTTGGAATAGGTTCCTATGTAAAAATATATGCATTTCCACGTTCCTTCGTCTATAGGAGCGGAGCAAAATCAGGCGTATAATAATAACTTTTGCTAGCATGTGTTTCTCTGGACTGTGTGAAAAGTGATTTCTTCTCGCGACGAACAAAATTCACACTCAGGGACCATAAAGAGCAATTTTAAAGTATTAGAAACAAGTGTTTTCCATTAAAAGAAAGTTTTTCGAAGCGAGATCGCCCATCGGTAGTGATTTGGCAAACAGCCTGACTGAATTTTTGCCATGGAAAGCTTCTCAGTGAAAACTCATCTGCCATTTTTATAGGAAGGTGTACTTTTACATAGGGTATTATAACTTTGATTGGATAACGGTTGGTTGTACAAGTATAAAGGAATCGAGATAGATATAAACTTCCATATATCAAAATCATCAGTATCGAAAAAAAAAATTGTTTGAGCCATGTTACTGCGTCCGTCTGTCCTTTAATACGATAGCTTGAGTAAATATTGAGATATCTTCACCAAATTTGATACACGAGCTTATATGTACCCAGAATAGATTGGTATTGAGAATGAGTGTAATCGAAAAATAGCCACGTCCACTTTTTATATATAAAAAATTTTGGAAAACAAAAAAAAACTTGATTAATTAGTAAATAGTGCACTTAGAATGTTGAAATTTGACGTGTGGATTGATATTGACTCTTGATAAAAATTTGAAAAAATATTTAAAACGGGCGTGGCACCACCCACTTGTGATAAAATCAATTTTACAAATATCAGTAATCATATATCGAAAATCGTTATACCTATCGAAACAAAATTCGGCAGAGAGGTTGCCTTTACTATAAGGAATGATTTGAAGAAAAATTAACGAAATCTGTTTAGGACCACGCCCGCTTTTATATAAAAGATATTTAAAAGGGTCGTGGACGAATAAAATAAGCTATATCTTTGCAAAAAAAAGAGCTTTATATCAATGGTATTTCATTTCCCAAGTGGATTTATAACAATAAATAGGAAAAACTTAAAATCTAAAAAATTGGCTTGGCACCACCTGTTTTTTGACTAAGTAATTTTCTATGTTTCGAATAAAAATTAGTTCAGAATAGAACCATATATATATCTATTATTTCTCAGCCTCTATTAAGCACACAAAACAAACAACAACAGCATTTTAAGTATACAGCTGGGTATGTAATGTTCCATTTCACCAGAACTTAGACTTCCTTACTTGCTAAAGGGTGTTATTAATAATTTTTCTTTTTTTTTGTTTTTTTTGAGAAATAGGCCAAGAATTGGCATATTCCAAAAAATTTTATTCTTGCTAAATTATGAGGAATCTATGATAATTTGTTCACAGGTAGGCGAAACGGATCAATCTATGGGAAGAATTTTATTTATGGAGCGAATATCTTTAATTCTTACTTTTTTTGGAAGTGGATTGGTAGAAATTTCGAATATGGGAACGATAGAAAGAAAAAAAGGTGGGAAGGATGATGGGAAGGAAAAGAGATAGAGTTAAGCAAATAGTAAAAAACAAAGCAGATAGAAATTTAGAAGGAGATAGAGAGGAATGAAAACAGAGAGAGATAGGAAAGGCATAAAAAGGCATCAAAGTTGGATGAGAGGCAAAGTGAGAAGAAGGGTAGAAGGCAGGGAATGATAGATGATAGTGATCGAAAGCTATAAAGCGGCATAAAGAGGTAGGGTGAGTGGAGGAAAGAGATGGCTATAGGGACGTAGCTGCTAGAGGTGTAATTTCTGCGTTACAATTGAAAAATGTTTCATGTCATGCGGGTACATATCGCATGCAAGACATACATCGGTTATATTCGGAGTCGATTTGGAGCGGGTAAGAGATTAGCCTGTCACAGTATAGAAAACGAAGTTGAGCCAGGGTATATTCTGCTTTATTATACCCTCGCTAGCATACATAGTCTATATGAATAACGAGGTTCACTAAGCACGATCCAGCAAAAGTGTTAACGATTCTGTACTTTGCATAGAACCTCTTTGGCACATCTGCATCAAACGGCTGTATAGGCAGGTGGCGCATTTCATCATGGTGCTTACGAAGATGTTTTCTTCTTTTTCCAGGTTTGTGACAATTAAACCAAAACTGCCTGTTCAGCATTTCGTTATGCTCTTAAATGATGAGCTCTTTTTTAAGGGGTTATTAGAGAACTTCCGCCGCAGTTAAAAGTGCAGCTTTTTTTGCAGGAATGCAGCCTTTTCTAGTGTTTATTTTAGAGACCAGGCGATCATACTTGTGAGCAAATAATAAAAAATGCTACATACACGTAGCGTACCCGTCTTCTTAGTGGTATGTTTGCGTGTGTAATTGGATGATTTTAAATAAAAATATTACCCTTTGTTCCGAATGAATGACATAAAAGGATCTCATACTAAAATGAAATTGGAAAATTCTGAAATATTTTTGCTATAATTAACATTACATAGCCAACCTACGACAATTTTGTAATTTTTTACTTTAGCTCACAGTTGCTAAAACTCATGGAAATATTTCAAAGCGATCCACCTCTATTCATTCCAAGCATAAACGCTTAGAAAATCATTAAACAATTTTACCTCAATTTTATATATTAAATAAATATTTTACGCCTTTCGCTAATTTTGTACCATATTTTCTTTCTTTATATAAATTTTTCAATGCATTTGCTTTGAGTAGTACGTTGATTTATTTATTATTTCTCTTTTTCGTAAACAAACATTCCTAAAACAGGAGTGCAAATCCTTGACTTCACTTAAGCACTTTAAATGAGAAAACGCGTGTCAAAGTTTATATCACCTTTTCACAAGCACGCAAAAAGTAACGAAAATAAAACTCTTGAAACCAACAGATGACTTGGCGATGTCAGAAACGAAACACATTCAGGTTTTTCTTTAAATTATCGCATTCAAAATAATTTGCAGCTACACGCAAACTTCACAAAACATTCATATAATTTCCAAGTCACTAAAAAATAACTACCCTGCAGTCAAACCAACTAGTTGTATACCAGAATGATACTAGTTTGCCAACTAGTATGAGTTCTGGAATTTTTCCATTTTTGCAACTGGTATTTTAACAGGGCGATGTCCTGCGAAATATCAATAGGCAGTCTCTGCATCAGCATCATACCAATTGACAAACTAGTCATTATATACACCAACATCGTACCAGATGACATACTTGTCAGTATATGCATTAACACACTAGTCTGAGAACGAAACTCAACACTGATGATAGCACAACGCCGAAACCGATTTATCTGGAGACCAAGTATGATGGAAAATTGTTCCAATATACAAGACTATACAGCCTTTGCGCTAGCATTATACCAGATGGCATACTAGTCGATATTTGCATCAGCATCATACTAGTCCTAGTCGGGTTGAAAAATTACCCAAAAATTTATAAATTAGCTAAAATTCATTTTATTCATTATATTTGATATATATAAAAAGTATTTATATATATTGTTAAGAATATTAGTAACACTAAGGGGTACTGCCATCTCTAAGCCAATGCTAAGCAGTGATTGTACGCACATCAATAATTCAATCATTATGTTTACACATATGTACGTTCATGCAGCGGAGAAGCCATACACAAAGACATGCAGATATCTTATCTGAGATGCTCCCAAAAGTATGAAATTTTAATTGTGGAAGTGCCCCTCACAAATATACGCGCATATGAGAAGTTATGTAAGGCGCATGCAGCAGCTTCTTAGCAAAATATGGGCGGACGAGTGTGCAAGCCCGACGGTTGGAATCAAATTATTCTTTGCCCAGTCCACAAGAAGGGGGATACTGCAAAATGCACCATATATCGTGGAATCAGCCTTCTTAATATCGCATATAAGGTCCTTTCAAGTGTATTGTGCGAAAGATTGAAGCCCACCGTGAACCGGCTGATTGGACCTTATCATTGCGACTTCAGACCTGGTAAATTTACCATCGACCAGAGCTTTACAATACTCCAAATCTTGGAAAAAACCCGTGAAAAGCGAATCGAACCACATCACCTCTTCGTCGACTTTAAAGCCGCCTTCGACAGCACGAAAAGGAGCTGCCTTTATGCCGCTATGTGTTTCCCCGCAAAACTTATACAGCTGTGCAAAATGACGTTGAGCAACACCATCAGCTCAGTCAGAATTGGGAAGGACCTCTCCGAGCTGTTAGAAACTAAACGAGGTTTCATACCGGTTGACCCCCTAACGTGCCATTTCTTTAATTTGATGCTGGAGAAAATTATACTAGCTGCAGAACTTAACCGCACTGGAACAATATACTATAAAAGCGTGCAATTACTGGCATATGCTGATGACATTGATATCATCGGCCTAAACACCCGCGCTGTTAAAAGAAGCGGTAAAGATGGGTTTGATGGTGAATGATGACAAAACGAAGTACCTGCTATCATCGAGCAAAGAGCCAGCGCATATGCGCTACTGTTGGCAGTCATAATTTCGAAATAGTAAAATACTTCGTTTATTTGGGAACCAGCATCAACACTAGCAACAACATCAGCACTGAAATCCAGCGAAGAATCAATCTTGCCAATAAATGCTACTTTGGACTAGGTAGGAAATTGAAAATAAAGTCCTCTCTCGGCGAACGAAAATCATACTCTACAAGTCACTTATCGTACCCTTCCTGCTATATGGGGCAGAAGCATGGACCATGACAACAGCAGATGAAGCGGCTTTGGGAGTGTTAGAGAGAAAAGTTCTTCGAAAGATTTATGGACTTCTACGCGTTGGCGATGACGAGTACCGAAGAAGATTTAATGATGAGCTGTACGAGCTATACGCAGACATCAACATAATCCAGCGAATTGAAACGCAGCGGCTGCGCTGGATAGGCCATGTTATGCGAATGAAAGATGACGCTCCGGCCAAGAAAGTGTTTCTCTCGGAACCCGCCTATGGAAGCAGAGGTAGAGGGTGGCCCCCACTCTGTTGGAAGGACCAGGTGGAAAACGATTTAAACTCCCTTGGTGTGATCAATTGGCGCCGGTTGGCGGACCGAATGAGCGACTGGCGCGCCTTGTTGGACGGCCATAACCGTTTAGACGGTTAAGCGCCAATTAAGTAAGTAAGTAAGTAAGTAAGCTCCAACGAGTAATCCAAAGGTAAAAACATCCCTTGATGGTTCCGTTCCTTTCCAGGTCTTTAAACTACAATTTGAAAAGACCGCAAAAGTGAACAACTGAAATGCTGAAGATAAAATTGCTGCACTGTTCATGGCATTGAAAGGGCCTGCAGCAGAGATTTTACAAACCATTCCAGAAGGCGAACGGAACTGTTATGAAGCATTGATGGGTGCTCTAGAGAGACGATACGGAACTGAGCATAGGAGACAGATATACCAAATGGAGTTACTGAATCGCTTCCAGAGGCCTGGTGAAATATTGCAAGAGTTTGCGTCGGATGTTGAAAGGCTGGCACATTTAGCGAATGCGGACGCACTCGTGGAATACACTGAAAGGGTAAAGATTCAGAGCTTTCTAAATGGCACGTCGAAACAAAGCGAGCTACATACGCAAACCCAAAGCCAACATTCGCAGAAGCGGTAGCACATGCTCTAATTCAGGAAACATCGTCGCTTCTGTGTAATCACGCCATGTGGCAGTAGAAAGGCCAAAGTGGGTAGACGCAATATTAGAGGCGCTGAAAGGATCGCAAAAGCGGGGTGAAAGAGTTATCAAACTTCAAATGCGGGAAGGACGGTCACATTGCAAGTCATTGCGATCTAGATCGTAGTGGTTTCAACAGCATGGATGGTCTTAATAACAAAGATGGAAGGGATGAGCAAGAGCGAGTAAGAGATCGAGAGCTAGCTCCAGCTATTGAATTTCCCGTGATATCTGTGTCGCAAATTGGTAGAAAATCGAGCAGTCTTGCTGTCAAGGGAAAGCTGGATGGCAAGGAGCGTGTACTGACTGTAGATACGGGCGCATCTCATTCCTTTATCCGATCTGATTTGATCAACAGGAAAGTAAAGCCATTACCTGGAGCAAGATTGCGTACGATTACTGGCGAGTATAAACAAGTCCAGGGAGAAGTGGTATGTGAAGTCTTAATTGGGGAGTTCATGGTTCTACAAAAATTCTTTGTGGCAGAGAGCGTTGGTGAAGTCATATTGGGAGTGGATTACTTAGTTGACTATGACATCAGGATCGATATGCATAGAAGGATTATGCAGTATAAGAACCAGGATGTGCCACTTAACTTCAGTTTGGAAAAAGGGTTCAGCAGTAAGCGAGTGCTGGTGGAAGAGATTCGGCAGAGACCACGGAAGTCAAGGAAAGTAGATCGAGCAAAAGTTCATGGGACAAATGGGCCAAACAAATCAAAACAGAAGATACCTGTGAGAGAAACACTGGCAGTAAAAAGCCCTAACACACGCACTAAAACGAAGGAAAGAATTTTGCAGAAAGAATGCAAGGGTGGTTTCAAGCCAGGGTACACTACTCTTGTGAAGCGTCGGAACTATACAGATCATGCAAAATCAATCATTCAAGATCAAGCTCTGCGAAGTAGTCCTTCAATGATCAAACAACAGATTGCGAGGGAACGATCCAGGATAATGAGTAGTAAGATGAAACGCAGGTACGATGAGAACAATAATTCGGAAGGTTTCTTGGCGGGAGATTTGGTACTGTTATCCAACCCTCACCGGCGGAAAGGTTTTCCATCCAAGATTCGGTGCAGTTGGGAAGGCCTGTATAAAGTTGTGAAGAAGATCGCCGATACCATCTACCGCATACAAACAATTGGGAAACCACGGAGTAGAAGAGTGGTACATTTGGAGATGCTAGCGGGGTTTAGATCGGGAGATTTGTCTGATCGGGCGATCAGACTTAAGAGGAGAGCAGTGTTACGAATATTAGCAACAATAAGGGGTACGCCATCTCTAAACCGATGCAAGTAGTGACTGTAGGCACATCAATAATTCAATCATTGTCTACACATATGTACGTACACGCAGCGGAGAAGAGAAGGACAAACACATGCAGATATCTTATCTGAGATGCTCCCAAAAGTATGCAATTTTAATTGTGGAAGTGCCGCTCACAAATATTCGCGCATATGAGAAGTTATACACGTGCATCTGTAGTTATAATTATATGGCAGTAACTAAGTAAATTCTGGAAGCGCCTAGAAGATGCAACGAGTAAATCACAGTGTATAAAAGCACCAACGTTAGAGGCGCAATAAGCAGTTTTTATTAAGACGCTATCTGGCGAGCAATAGCAGTATTATTTATTGTTACGTACTTTAGTAAAGTCCATTTTTCTATTATTATCGGAGTTATTTATTCAACAGTTTAGTGATTCGAACCTTAGTAAAAGTTTTGAAATAAGCGGAATTGCAAGTAAATTCGTTACCATATACATATATCACTTTAAAATTTATCACGTTAATACTTTACACTCTGGAATAAATTTTAATAAAAATACGTACATATTTGTTTTAAACATTTTCGTTACTAAGGGGATTATAGCGATAGATACTGGCTGGGATTCGTGTCTTTGGTAGGGGTCTATCCTTGCCATTCGTCGTTATTCTGTAATGGAAAAGGCGTTTAACGACAAGTAGAAATTTTGTTCTAGGCTGCTGATGCCCTCATGGCCAAGGTGTTTTGGGATCGGCATAGGTTTTCCGTCTAGGATTATCAATATGAAAAAATACTAACTAACAAAAATTTATAGTCAAGGAAATATTCTAAAAATGACTGGTATGATGAACGCCACAAAACTTTAGTCAATTAACTACTCTTGCACTAACTAGCATGAATATCACCACAAAGTTATAGGCAATGAACAAGAATGTTAGCTCATTACTTTGCCCTTTGACCGCAGGGTACACGCCATCAACCAACAACTTCAATTTTGCTTGTGAGCCACAAGGATTTTGTAAAAAAAAAAATACCGAAGAAGGTGCTGAGCCATGTACAGACGTTTATGATAGCATTAGCATAAACACAGATGGTGTGAAAACGAAAAGCTAGGCAACAGCCTGTATGAGAGTGTAAAGCAAAAGCTACGTGAAAAAGGTGCGTGCAATCAACCGAAATCAAATTCATAAAATTGAGCGCCAGAATGGAGTAAGAAGTGTCAAATGTGGCACAAATAAAACCTCATAACGACAACCAGCTATATTCACAAGGTTATAGTTAACCTGCATTATTGTTATTGTTAGCCAACTCACCTCAAGTGCTAACCATCAGCCAAAATATAAAAATATTATAGCTGTTCTTTTTTGCTCGTATTCATCAATATAAAAGTCACTGTAATTTGTTTTTTTTTTTTTAACGTAATTTGCTATGGTTGAAAGTTAGACACACACATACATTCTCAAGTATTCAAGCACGTTTTATGGGTAGTTTTTCTAGTTCAAAACGAAGTGAATGTTTGTAGTAATAGTGTAAGATAACAATTGTAGTTTATTGCTTACAACAACAGATCAACGCCTGTCATGTTTTGTTGCTCAATTGAAAACAAACACACATTTAAAAGCTTTACCCCAGCAAACATTCGAAGTAAAAAAGAGTCAGACAAGAGTCCCATTATTAGCTCGTATATGAGTCCGAAATGAATGCATTCCCCTTCTTGTAATGGTTGTGCGATGTTAGCCTTATTTCGCACATTATATCAGCCTAAATTAAAGTCCGATCGGATTCCCATTACGATTATAAACAGCTCAAAATTTATTCATATATATTCAAAAGACAAACACATTTTCACACCCGGGTTTACTTGGACACAGGTTATTATAACTTTGATTGGATAACGGTTTATTGTACAGGTATAAAAGAATCGAGATAGATATAGACTTCCATATATCAAAATCATCAGTGTCGAAAAAAAAATTGTATTGAGCCATGTCCGTCCGTCCGTCTGCCCGTTAACACGACAACTTGCGTAAATATTGAGATATCTTCACCAAATTTGGTACACAATCTTATCTGGACCCAGAATAGATTGGTATTGAAAATGAGAGAAACCGGATGAAAACCACGCCCACTTTTTATATATACAACACTTTGGAGAACACAAAAGACCTGATTATTTAATAAATAATACACCTAGAATGTTGAAATTTGATGTGTGAACTGATATTGAGACTCTTGATAAAAATTTGAAAACATTTTTTTTAAATGGGCGTGGCACCACCCACTTGTGACAAAATTTTACAAATATTATTGATCATAAATCAAAAATCGTTACTTATTTTTCAAGAATTCACGAGCATAACACCGGCTTATAAAAAGTGAATATTCAATTATTATGTTTTTCTAAGAGAAACTAAAAAGAAAGAAAGAAACCTTTACTGCCATATTGCGGTGGTACCATTTCGAAAACCACCACGAATTCATCATCAGGCAATTTCGAAATGCTATCAAAGGTTTCATCGAGATTCGAAAAATCGTTACACCTATCGTAACAAAATTCGGTAGTGAGGTTGCCCTTACTATAGGGAATGCTTTGAAGAAAAATTAATGAAATTGGTTAAGGACCACGCCCACTTTTATATAAAAGATTTTTAAAACGGTCGTGGACGAATAAAATAAGCTATATCATAGCGAAAAAGAATAGAATTTTACTTTTTAAATTGAATTTTAACGTTCAATTGGAAAACATTAAAATTTTTGAAAATGGGTGTGGCAACGCCCCTTTGTTTTCTAAGCAATTTTCAATGTTTCGGGAGACATAACTCGAATAAAAATTTACATATCGTAACAAAATTGGGTATATGTATTTTCCTTATAGCAGGAAACATTTCTAGTAAAAATGGATAAGATTGGTTAAGGACCACGCCCACTTTTACATAAATGACTTTAAAAAGGGTCGTAGGTAAAAATAGTAAGTTAAATTTTAGAGAAAAATAGTTTTGTACCAATCGTATTTTTACTGTTCTGTTATACCGTTGTTTTAAAGTAAACAGTAGGGAAATCCCCATATCTGAAGGAAACTGCATTATTACCCGCTCAAGGTCATTGGTGTTAGCCTCTGTACCCTTTTTGCTTCTTAGTTCAGAATAGAACCATATGTATATGTATTATTGCGCAGCCTTGTAACACTATTAAACACTTAAACCAAGCAACTACAGCATTTCAAGTGTATAGCTGGGTATGTTATGTTCGGTTTCTCCCGAACTTACACTTCCTTACTTGCTCCAAATACCCTTCTTTCCAGCAAGGCTCTCTCTGGTTTTAGGGGTTAGAATATGTACACGGTAGGTAAAACCGATCGTAACAGGCGATTGTATAGTGGTCTCGTCTCAGCCTCCTAGTTGGAGATTCGTTGGGGAGGGTAGTTTTAAGTTGCACCTCAAATGCGAGGGGAGTTAAATTTTGCAGCACGTTGAATACAAGGCATACTAAATGGAGCTAAGCAGTATCTTCCCAGCTGAATTCGCTATTTAAATATTTTCCACGGAGGTCTTTGCGGTCTTAACAGCTTTCAAATTTGAAAACAAAACATTCCATTCCAAGTAGTGCGATTTCTTCAACTTTCAAAAAATACAATAAAGCATTATATTCGAAGCAATGTGGTCTCTTCGTTGGAATGTTGGCAATAGAATTCATCTTTGGAGCCTTTGTCGCCAATTATTCTAAACTGAGAATTCATTTTTCAATTGGCTCTTCCCCGAAAGGTCAAAGGGAAAATAGTCACATCCCTTAATTTTGCGGAGATGGATGAATGAATGGTGGACAAAGCAACTGCGTTAAGCTATGCAAATGGTGCCATCGAATTTAGTATAAATGGGACTAGTGCCTGAAACTTAATGTCGTAGACGCGAACGCAGGTTTTGATTCGATGTTATGAAGTTGTAAAAAAATCCCGTAATTGTGATGCAAATTATCGTGGTGCTCATCAACAATGGTCACTCACAGCTCTTAACTTTTATTGTTTATGATTAGCCACAGTTATGCTTAGATTAGAATGATATTGGAACTCAGGGTGGAGTGGCCGTTAAACCGGATGCTGTTATCCATAAAAGGGAAAAAAGTTGAGATAAACCTTACATCTTAACAAGGTAAGATCTTGTGATTTTACACACAGTTATAAACAAGCTTGGTACTAAATAACATGCTCTGAACAAATTGGTTGTGCCGTTGATCGCGGTACTGCTTTACTCCCTGAAAGTTAAGCCATACGATGGCAGGTGCTCAATTTAAATACATAATATATCACTTTTCTGCACGGATTCCGAATGTGCTTCCCCATTTTTAATGCCTTGCGCCAAAAAGGCTCCCTGAACGGGCAGATCCTCTCTCTCTCTCTCTTATCTCTTATATATAGTTCATGAAAAACCTCATATAAGCGTAAATTATGAGTTGTCTGATCGGACTCCTATTAAGGTTAACATAATGTATAAAATAAGGCTCCTATTAGAGACTATTTTAAGAAACAGAATATACTAATTTCGGTCGCTTAAATTGGCTTTATATATGTTCGCCTTCTAATTTCGGTTTCTTATATGAAATTTTTTGACTCCAAATGTTTGCTGGGAAATTCGTTAAAAACTTCATTGCTTCCTTATTTCTAGCGTTTAAAAATTCGACACGTTCCACAGAAAGTACATGCAAATATATATGTAAATATATTCGATTTAGGTGTGGTAGCACGTAGCAAATTTTGCTCTCACAATTGAGCCATTAGCGTTGCAGTATCAGCGTTACCAACACGTTTAATATCCTCTATCGCATTTTGAATGTAAAATGACTTTGCTGCACAATATGATCTACATTTTATTTCATATTTGTGTGATACTAGTAACATAATGCTTTCGCAAATTTTTCGTCTCCACGTAAAAATGCACTTTGTTGCAGTGGAAAATCAACTTACTGTTGAATTGAACTTTTAAATCCGTAACTAAATTCTTCCATGCCTCGCTGGCAGCACTGAGGGCAAAAACAAAGAAATGCTTCCTATGTTACCAAAACGCCATATACGCAGGGAGGCGGAAATACCCTCCATAAAGGAAATAAATGAAAAGTTAAACATAGAGTTTTTGTAAATTATGCAGAACCCTAGTCATCTCAACAGACAACTGTCATATGAGGAGTATTTTCATCTGTTAAATCTGTTATCAGTGTCCAATACCCAAAGCACGCTATAGAGGAAAGAAAACTCTCACAACGTGTGGCAGCAACTGCTGCCATAGGTTTTAGAGAGACCGGGCGTAGCAAAGCGCGATATATTGGAACGTAATACGTGAGGTTAAGATAGAAGAGTGCGAGGACGTGAGTGCGAGGGGCTTCAGATGCTGGCTGATAGCAATAAGGCCCGAAAATCTACCAAGCAAGCTAGTGGAGGAGAAGACGAACGTAGGATGTAAACCACGCCAATAGCAACGGCATAAGCCTGTTTTATAATCGTTTAAGTTTCTGTCTAGCGTAATGTGCAAAAGATTGAAGCCCGTAGTCAAGAAACTAATTGGACATTGTTAGTGCGGCTTCATGCCTGATAAATGTACTATCGACGATGCGCTAGATCATGAACTAGTCTAACGATAATAGAATGGACGTCTGCTATGTTTATATAGACATAAAACAATATTTGTGCCTTCTCTCTTTAAATGGGTCTTACGATACATGAGAAAGTACTTGCTATTAGACAAGAACGAATCGACGCATTCTCACCTTGGCAGCCACGTCACATTTGATGGATATAAGCTCGAGACTGTGAAGGTCTTTACATATTTGGGAACTAGCATCAACAGTATCAGATTAGAGATCAAACGAAGAATAACCCTTGCCAACAAGTGATCTTTTGGACTAAGTAAGTAATTTAAAAGTAACGTAATCATGCTCTTCAAGTCGCTTGTTACATACATCTGGTATATGGCTTGGAATAATGAACGATATCGAGAGGAGATGAGACACTGCAGCTTGAAAGCTGAGGAAGGAAAAACCTCTCCTGTTTTCAGAGAAGCAGGCGGAGGAAGATTTGACGTCCCTTGATGCTCCCAGTTGGTGTCAGTCCAATTAATGATGATGATGATTACAAGACAGTATTAATCAACCCTGCTAAAAATATAATTAACTCGAACGCTGTTTATTTAATTAATCCATAAAATGTACTTACATTATATAGAATTGAAATGGATTTCATAACATAATAGCCGCTGATTAAAGCGAAAGTGCGCTTTGATGCGCAGAAATTTTTAAACCTTGCAACTAACTTTTAAACAAATGTGCAAAATTGCCATATTATTTGAGTGAAATTATTGGCTTTATTAACCAATAAATGTGTATGACCAAGTACGCAAATACGAATATGTAAAAAAAAAAAATTAATTAAACACCCAAGCAAAAATGAATTGAACGCGTAAACTGGCAATGCTTTTTTGAATAAATTGCGTATACGTAGTGGTGTACTCAGAGGATATATTATACAATTAATGCTCTTGCCGGCTCACAATGAACTCAAACGAGAAAGCGGTAGTATAAAATTTGTGAATAAGAATAACCTTAGCTAGAAGTGCTGTGTTTGTGGGGAAACCGCTTTCCCCGCAAAACTTATACGGCTGTGCAAAATGATATTGAGCAACACCATCAGCTCAGTCAGAATTTGAAAGAACCTCACCGAGCCGTTCGAAACTAAACGAGGTTTTAGACAGGGTGATCCCCTATCGTGCGATTTCTTTAATATGATGTTGGAGAAAGTTATAATAGCTGCAGAACTTAGCCGCTCTGGGAAAATATTCCATAAAAGCATGCAATTACTGGCATATGCTGATGGCATTGATATTGTGAAGAACATTAGCAACATTAAGGGATACTATCATCTCTAAGCCGATATTAAGCAGTGACTTGTATGCACATCAACAAATCAATCATTATGTCAACCCATATGTCCATACAAGCAGCGAAGAGAGACGCACAAACACATGCATATATATGAGATACTCCCAAAAGTAGGCAATAATTTGTGCAAGTAGCACTCACATATACACGCGCATACGAGTAGCTATGAACGTGCATCTGTAGTTATAGCTGGTAATTTTATAGCTGGTAAATAAGTAGTAGATTCTTGAAATAGAAATGCTTAGAAGTATGCGAACGACACAACACAGAGTATAAAAGAGCGCAAACTGAGCAATCAGTAATCAGTTTGATTTAAGCACGCTATCTGCTGAGAAGTGGAAGTGTTATTGTGAAGTACTTTAATAAAGGCCATTTTGCATTATTGAATAGTGCAGTTATTTATTCAATAGTTTAGTGATTCGAACTTTAGTAGAGGATTTGCAAATAAGCGGAACTGCACTAAATTCCTTTCAATATTATCAGCCTATACACCCGCGAAGTTAGCTCTGCTTACCCCAAACTGGAAAAAGAAGCGGTAAAGATGGGATTGATGTTGAATGCGACAAAATGAAGTACATGCTGTCATCTTGCACAGAGTCAGCGCATATGCACTTTGGCAACCACGCTACTATTGGCAGTCGTAATTTCGAAATAGAAGAAGACTTCGTTTATTTGGGAACCGGCATCGACATGTAGCTAGTGTCAGCTCTGAAATCCAGCGAAAAAGCCCTTTTGCCAATAAATGCTACCTTGGACTAGGTAGGCAATTTAAAAGTAAAGTTCTCTCTCTCCAAACGAAAATCGTACTCTACAAGTCACTTATCCTACCCGTCCTGCTATATGGTGCAGAAGAATGGACCATGACAATATCAGATGAAACGGCTCTGGGAGTGTTCGAGAGAAGAGTTCTTCAAAAGATTTATGGACTTCTACGCGTTGGCGATGGCGAGTACCGAAGAAGATTTAACGATGAGCTTCGCGAGCTATACGCAGACGTCAATATAGTCCAGCGAATTAAAACGCAGCTGCTGCGCTGGCTAGGCCAAGTTATACGAATAAAAGCTGACGCTCCGGCCAAGAAAGTGTTTCTATCGGAACCCGCCTATAGCAGCAAAAGTAAAGGGCGACCCCAATCCGTTGGAAGGACTAGGTGGAAAACGATTTAAACTCCCTTAGTGTGATCAATCGGCGCCGTTTAGCAGAGAGAAGGAGCGACTGGCGCGCCTTGTTGGATGGCCATAACCATTTAAACGGTTAAGCGCCAATTAAGTGAGTAAGTAAGAAGTGCTGTGTTAATTTTTAAAATTTTAGTTGCCGCATTCAGATGAAGAAGGGATACTCGTTCCACAATCTTGCAGACTGAGCGAAGCGTATTTGTACCAAAGAAGGGAAGAATCGGTAATCTGAGCAGCAAATATTACAGGCTTACCAACTTAGCACCTCTTCTACTAAATACTTTTGAAGGTATTTTAGGCCTAACTTCTCTTCCAATTGGAATCGTGATTCTTTTTTAATTTTTCTTACAAATTGGCTGGAGAGGACCCACTTGTTTTATGCCGACGCCGAACGGCATCTGCAAGATGAGTTTTCACTGAGAGGTTTTCGTGGCAGAAATACTCCCGGAGTGCTTGCTAAACAACAGGCTGCTTTACATGTTATTATAAACAAAAAGCGGACTGTTGAAGAAACATCGTTTGTGGTTTTATACCAAATAAATCAATAAAAAGAAGTTAATAAAATAACGAGCTTTCTTCCTATTTTTTATGCAAACTTTGAGAAAATTGAATTGCAATGTCTCTGAAACACATTGTAATTTTTTGTTGAAGATTCGCAGAGAGTAAAGCTAAAGCAAAACCTAATAAAACAGTGTTTATAATATTTCAAGCTTGCGTGAGACCCCCGTCATTTAACTCGAAATCCCAATTTTTCCCTGCCTTTCTCAAATCCCACTGAGCTCGCAGCTGAACATATAGGGTTCATCTCTATTTGAGTTTATACTCTTTTTATTTTTTAAATTTCGGATTCGGTTCTTAAAAGCCTCATGTACTTACCTTACTGAGTCAATATTTTTTTATTTTGGTACCACTGTGTTAATTACTGATTTATATTTTTATATATCACTATATTATGCTTTAATATGCCATGGTTAATTTGTTATAAATTTTTATTGGTTATAAAAGTGTATATGAAAATAGCAAGTTATTTCATACAAACCTATATAGATATATACACACATGCAAACAAATATATAAATAATAAGAAAAGAGTTCAAATTATAAAAATAAACTGATATTAGAGAAAAATTGCAAAGTTTACAAACGGCGATGTTTACTGGGACATGGTTGCAAAGCGAGCAGGGGGAATTCATATGGCTGAGTGGTTAACCGTCCTGTGCATAAATGGGTACCCGAGTACCTTTTGCATATTCAAAAGCCATTTTTAAATAATCTACAAATAGAAACGAGTTAAAATTTTGTGGCATCGTATGGGAATAAGTTTTCTATAAAAAGGAGAGAAATTTTTTTCAAATATACTTTCATAAAGATGGTTTTATAATATATCATATGGTTGAGTGGTTAAAGGCATCTGCCTTTACACTGGTATGAATGCTCGAGATTCGAGTTCGATACTCAGCTCCCGAGAAGCTAGCTGGTGAAGAAGTGAAATTCAGAAACATGTCCTGGTAACCATCGCTGTGTTAAAAAAAATTTGAAGTAAAATCCCTCATTACCGATCTTGTTTTGAAAATTTTGCGACTTCTGAGTATTTTCTATGCATCTGCTCCACCTCTTGGGGTTCCTCCCATCTTGAATTCGCTAATGTTTTATAAGCCATGGGAATTGACTAATCAGCAGTCCACACATTTTACGCATTTCTATAGACAGCTCTTTTCAATTAAAGCAAACTCCTTTTCAGAGCCGAAATATGAAAAATTTTGCAAAGAGTTTAAGGTGGCCGAAAAATAATAATGACATGACTGGTTTTAAGAGCCTAGACACAGTGATCGGTAGTTTATAGCTTCGTCGTTGATACAAAGAAAATCCCAACGACTTTGTTGAAAATGTTCATCTCCTTTTTCTCTCTCTTAATAAGAGTCTGTTATGGCAAGGCAGCTGTAAACAACATGATGGCCAGAATCAAAGTTGAGCTAGTTAATAATGGTTATATGTGTGAATATAGGTATGTATAAAAGTTCAAGGTTTTGGAATTATTTGTCCAAAGTAAACACTTAATTGTAATTCAAGCATACGCTATTTTGTACCACCAGCTAATTTGTAGCTTACGAAAAGCTCTGCATGATTGCATGTATGCGCGTTTATTGATATATAAGTGGCTTTCAATAACAGAACAAACCAAGCTATCGAAAATCTTTGATTGTCAAGGACATAAGCCCTACAATAATTCCGAACTGGGAGGGACAACTGAATCAATTGCGTCTGCAAGACAATTCCCACAAGGAGGTGTGCCCTCCCCTCTCCTGTGGACCCCGGTTGTAGATGACTTCTTTCAGTTAATGAAAACCAAGGGATTTGACACACAAGGGTATGCAGATTACGTGGTTATTTGCATCACAGGGATGCATGAGGATACAACATCAGATCGCCTGCAACAGGCTCTTTGCATCATATAAAGATGTTGCGATACCAAATGATTGTCTACCAATCCTAACAAAACAGTCATAGTGCGTTTCACCCGAAGAAGGAAAACATCTACCCCAGAAGCATGCCTGGGTGGTACAAAAATACAACTCTCAATGGAGGCTAGACACCCAGTGATTACACGGGACATAACCATCACGTGGAATACTCATTTGGATGCTATCGTCTTTACTCGACTTTTAATACTGTCGTAACGTCAATAGCCACCTAGGATTCCCCAGTTTGGCGGCAGAAAGCCACACAAAGCACGGAAACAGCAAAACTAAGCAAACTGCATCGACTACTTTGCATTGACACAACGGGTGCGATGAGACCGGTCCCTGCTTATGCACTGAGAGCTTTAGTGCAAATACCACCCTTCCCTATTCTGATAGATAAAGATGGAACACTAGGCGCACTAAGACTTCCAAATACTTCTGAGTTGAAGTAAGGAAATATGATGGGGCACATGAAAGTAAAAAGAAAATTCATAGGAAATTCGGCATTACAACTGCGTTATTTAATTTCCCCTAAGTTCGGAATCTCACGGAACTTTGAAGTGTCTATTGTGGACAGGACCAACTGGGACACAGGGAATCCCTATAAATACCATGACCTTGTTCATATATGGATCGAAATTCGATGACAGAAGAACGGGAGCTGGCATCTATGAACCGATCTTCAAGAAGTTGATACCAATGTAATCCGACCCCACTATACTTCAGGCAGAAATCCATGCTATAGAAGTCTGTGGTAGAGAATCATCGAAGAGCATCCACATTATGCCAGACAGCCAGGAGGTCCTGTGGGCCTTTCAATCCTACACAGTTACATCTAAGCTAGTGGACGAATGCACTGAAATCCTTAATGACATGGGAGCCAAAAACAAGATTTTGTTAGGATGGGTTCCCGGACATCAAAGACATGAAAGTAATGAACATGTAGATTACTTTGCACAATAGGGTGCTATAGCAGCATTCTATGATCCAGAGCCCTTTGGTGGAATTAAAAACCACACACCAGATAAATTATAAATAACGGGGAAACTAAACAATCCAGACGTCATTTGATTGACTACCCAGGGCAAAGACAGGCCAAACTGTTTATATTTCCGGCAACAAAATTATCGGCCAAACTCATTAGTCTAAGCAGAGAGGACCTCAGAACTCTCACTGGCTACTATATGGGACACAGTGTTCTACAATATCACCTAAGTAAGTTAAATCTATCCGATACCCGAATTTGTCGTTTCTGTGAGCTGAGTGATGAAACGCCGGCTCACATTCTCTGCGAATGCGTCACTCTGGCTAGGCAAAGACTATCCAATGTAGGTGGTGGAACTCTTGATCCCTATATGATATGACGTAAAAAGCCTGAAGAGATACTTAGATACATTAAAATCCAGATACAAAATTAGGCTGAAAGGTCTTGCACAATAGATCTGCACAAAGGTCGCAGTGCTTCAAGAGCTAGTAATACTAATAATAATGTCTTCCCTAAATGGCTTAAATCTAAAACACACCAAAAATGTATACAAAAATAAGACTTTGTCGAAATCTATAGAACTTAGTGTAGTAAATTTATTTGTAATTCTGTTTATATAAGCACAGTTTACTTCTTAATACTCAAAATTTATTACACTGAAGCGGCTACTCCTCTGTCTCCTGTTTATGCATTATTGATTTGCTTACATAAATAAAGATGAATTCAAATAAAATTTAATGATTGTGTGTTTGTGTGCAAGTTTAGAAGTTGTTGCTTTCAGTTTTACTTTAGATGTAGTTGCATTCAATCGTATGATTACTACCAGAGATTATGATTTTGTTAATTCGGTAATATAATTATAGTTCCCAGAATGCTTTCGAAGTATGCAAATTATGGAATTTCATATAAATTTCAATGCAAGCAAATAAACATATTACAAGCTACAGGATTACATGCGGCGCTGATAAGTGTTGTGCTGCAGGAGCTTTCGTTTGCATTAACAACTTTAAGAGATTGTTTCATACCTCGAATTCCCATCCCCACCTCCAACTTCGTCTCTACCTTTATCCGCATAATATTTATTTCTCCTCTTGGCTCTATATCTATGTATGCATTTCTTCTACCATTCCTATCGCTATACTCAACTCAACCTTTAACCTTACTTCTTCTTGTAACTGTAACTCCACGAAATTTCTTCCCTCCTTCCAATTCTCCCTTCATCTTAATATTGAATTTAAACTCCTCTTCTACGTTCATTGCTTCGTCTACATATTTTCATGATTTTCCTTAACGTTAAAGTTTCGGAGTATGTTTGCAGGAGCATCACACTATCGCGTATTCTTTTCTGAATATAATGTTGCCCTCCGGTTGTAGCTTAAAGTTCTAACTTTTGAATTAGGTCACCTCGAGCGATGCAAAATGGGTCTTACTCAGTTTAAAATATATTGTTAAAAGAACTCACGAACTCGCGTTAGAGCTCAGTAGAACCAACGAGGGATTACTTGAAGAAAAGAAATTGCCATCAAACGACTGAAGCAGTCATACAGAAATTTTTATTGGTCCGCGTTGCTAAGTGTCTTTACAATTTTGCCACAGTCTGAAAAATTTTTTTTAATTATACGGTACTTGCAAATACAAAAATATAAAGATCAAATAAAGTTATTTTACTTTATATTGCAATAGAAATATATTTCAGTGGGCTTATCCCCTGGGGTTGCCACCTAACCCTATTATGTGTATTCACTTGAACGTTTGCTAAGCCGATTTGGATAGGGACATAAATAGTGCATCACATTCAAAAGCTTTCTGTTAATATACTGATAGAAGGTTAAGCCAGTAACACCATTGTATAGGTTTACAAATAAGATATGTCTGTTTCTTTCTCTTTCTAACACACTGCCGCTTGACACTGACCGATTTGTGAAAACAGTGTGGATCGTGGTGGACCGAGCGTTTGACACTGAACGAAGTGTCAAAACGACCTGGGTTGCTGCCATCGGGATCGATGCAGGGATGTATTTATTAGCGAAAAATGGAGCGAAATTTCAGATATGGGTTGCTGTGATGGTAAATTTTTTTGTTCAGATTTAGTATGAAATATTTAGCGTATTATGTTTGGCCTATTGAGAATTTTACAAAAGTCGGGAAACGGCATATAAAAAGACGCGTAGTTATATCAACATTAAAAAACCAAACGCGGAAGTAAAGTTTTGCACCCGCTAAAAAATTATCCGCGAAAAACAGTACTAAAACTAGTACAACGCTACCAAAAAGCCTCCACAAAAAGAAAGATAGCGCAAGCATTATATTAAGATGAGCGCAGCTGTTTACGAACAGCTAATAAAAATCTTACTTGTAAACCTATAGTATGCGTAACACCCCCAAGGACCTTGTTTTGTAACTTGATTGGAAAGAAATTTCACTCGGATTTTAAAACTAAATGTTTGTGATTTGACTTCTTTAGAATGGCATTTTCTTTTGTATCGAGTTATAGGACAAGTTCCCAATTGTTTATGTTCATCAGTTGGTAGCGTTTCATCGTAGATTTTTCTTCCCACGACAGCCGTTTCTACGTACCGAAGGTTTCACCCGAATAAATGCTGTTAGTGCGATATAAGCCGCGCATCTGAGTTGAATATCAGTCCATGTATGCACAATCGTTTCTTCGAATTACTATATGGATATACAGCAGAAAAGATTTTGTTGAATGAAAACTATATTTAATATTTAAAATTTTGGAATATTGAGACTGATTTTGTACTAACTGATTATACTTGTCGGCAGGAAGGATAATTGAAATATATAGGAACGTCTTTCCGTCATTATTTCCCAAGTTTAGTTTGATGGTAAATCTATTATGGATATGTGCCACCTTCAGTGCCATTTTTCGGCATTATGATAATTAATCTAACTTCAAGTGTAGTTCGATCTTGAACAAATTCATTCAAGGTAGCGCGGTATTTTCACAGTTGCTCTATCCTGGCCTACCCACTGCAAATATCCGTCCATGTTTAGGGTATACAGCAAAGTCGAGGATAGCTACCAGATATGAGGGACTGACACCGAAGGAAGAATTTGATTTTATTTTAGATATTTTCTCATTTCGGCAATTCGTATCCTTGTCTCCAATAAGTAGTGACTTACATCACTTTCCCATCATTTTCCCATTAAGTGCAAACAAATCAAGTATCAACTCGTTGCGCTCAACTTGTTCTCAAGCAACTTTTTTTCCCAGCAAAAAATTTTTTATGTCATTATTTCATACACGAATGCCACTTAAGTGTCGAAACATCTGTACAATATAAAGCTGCAAACTGTCAATAGTTAAGTAAACAAAAGAAAAACAAATGTCAATGTATGAAGTTGTATTGACATTCAAAAGGACAATTCTCAGCCAAAAGATTCCGTAATCTAAATGTACACTATGACAATTTCCGACAACAATGTCTTTCAACATAACCAAAAATATATGTGTATAATAGAAGACCCGGCATACCTTATCCTGCCCTAAATTTAGCCTATCTGCATACATTTTAATAAACTTTTTCCATCTGACTCTGCCCTCCCCCCCCCCCCCCTTCACTTTTTCCTAATCCTTTTACTCACTTCTCCCTCCGTCTTTTTCGCTTAATATATCTCCATCTTCGTCTCATTCTATCTATTTCTCAATCTCCTTCTCTCTTTTCTATTCTCTCAATTTCTTCTCATTCTTCTGCATCCCTTATTGCCTGTCCCAGAGGGTGGTAGAATTTTATTCTAGTCCCAGTCCCACTCCGAGTCTCAGTCCTAGTCCTAGTCCTAATCCCAGTCCCAGTCCGTCCCTTGATTATATATTACTCTGTACTAAAGCACTCGTCAACAGCTTTCATTTGATATCCATATTGTATAAACACTGTCTAGGCATTCACTGGTCCACGTTTTGGCCTTTATCTCGAGACCCTAGTCACCCAGAGGTATGAAAATTACCCTCTACACAACTAAAGACTCCCCTGAATAAAAAAAATGTCATAGTACCTCTAAATCGCGGGCCCCCTCAGAAATCCCCCCGCCCTCTCGGCGGGCCTGGTGATGTGCTATACTTGATATCATTCGCTAAAATAGTTTTTATTGATAAGCAGGATGTTTAATTAAACACCAAGCAATTACACGGAAGTATATCCGCACCACCTGAAAATATGAGTGCCACTGCGTATACGTAACATTTTATTGTTACGTATAAACAAATAAAAAAAATTTGCAATAAAATAATATTGCGACTACAAACTGAGATATAACCTATCCTATCTCTCGAGATAGATCAAACTACACACGGGGTGCAGAACAAATTCAAAATCGGCTCAGTAGTTTAGGAGGCCATCACGACCAAAAATGTTGTAACACGTGTTTTTTATTTATTAAGATATGCATGTGTCTGTTCAACAACAGTAGTACATATATAACTATGTGCGTTTATCCCAGCTGTTCGCTTTAAAATACCTGAACAACAGGAATGAATTTAGGCCTTTCCCTGGCTTAACCAGGGAATGAAGTAAAACCACAGCAGTAGTAACTTTAAAAGAAAGAAGCTGTTTCGGCTACTCAGCGGTACTAACCCACACCGACAAGTAATTGCTTACTATTTATAACACTGCTTTTAAAAATCGATAACTTTTCGATATCAAATGGATAACTTTCTAATAGCAAATAGTTATATTTTCGATACAAAATCGTTAATTTTTCAATACCAATTCGATAAATTTTTAATTTCAAATCTATAATATGCTTTTAAGAAATCGACACCTTTTCAATGTCAATCAATAACTCTTTCCTAACAAAGCGTAAACTTTTCGAATCCACCACGTATCGATAAATATAACGATTTTGGTTGCAATAATAGTTGTTTATTGATATTTCTCAATCTTTTGATCAGTTTTACTCGCTAGGTTAGGTAAGGTTTAAATGGCTGATACATGAGGAGCTCACATAGACTGAACTAGTCCGTAGTGTTTACAGAAGTTTGTTAAACTTCCAAACTGCAAAACTCGATCAAAAGTGTTAGTCTGGCAAGCGCAGGTCACAAGCACAAAATGTGCTCGACCTTTTCCTCCTCCAAGTAGCACTAGCACTTCCTGTGTCTGTTTTCACTGATCAAGGCTTAATCAAAGGTATCTGAATCAGTATAATTTTCCGGTCAAAATACAAGTCATGAGTCTACAGTTCTCTCAATTTAATGATACGAGTAAGTTTGTTTATATAAAATTGTAAGAGCTACATATGATCTTCGATGTACGTATGTACCGCCTCGTTCGGCGTTTGGACACCCTTGCGCCAAGGTTGTTGTTGTTGTTGTTGTTGTAGCGATTAGGTTACTCCCCGAAGGCTTTGGAGAGTGTTATCGATGTGATGGTCCTTTGTCGGATACAGATCCGATACGCTCCGGTAACACAGCACCATTAAGGTGCTGGCCCGACCATCTTGGGAACAATTTATATGGCCACATTAAACTTTCAGGCCATCGCTCCCTCCCCACCCCCAAGTTCCATGAGGAGATTGGGGTCGCCAGAGCCTCGTCTGTTAGTGAAACGGGATTCGCCGCTCGAAGGTGAGGTTGACAATTGGGTTGGAGAAGCTATATATTGTGCTACACAACCCCTTGAATCCCCTTGCGCCAACGTCCACCCCTATTGTGGCTCTAAGAACCCCTTCGAAGTGAAGATACGAAATATTTGCGGTTTGTGAATGATGACGCCATACTACTGTGGCCGTACATATGGTTTGCGCTGAGGCTGCCCCGAGGCACTGAGCTTTGTTGCTTTTTTTACGCTATGTTCTTTGCCACCAAGTCTACATGTAGAATGTGCAAAATGGCATACAGTGTAGTGGGTTAGGTTGATTTTAGGGTCCCCGTAGTGTAGTGTTAAGCCTGCATCCCCCCCCCCCCCCCTAATTTTTCAAGGTATGTTCTTTTTTGTGTGGCTGTCCACCAAATATACTCCATAGTATATGATTGGCTGAAAAATTTTTGACACACAATTTTAAGACTTCATTAGCAAAACAAATGAGTATTCGCCCTTAAGTGATATTTCAAAGGTTCCAAAATAGCTAGTAAGAAGTAGTACTACTTAAGAATTCCTTCGAGTCAAAAAGTGCCATCCGTAACTATGAAACAACCCAAATGTAAAATTAAGGTAAAGTATTAGCAGCGCAGTTTTTATCTTTCCAAATCCAATTGTTTTATTTATTTTATTTTTTAATTGTCAGCAAGGTAGCTAGTGTAGGCGGGTGGTCACATTAAATAGTTCCCGAGCTGGTCGGGCCTTTACTTATTTCCGGAACCTACCAGATCTACAGTACAGTTGGAAAGTATTAGAAAAAGATGAAAAAACTTGTTTTTGTGAGTTTTTGGTGTAATTCATTCAAATGTTATTCACATATTCGCATTAGCTTTGTTCATTCAACGTACGCAACCTGCTTTGCATCTTTCATTGACGTCTCTGCGAAAATATTGACGCCTCTTGCTACCGGAAAGTTCGAATTTTATTCGTATGACCATAAAACAGATTTCCACTGATCAATCGTTCAATCAATTTGTTCTTGAGCGAACTTCAGTCTTTCTATTTATTTGCTGGCCATAAAAGTGGCTTTCTGACAGCAATACGTCCAACTATACCTTTTTCTTTAAGACGGCCTTTGACTGTGTGAGCGATCTTGGAGAATTCAAATCTTCGATGATTTCAGCACGAACTTATGATGCAGATTTCCTTCAATTGGCCTTACTTATTGCATATATTTTGTTGTCGCTTCTTTGATTTGTTTTTATTGGCCAACCAGATCGTTTTCTCTTAGTATTTTGTCCAGTTTCCCGATATCTTCTAATGACCGTATGAACTGAACACAGAGATATTTTCAAAAGTTTAGCTATTTCTCGATAGTTTTCCCCAGCTTTTAGCAAGATTATGATTTGGGCTCATATATCGACGGATATTTCCTTTCGCTTGACCATTTTCAATAAAAATACAATTGTGAGGTTATTTCAAGATCCGACTGTACTTATATCCCGCAGCGCCGATTACACTGCCCAAAACCTTCGAGGGTGACTTAAACGCTACAAAAACAAAATGACCAACAATACAAGAGCTTACGCATAATACCCATAATAAAAAAACGATATATTAAACGAACCAATTTGCTTATAAAAACAAATCGTTTGCTTACGACCTTCCGACTTGTATCTTTTACGCTTATTTCGTTTTTTAAAAGCCAACTTATATATTCAGTTCAATGCGCATTCTATCGGTTCATCAGATAAATAAAATTGATTTCAAATTACGCTCAGGATAACTAGCAAGGCTGCTGCTTTATACTGATAGGGACTGCGCGCGATTTAAGTGAACTCAATTGCAACAATCTTGTTACTTGTTTGGATCCTCCTACTACTTAAATCCTTTTCGACTTGGTATAAGTCGTATATTTATTAACTTTTGCTATTTACGTTTTGAGTGTGAGTTCACAAGTGGGTATGTATGTGTGCTTGTAAGATGGTATGTGTACGTGCTGGCGCGGAAAATGAATAATGGTTTTACAATTTTATGAGTTTAAGTGAGTAAACGCCATGTGCAACAATGTTTCATTTCAATGGCTAACAGTCTCTTCTGCTATGTTGATTTTAAGTCAAGTGTATTTTGGTTTTTATTTGAATTCAGCAACTGACAAATAGCGCTTATGACAATAAGACGAATAGCCCGAGCAATGCAAAACTGTATGGAGTGAGTTGAGAAGTGATGTTGTGTCTGAAAATTTTAATTACAATTTTACTTTTTCAAGCAAAATATGAATTATACGCAAGTAACTTCAAAAGGCATGATTAAAAGCAACTTGGAGCTACAAATTGTCGACCAAGCAGGAAAAGCGCATAACTAAGCATGAAGCGCCAATTTTCGAGGATCTCGTGCAGGTATTACGTTCTTAGATTGACAAGGTTACTCCTATCATTGGAAAGAAACGAGCGTAGGCTCGTAATGGGTATTCGGATTGAACACTACCTTATGATGTTACATGCTTTGAAACTTGTCCATGTCAGTGATAACAGATTTAGGATCAAGGCTTTTGTTTGTGCCCTGCGCTCACAAAGCTAAAATTCCAGCTATCAGAAGGGGCACAGCTATCAGATATAAAAGCAGCAAGTAGAATAGGTCCTACAAAGTATTTACCAAGAGGACGGAGATGATTTACTACACAGGTCTTGAGTTCTGACAGCGTTTTCATTTTGATCATTAAGCAAACTTCACAGAGCAGCCAGTCTAACCTAACAAAACTACAAAACGTAGAAAATTTTAGTTATCCTGGTAAGCAACTAATTCCACATTGGTGAGAAATTGAAAGAATACAATGGTGAAACAAACAGATGGAACTTTTCCACATTTCTTAGCGAAACTTACTCGAGTAACACAGCTAAACGTAAATCCCATCGATTTTACTCTTTCGGTTCCCGATAATGAGACAAGGGCCTTATTTTCATACGGCTGGTTTTTTAATTACCGGATTTCTGGAAACTCAGCAGAAACTGTTTTGTCAGCATTTCATTTCTCTCCATTGTAGGTAGTATTCCCGCCTTACTCTGTAGGTATTGTTCTAGAGACATAAAAAGACTGAAATTTTTATGAGAATCTGTCAAGTCGTTTGCACAATTTGTGGCTACAAATCTTGCATATTTACTTTTGTTTATATTCAATATTGTATTGAAAAAACTAAAGTTTTGAACTCGAACATTTCACTGACTAAACTTTCACCTCCAAGCTACCTGTCGCTGCAAACTGAAATGCAACCTTTTCACATAAAAAATTAAAAATATACATATATATTATTATGTAAGCGCCATAATTTTTCATCTAACTCAAATATTATAAAAAGTATGCAATTCTGCTGCATTTTACTGCTTTCACTGCATTTTTTTTTGTTTATTTTTGTTTAAACAAAACTATAACCAGACGCAATGGTTATAAAACTAATGTTATACTTTTTTAAGCTAAAGTGGAGACGTTGTCAGCGTACAAACAAATGTACGTCATAAGTTTCAATTCAATTTCATAACAATGTGGCAGCAGTCAGCAAAAACTTTTCAAACCAACCTCACCCACAAATGCAAGGGTCAAAGTGCCGCTAATACCCGCTAGGCAGATGAACTTTCACCAAAACTTTCTGCAAGCGTTGGTTTGTATGCAAAAAAGTTAATGCAGTTCAAGCTGTTACCCAGCAAAAAGTGGTTGCAAGCAATAAAGAATACTGGTTTTACTCGTGACAGAAAAACCGCCTTCTAGTAACGCCTTATTTTGGGCTTATTTACGCTAATAAGTCTTATCCCTATAACATAAAAAACAAAAATATAAGGCGTGATAAACTCCGATGTAATTTTAGGCCTAGCCTATCTTCCAAATTGCGTCGTATTCCTTTTTCCTACAAATTGGAGGTACGGGACATTCATGTTTTATGCCGACTCCGATTGGCATCTGCAAGGAAGATGAACTTTCACTGAGAAGCTTTTCGTGGCAGAAATACAGTCGGAGTGTTTGCCAAATCACTGCCGAGGGGCGACCCCGCTTTGATAAACTTTCTTCTAATTGAAGAACGAGGATCTTCGGTTTGGTAGGGTAAGCAAAGTTGTTTAGTACTTCCTAATGGCTCATAATAATTCCTCATTAAAGTTGTATTTTATGTAGGCTATAAGCCTTACACATAACGTTATATTGCCTGATGACATTAATAGCGAAAAATAAGGAATATTATATGAAGTACCCCATACAACTAATATTCCTTATAGAATTAAGGCCTGATGGCAACACCCTGTAAAAAATCTTGCGATAAATACCATAATAGACTGGGCTCCGATTAATCTCTTTTGTCTGCATTTGGACATAATTTATCCCTTATAGTCCCTTTTGGGTACAGTTTGGATTAGTCAGTTTGAAATATATGTAGCCCATTTTAATAAATATGAAAAAATGGCAAAGATGAGTAAAATAAAAAAAAAATTACAGGAAACTGAATCGAAATATTTAAGAAGAATACGGAGCACTTTACTGAACCTAAATTACTAAGACTTAAAGACTACGCCGGAGAAAGGGTTAAATTTTCGGATAATACATTTCATTTCTTTTTGAAAAGCGGGCAAACAACTTCCATCAAAAAAATTTGGTGGCTTGGCAAACCCTTCGATTGTGTTTCCGCCATGCAAAAATGCGAATGGTCCCTATTTGAGTCCTTATTGAACCCAAAAAGGGGTCGTCTTCATATGTTCCCACATGGGTACAAAAGGGATTGGGCCTATCGCTCCCTTTCGGATATAAATGGGTACAATTAGTCTCTTAATAAGACATGCTCAAACAAAAAGGAACAGTTCGACATTCAGAGAGATCAAAACTGGCGTTGGACGCATACTCCTTTACGACTCACCCCGGATGCATTCTAGACTAATCGCAGTTTTTGCAGGGAATCCTTTTAGCCATGTGTATAATTTTTTGGTGGGTAGTTAAAAAATGTGTATGTATGTATGCAGATTATTGCCTTAGATATTCGTGTATGCAAACAGAGAGCGTTTGTTAGAAAACTAAATACGTAGCGTAGTAAACAGAGCGTAAAAAAGAAAGCGTAAACTATAAAAAATATTAATATTTTCGCTTTTATTGCTGAGCAGCTACATTGAAATCTATGCACACAAACTTTTTTGCAGAGTTCATGGTGCCTTAAAGATTACACACTTAATCTTTTTGTAGCTGGTCAATTCGTTTTTCCAAAATTAATTAATAAAACTAGGCTTTATTTGACCAATATGTGCTGTAGTGCAAGTCAAAAGACTCCACTAGTACAACCCGACGTTTCGCTAATCATCTTAGCATCCTCAGGGGTGAACTGCATTTATTTCAATTATATTTCCAATTTCAATCAACAACAACATTATAACATGTAAAAAAACATAATTTGAAATTAAATATATATAAACCTTACTAATCAATATCACAATTATATATCGAGCACTTACAATATTTGTATACGTTAATATGTCTATCTTACATATTGCACTAAACGTCGTCAACAATATATTTTAATTTAAATTAATTTATATTAAAATTATAAAAATTATGTTGATACCCGTTTGTTTGGGTACACTTCTCAAATATGGTTGTTTATTTGGACTTTGATCCATGTATGCTTGTTTGTATGTAAGTTGTTTCATATGCATAACAGATAAGCAGATGAAATATCATCTGTGTCTTCTTTTCTGTTTACTGTTCTGTTTCTGTTTTGTAGTATCCTTAAACTCTCTATTGTGAATCTAACCTTTTCGCGTTTCTCTTTGTCTAAGATTTTCGCGTTGTGGAGATCAGCTGTATGACCGGATGCTGTGGTATGTTGTGATAATGCCGTGCTATTTTTGCTATTCCTTATATCCGTGTCGTGTTAGACGAACGCCTAATGCGCGTTTTGTTGTACCTATGTATATTTTATTGCATGTTTGGTTATTATCTCCTTTACATGCTATTTCGTACACAATGTTATTTTGTTGTGTAGCTGGAATTTGGCTTTTCGTTTTCGTGAAAATAGTAGACAAAGTTTGGTTAGATTTGTAGGCGAAGCATATATTGTTGTTGGTTTTTGGTATACTTTTTCCTAGGTTGTCTGTTAACCATGAATGTGTGTTACGCTGTAATACTGTTTTGGTTGGATATTGATGTTAGCTGTTGGGTTGTTGTTAATTTCGTATTTTATTTGCGTTTTCTTTTGTTCAATTAAATTTTGTATGAGACCGTATGGGTAATTGTTTTTCCTCAATGTTTTGGTGATTTTGTTAATGTTGACATCCCAGAATTTTTCATGACTGATTTTCAGCACTTTATGGTTAGGTTTTTTGCCGTGTTAACTTCATATTCGAATGGTTGGGCTGATAAGTAATTTATCAGTCGTCCCGAAGAAGTGGGTTTTGTATACCAATCTAGTACAAGACTTTGCTTTATTCTGTGAATGCGCGTATCTCAAAAGGGGATGCTGCCATTATTTTCTATTTCCACAGTAAATTTAAGTTTATTGTGGTACTTGTTTAATGTGTGGAGGATGTTGTCTAAATCTCTTATCTTTACAATGGCAAATATGTCGTCCACATACTTTGTTAAAAATGATATGTTTATATTGTGTTTTTCTTTAAATTCTGACATGCTATCTTTTAACAGGTCGTCCATAACTATGTCAGCGATGATTGGGGAGAAGGGATTACCCATCGGCATTCCAAACGTTTGGGCGTATAGCTTCTCATCCCACATAAAATAATTATTTTCCATTAGGCAAAAATTAAGTATATCTAAGAATTGTTTTTGTTATTTTGGTTACTTTTGTAATTTCATCCCATTTTTTCAAAATTATTTTTATGGCAAGCATCGTTGGTATATTGGTAAATAAGGATACCACATCAAATGACAAATAATTAAGAGTACTTAAGCTACAGTTGCGTCAATATATATATATATATATATATATATATTGACGCAACTGTAGCTTAAGTACTCTTCCTTCAGAATTTCTGCTGCTTTCTGGCAAAAACCCCGGATTTCCTACTGATTTCCTTAAATACATACAAACAAAATCTTTCCTAAATATTATGTTTTTAAATAGAAAAATCAAGTTTTTAAAGTAAGAATACTGCCCCACATCGCCGCCGTCGGTATATAATAGAGCCTACGCCGCCGCCGCCGATAAAGTGATCGGCGTAAACCTCTAGTAGTCAGATACGGATCATTAAACTCCTTAGCCCATCGCTTCACGAAGCAGAGTATACCCGTTGCTTTGCTTACCATTGATGAAATATGCGTATTAAAAGTCAGTTCTGGATAAAAAAGAACGTCTGGATCACTTACAACAGATATACCTTCCAAATGGGGTGCTGTTTAACGTATTCGATGTCAAACTAGGCTTCACTCGGTGAAATGTCATTAGTTTGCATTTCGAGCAGTTCAAAACTAGTAAATTTGCAATACACCAGCATTGAAATGAATCCAAGTCTGCCTGAAGAAACTCCACGCGGCAGACTCCGAAGGCAAGTATGAGTAGCAAAGTTTAACATCATCCGCAAACGTTAGATTTCGGGAATGTATGAGAGGTTGTGGTAAGTCATTTATAAACAAGATAAAAAGTAACGGACCCAAATGACTACCCTGAGGCACACCAGACGTTACATCAAACAACCTTGAAAGAAACTAAATGTTTGTCATCATGTTATTGATGACACTGCCCGGGGAAAGGTCGCTAAGTACCTCCTCTACCCTCCTTCGCTGATCGGAGAAGTGCCTGCATTCGAAGAAGGTGTGGCGTACAGCGTCTATTTTCCCACAGTACAGGCAGCTCCGGTTATCAGCCTTACCCATTCTGTGTAGGTATTTGCGGAAGTAACCATGTCCCGTTAGAAACTGGGTCAGGTAAAAGTCTACCTCTCCCCGTGGTCGCTTCAACCATGGATTCAATTCAGGGATTAGTTCCCTAGTCCACTTTCCTGCGATGCTGTTGCTCCACTGATCTTTCCAGCGTCGGATCGATTCTTCTCGCGCCTGCATGGCAACAGCAGCTTTACTTGCTTGCGATCCGTTGTCGTATATTGCTTTTCTTTCCTCAGCGAGAAGTTATATCGGTATGGTTCCCGCAACAACCAGGACAACTTCAGCTGATACCGTGCGGTAAGCTGAAGATATTCGCAGCGCCCCCCTGCGTTAGTCTGTGGTGAGGGCTGCTCTGTTATTCCGGTATTTCATTGCGTTCGCCCAGTTTTCTGCACCATATAAGAGTATAGAATCCGAGGTTAATGCAAGCAACTTCCTCGTGCATTGCTTTGGGCCACCTTTGTTTGCCATTAATATATTCAAATGCGCTGTTGTGCGCGCAGCTCTTTCGCAGGCCCCTCTTATGTGATCCGAGAAGTTGAGTTTGCTGTCTAACCTCACTCTCAGATATTTCGTTGAATCGAGTATTTCTATCGGCTGGCCCCAACCATCATGTTCCTAGTAGTGGGAATACGTCTCTTTGTGGGGATGACGATCTCCGTTTTTACTGTTGCTAAATGGAGACCATGCTCAGCCATCCACCTATTTACATTACGCATGACCTGGTTTAATTTTAGCTGTGCCAGCTCGCAGCTTGGTGCTGTTATCACAGCTGCCACGTCGTCGACGAAGCAGACTGCCGTAAGTTATATTCCAGAGATTGGGACCTAGTACCGAAACCTGGGCTGCTCCCTCTGTTATTTTTACCTTTTTTTGACCGTGAGTTGTTCCGTATATTAGATACCTGCCTCTTAAGAAGTCCCTTAAAATTTCTAACAAATATTGCGATACTTTGAAAGTGCTTTCTAGTGCCTCAAGCATATCCTCCCACCTAGCTGTTTTAAAAGCGTTTTTGACGTCCAGCATGACCAGCAACACTATAGTGGCACGCTGTATCGGCTTTCTTGACTGCGTCTATAACTTCTGCTATAACATCGATTGTGGAGTGCCCCCTCCGAAAGCGATACTGTCTGGGAGACAGTCCTCCGCCGTCCTGTAACGCTCTGGTGAGGTGTTGCTTAAGGAGACTCTCCATCAATTTCCCAACATACATAGGGAACGGCTATACCTCTATAGTTCTCGACACTAGACCAACTACCTTTTTTGTGCAAAGGTATAATAAATGATTTCTTCCAAATCAATGGAAAATTGGCAGATTCCATAGATATTTAGAATAATTTATGTATCGGCTCAGATAAATTAACTGCACAGTATTTGAGCACACAACTAGGCACACCATCTTGACCCGGAGAAAAAATCGGTTTCAAACCTAGAAGGCTCTGGAGAATAGTAGGAGTAGGTCGACTAGAAGAATTCTGCAAAAAATTCCGCAATGTTATTATCAGAACTGGCATTCCTGCCACCAAAAGAAAAGGTAGCTGGAAAACCAGATCTTTTCCTCTTAGCATTAACAAAACTGTAAATCTTTTCGGATTGTTGAAAAATTGACATTTACAACTGCTTAAGTACAACTTATATCATTGTTGGTTTAGACAATGAAAGTTGCAACGAGCAACTGAATATTTATAAAAATCTGAAGAAGATCCTGATCTCTTGAAACGTTTATAAAGCCTAGATTAAATATTACTGAGTCCTATAAGTTTTTTTGTGAACCAAGGTGGTTTAGTTTTTCCAGCACTAACACATCGAAGGGGTACACAGCTTTCAAAGAAGTCATCAATAATGCCGTAGAATAATGAAGTCGCTGAGTCGACGACGTTACACGAATAAAGATCCGACCAGTCATGAGTAGCAATCAACTAGTTAAGCTTTATAAAGTCTGCTTTATAAAAACATCTTGAGCAGGATCGATATTTTAACTTTGTAAAGCACAGCACCTTGGGAGGCTGAACAATATCAGTTGCTATTTCAAGCGTAGGATGTAAGGGATCTTCTGGAAAATATAAAGCAGAAATACGATTGAGAGCAATACCCCCCGATTCATCCACAAATATGATAATAAATCTTTATTTATGTATGTTTTTTTAATGCTTTGTTCAGTTTATACTTATATTTAAGAATTCATGAGCTTAACGCCGGCTTATAATAATTGAGTTTCAATTGTTATGTTTTCTAAGAGGAACTGAAAAGAAAGAAACATTTACTGGCATATTGCGATGGACCCATTTCGAAAACTGTCAACGTAATCATCATCAGGCAATTTTGTAATGTTATCAAAGGTTTCACCGGGATTCGAACCGTGAATCACATGGTGTTAAGCTCATGACTTCTTAAATATAAGTATAAACAGAACACACCATTAAACAAACATACATAAATATGTACAACTGAGCACGAGTTTACAAAGCTTCTCATTCGCAACGAAGAAGAACTTTACAAAAACAAATCTACATGGCACACAAATCAATATAGAGACAAAATGTCTCAATTGTGTTGTTAGTGTAGAAATGAGAAAAACTGAATTAGGCATGAAAACTAATACCAGCAGGATGGCCTAGGGGTTAAGGGCTACTGCAGTTTCACAATGTGATTCACGGTTCGAATCCCGGTGAAACCTCTGATAACATTACAAAATTGCCTGATGATGATTACGTTGGTGGTTTTCGAAATGGGTCCATCGCAATATGCCAGTAAATGTTTCTTTCTTTTCAGTTTCTCTTAGAAAACATAATAATTGAAACTCAATTATTATAAGCCGGTGGTAAGCTCATGAATTCTTAAGTATAAGAATAAATCTTTTCTGGCGGCCACCGTGGTGTGATGGTAGCGTGCTCCGCCTATCACACCGTATGCCCTGGGTTCAACTCCCGGGCAAAGCAACATCAAAATTTTAGAAATAAGATTTTTCAATTAGAAGAAAATTTTTCTAAGCGGGGTCGTCCCTCGGCAGTGTCTGGCAAGCGCTCCGATTGTATTTCTGCCATAAAAAGCTCTCAGTGAAAACTCATCTGCCTTGCAGATGCCGTTCGGAGGCGGCATAAAATATGTAGGTCCCGTCCGGCCAATTTGTAGGGACAAATCAAGAGGAGCACGACGCAAATTGGAAGAGAAGCTCGGCCTTAGATCTCTTCGGAGGTTATCGCGCCTTACATTTATTTATTTATTTTTTTTTTTTTTAAGAATAAATCTTTATTTTTTTTTTTGATAACATAGAGACCACTTTTCAAAAAAATATCGATATCCCATATTTTTTTAACGACGAATCGATATTTTTTAATGAAAAACCGATGGTTTCTCTATTAGAAAGCAATAACATGATGACAATTGTAACGTAATATATCTTTGATAGCCGCTGTTGTCGATTTCAGGTCGATAACAAACCAGTTACCTGCCGAAAATAATCCGATAATAATAACAGCCCGAACACTTTTCGTATTCATAATTTAATTTTTTTAAATTCCAATATAGTAATGAAATGGTCCGGTAAAATTTACTAGCATAATCCCGTAATAACATCTAAATAGCTTCGAAATTATCCAAAGTTTATTCCATAGCTATGTCAAAATAGCCCCGAAAATTTCTAAATAATGGTGCAAATAATCTCGTAATTTTCCCAATCACCTTACCAAAATGATCACGAATGAGTACCTAAAAAATTTTGAAAAAATCCAATATAATTCCGAAATAATAACGAACAATGAACGTGAAAGTAATATATACAGGACCCTAAAAATATACTCTCGAGACGAGTAATGATTTTTTTGACTAAAATTTTGAGTAATAACATTTATTTGTAGACCCAGATAATAACATCATGTTTTGCCTTCATTATGTTATTATAATAGAGCGTATAATTTAACATTCACGAAACCTATTTCGGTCACAAAATAACCAATCTTAGTGATAGTGAAAACGCTTTAGAAAAATCACTGAGAAAGTATGAGAGAATTCCAAAATATACATATCACACTGTGAAAGTCGTTTTTTGTTCTTGCTATGGTTGTTATCCGCGATATACCAAATTTCTTTTTTTGGTTAACTCTTAAAGCAAATTTCTGGTTTTAATCGTATCAATTGATCATATTTTTTATATTTTTCAAATTTTTTTTGACAACTTCATATTTTTAAATATATCCATATATTAATACACTAATGGCTTGGAGATTGCTTTTTGTTTTGCATTTGAATGCATAAAACTCGATGCAAACAAAATTATTGTTTTACGACTTTAGCTTATTTAATGCCTTTTGCTCATAAAATATATATAAGCACTTCAACACCCCATCATACTTAACTTCTATCGTTGACAGACAACAATATGTGATAAACTTTATATGGCTATAATTTTTGGTATTATTTGAAAACAAAACAGTAATAAGCATAATGGCAGTGTGTATATATACATATGTATATGTGCACATAAATGTGTGGTATGTGATAAAGTCAGTGTACGTCACAATCTTCTTTGCAGGAAATACGATCTGTCCCCTTTCTACGCTCCTTTACACTCTTACGAGTACTGCCTGATAGGTCCGCTTTGTACACATTTGGGTATTCTTTGACAGGTCCTCTTCGAACCCCTATGTAACCTATCGGTTACATCCTCTTTGTTTGCCTACAAGTACTGTCGAAAAAGTTCCTTTCCTACCCGCATGGGACTTCTTACCGGTTTTGCGATAAAGGAATATGGGGCACTAGTATTTTGGGCTTAGTACGGGGCCTCCATAAGTAATTTGTTTCAGTTCCATATAATTATACATTTCTTGAAAATAAAAAAGTTATTAAATTTGTTAAAAATTTCAAAAGTGTTGGTCCTCAAAAGAGAAGAGATAGACCAATTAATAAGCACACCGAAATGATAAATAAGAAGAGCTCTGTACATTTAGCCATGTCCGTCTTTCTGTCTGTTTGAAAGCAAACTGATCCCTCAATTTTTGAGATATCTTGATGAAATTTGGTGAGATGGGATATTTGGTTTGATTCTTCGTTTGTCGGAACAGACCGATTTCTTGAAAAAGAGGGTTTATTTCATTTATTCCACATTTTAACTGCTAGAAGATTGAAATATCTCAAGATATTTACCTGAAAGGCTTTCATTGTTTTTTTAAGAAGTTGTCAAGTACAATCATATCTTATATATTATTTCTAAGTGCTGTTTTTATGTGCAGTTCCTTTTTTGCTCTTATATAAAGTTTTGGTTGTAAATATGGAGATTCATGCTATTAGCGACGTTTGGAAATTATTCATCGTAGTGCTTTTGTTTAGCTATATTTTATTAAAATAATTTGTTAAAAATAAACGATTGTGAGCACACAAAGAAATCTATTTGTACTATGGAAGTATTGTGAATATTTGATTAGAACTGACACTGCATTACCGACAGTTGATAACATTCGCCAGATTGCGTAAAGTGTGTCTTGCTGTTCGAACGTGTTTTGTTTGCATTCCTATTTCTTTCTATAAACTAATAATTTATTAATATTACTGAGAATATGAATTTTCTCTTTAGTGTCTTTCGAAATAGTTGGTTATCACCTACTCTATAATTATGAGATAGTGACACTTGTTATTGAGACAAATCAATAATTAAAAAATAAGTGAATAATTAAAACTGTATTTCGCTTATTCACGCATATACAAAACAACAATAATGCCTTGTGTATGTGGGCAAAAGGTTGATAGAAATCTCCCGAGAGAGCAGAAAGTGCAGTGTGCAAAATACAACGATCTCTTCCACGTTACTTGTGTTGGTATCTGTCCGGCTGATGTCGATTTTTTGCAAAGTGCTGGTCAATGTTTTGCCTGCGATGTTTGCTCTGCTCAGCGTCGGGCTATTGTCACTGAGTCGGGAGTCTTCTATTCCCTTTATTGCCTCTTCAGGTGTACCACAGGGGAGTATACCAGGTCCATTATTATTGAATATTTTTACTAATGACATTAGTAATTGCTTTACATTTGCTAAATGTCTCCTTTACGCTGATGACCTAAAATTGTCCTCAATTACTAAGTCGCCTGATGATACATTAAAATTGCAAAAGGATATTACCAAGCTACATCTGTGGTGTCTCAAGTCTCATCTGTCCTTAAATGCATCTAAATGCTTTAATTTGACCTATTCTAAATCATCCAGTATACTTCGCTCAAAATATAGCATTTCTAATTGTGAACTTCAATGCCTTAGTGATGTTAAGGACCTTTTCGTTATACTTGATAGCAAGTTTTCCTTCAAAAGTCATATTAGCCACGTTACCTCTAAATCTTACTCAATGCTGGGTTTTGTTAGGCGCAATTCCGCGAGATTCTGTGACCCTTATACTTTTAAAGTTCTCTATATTTCTTTTGTCAGGTCTCGTTTAGAATATGCTTATACTGCTCGTCTTACACTGTTAAGTCTCAAATCCTTGGAGAGTCGAAGATCTATACTCTCCTTGTCCTTTACTTTCCAAATTATCAGGGACCTAATTGACTGTCCATATTTATTAGAAAGGATTCGGTTTGATGTCCCTCAACGGTTTCTTCGTAATGTGTCTCCTTTCTATGGTGTTAATACGAGAACGCTATACGCTCGTAATGCTCTCGTAAATCGTGCTTTAAGGGAGTTTAATTCACTAAGTGATGCTATCACTTTGGATTTTTCGGTGCCAAGTAATGCTTTTTTCGCGGTGCTTAACTCAGCCCTATAAGTGTTTCGATTTATACACAAAATTAGTATGTAACCTATAAATTAGTTAAGTACATATTCTGTACGGATTGTATTCCAAAGACTTATAATTAAATAAAGAATAAAGAAAATAAATAAAGATGGCAGCGCAAGTGCATGAATGTTTTAATGATAGATGATGATTGATAGAACAGCTGATTCCTGTTGATATTTGATATGAGACTTTTGTATTTTGTTGCGCAAGATGCGCACGGGTACGGCTAGTATATAATATATGTATATGATATACAAACGATTGTTCAGTTAGGAGGTTTGACGTAATTTCTTCTTTATTTTAACCGCTAGACGCCTATAAATACGGCATATATAATTCCTGAAAAATCATTAAGATAGGTCATATATATAACATATATTCCATACAACTGTTTGTTCAAATTTTATGAATTTTTTTAAATTTCAGCATGCTCTATGGAGATACCAGTTGTACTAGTGAATGCCGTAATAATTACGGTCATACTTACACTCTTTATATAATTGCTGGTTTTGGCGAAAAGGTCCCCTTTCAACTCTTCATTGTATTTTTAGGAAACAGTATGTACTCTTTCTACTCATTAGGAGGTGTATGTACTCTTTCTACTCATTAGGTTTATTATATTCAAATTATCTACAACGAAGACATGCACACTTAATTTTTATTCAGACACATATTGAGTAAGTTTCTGCATAAGCAAATATATAAAGACATATTAAAGTACATAAAATTTCGTAATAGATCAAGTGTTAGGAGCATAGCACTATATATTAGATATTTCAACATACAAATATATATAGCATTGACAAAGTTAGGTGGCGGATAGGTAAATATTAATACTCGAAATTTCGCTCCATTATATAAAGGGAGCGAAGGAGGCAATTGCATTATGTTAGGGATAATATCTGTGTATGAACTTCTAAAATTTCTACACAGTGTCTTTTTTTTTCAAACAGCAGATGCGTCCTACTTACTTAAGGTATAAAAGTAAAGTATTTTATTTGTAGTCAGATGTCAATCTAGATACATATGTACACCACAATATGTATGCCTATATGAAAACATCTATGAATTTTTTAGGGATTTCATACTTTGCAGTAATCTCATATCTGCGTTAAACTCCGAAGCTCATCATTAAACATTTCCGAATTGCGCTTTTGTTATTTCTGCAAAGACCATAAATATTTCTGCCTTTGCGGATATATCAAAGGTAACTCTTGTTTCCCGTAACTCGTTCGCTGATGTCGAGGACTTTACTTGTCAATAGCCTACGTGTTCCAAATAAACACCTCTTATGTCTATGAAAAGTGTGGTTGCTTTCATTGCGCAAATACGTCGGTTCTGTCTTTGATAGCAGCTATTGCCCCGCACTTTTCAGCCTATGATTTCAACACCATCAACATTGCTCGCTTATTAGAAAACAACGAGTCTCTCTAGGCCGCGAACAGCTAGCTGCCAAGAAAAATTTTATAAAAATAACGGGGTCAACAGAAAAAGTAGCCATAACTATATCTGTAGAAATACTGCCGACGTTGTAAAAAGTCGAAGTTCATGTGTAGATCTTACAGCCGTAAACTAACAACGTTACTTCTATCATTAAAAAGTAGAGCTTACGATTTCTCGAAATTGTTCGAGAAGAGATTTCTCGCGAGTCTCGCCTTATCGTGAGATTCTCGAATCTCGAATTACTCGTAAGGCTCGCGAGCTTTTCGACATTCAATTTAATCGATCCTTTGGCTGTTTTATATAGAGCATACGATTTTTTCTGGAGCACAAGCAAAAACTTCCACAAAACCACAACTAAAAAACACCGAAATACATACATATATAGAGTACTGCCAATGCAGCGACTGAACTGAAAGTCGAGAAGCTCGCGAGTATTACGAGTATTTCGAGATTCGAGGATCTTCCGAGAATTGAGAGTAGAGAAGCTCGCGATAAGCCGTGTGCTCGATGTTTCCTTAAAAAAGAAAATAAAATATTGTGAACAAAATTATATGCATAATAAATATATTTTGAGTTAAATGTAATTGGAAAGCAATATAATAAAAAAAATCACAAGTAAAAAAAACCAAGTGTATACATACTGTCCATACAACAACTAAGTTTATACAACAACTAAGTATAAGTCTTGGTTTTGATTAGGTTTTTCTCTTTGGTCGTTAAACAAGGTAACACTACGGACACATTCAGTCTATTTGATTTCCTCATTGACCGGCCAGTACAACCGAACCGAACGTAACGGTGTCGACGAATTCTGGAATCTATTCCAAAACACCTAGTTTGATCCAAACATTATTTGTATGTTATACACTGCCAGGGGTGTTACTCTCCTGAATATATTCTCTTTCGCAAAACGCATCAAAACCACTTCTGGACCAGGCTCAGGTTCCACACCTCTTCAGAGCAGGAGAGTGAACTGGCAGAGGCCGAGTGAGAATTAAGCAGATATACATAATTTCAACAGCCACTCAATGACTAGCTTTCCTCATGCCACACAGAGACGCATCAGTAATAATCTAGTGCAAATTCGGTTATCGCAAAGTACTCAAATCAATTCGGTTTCATTTTTCTATTGATCAGCCGACAACCAAATTGCTTGGCATAAATTTTTATGGTTGTGTGAAACAAGATCAACAAGCAAAAGCTTAATTAATGTTATGACCACTTCAAATGGTGATAAAATCAATGGGGTTTATGATCACTTTAATGGGTAATAAGGTCGATCGACTTTATGCACTTTCTGAAATTTATTTTCTAGCCACTTGGAAAATTTCTGTTTGACCTTATGACCGTTTGAGGAAAAAAGATCATAACTATACACAATACTTTGAGGTTAAACACAAAAGCAAAAACCTTCCATTGCATTGGAAAGATCTTTAGTTGAAAATGTGCTTCTGATTTCAAAATAAATGCTGACCGACGAAGCTTTTAATCCTATTTTGCACTGTAAAAAGCCGAATAAGGAAAAGTAAGTAATCCCCATTTTAAATGTGTCCACGATGGCCCAATACTACATCCGATTTTCCACTAAAATGGGATCGGAATAACGAAGAGAAAGCGCCACAGGCGAAAATTTTTCGTGCGATTTTTTATTCCACATTTTCCGCAAACATTACGTCGAACATCTTCTTCTTATCTCAGAAAGAACCTCATTGGGTCGCTTCTATACGAGGTTTCACCTGAATGGAACTAAAGTACTGCAAAAGTGGCGCCACATCCGAAAATTCGAAATAAGAAAGCTCCGTTTCATTCGACTGATTAAAAGTATAGCGAAAACAATAAAACGTAACTGTAATTCAACAGGGATTACTATTTTTATATATGTAGGTGCGAAACAAAATAATTAACCCATTGGCCAGTTTAGAACAAAAAAAAAACACTTCATACTATTTCCAGAAAGCTCTATGGTCATAACACCAATATCGTTGATATTTTAACCATTTGAAATTTCACGTTTGTGATCAATTCATATTATAATAACTTCAACTGACTTTGTGACCCTTTGAAGTCTTTATGACCACTTTATTGACATTATATACGTCAACCTTGTGTCGCTCCTCCCTTTCTAGTATGATACTACGGATTCACATACTTCGCCCAGGAGGCAAGTCGATGAAACTCAATACGGCAAAATACTTTTCAGGCTCCATTTTCTGACTCTATGACCAAAGTTAGAATCGCTGCTTACCCAGGAACCGAAGTGGCAAGCATAGTTTTGATGGCGTGGTTGAAACAACATTCATGTTTTTTTCTCATATATCAGGAAAGCTGTACTTATGCACATCTGTGGCATCTTTTGCTGGCTTTTATGCATTTTAAATATTATGTCCAAAAAAGTCACAGAAAGTACAGTAGTTGGGGAAAGTCATTCATCTCACACACAACATCATAGCTGCACCCTTCGGTTTTGTTATTCTGTGATCACTATAGTATGCAACGACTTATTAACCTCTACCCAGAATGCAGATGGCCTACGTACCACCTTCCTTTACTTACTTAATACCGATATTCTACCCAAATTTCCCCGAGCGACCATGGTATCCATGCAAATATGTAACCAATTCGTAATAAATTTTAAATTAAAGCTGTGAAATGGTAAAACGAATTTAACTCGAATGTTGTTTTTTTTTATACAAAGTTTTCAGCACAGAATTCGTAAATAAGATTTCTGTGATAAAAAAAAATTAAAACTATCACACAAAAGTACTAAGTGGGCTATATACATAAAATGTTGGGGCTATTCGTATGGAAACTCGAATTAACAAATTTCTGTTTTTTTTTTTTTTTTTTTTTTTTTTGATTAACAAATTTCTGTTTTAATAATTTGGAAAAAATTTAAACAACGTGACATCAGGACGGACAAGGCGACAGCTGTTTCGATTATACCTCGTAAATCTCTTCAAAGCCTTTTCTCCCGGGAGTGGGATTTGAACGCGCACTCCTATGATGGTTGAAGAGTTACAAACGCATTCAGCCACGTCATGCCTGACTTGTTGTAAACTTATCCCAATTGCCTTCTTTGCATATTTTTCTTTATTCGCAGTCCATACTTCGTATGGCATCATGTGGTAAGTTATGCGTTGGTAAGGCGGTTTCAAAGAAACTTAGTGTTGTTGCTTTTTGTTCTATTTATAGAACTACAACGAATTAACCAATGATGTCTACCTGTATTACTTTTAAGCGGGGATTACCCTTATTGCTTTTAAATGTATGAAAACATTTACATGACATCAGGACGGAAAAGGCCTTTTTTATTTCTTGCTATTCTTCATTAGTTTTTCATTTCCAGCGAAAAGCCAGTTTGTATGTTCAATTGTACACTATTTTTTTTTTGTTTTTTTGCCGACTTTTTAGTAGCAGACATAAAAATATACATACACCACAGCTTGACAAGCGTGTAAAATATGCACGCATATACCTAACAAAAAGCTTTAACCCTATAAAGTGCTTATTTCATATATTCGAAGGGCTTAAGGAGTCAGGTCTTAATTCAATAAATATTATTTATACGGCCTTTTTTTTTCATATTTTTTTCATAAATTTGTTAGCTCTTTTCAGCTTTTTTTCAAATTTTGGAAAATCTAGATAAGCAGTTTGGTGTAGATAAATTTAAAGTATATTGAATGAATTCGGGCAAGATTAATTACGACGTTGAATAAGGATTGGTTATATATTTAGCCTTAGTATAAGTTTTATTGCACATATAAAATTGCTTGGTATTATAATAAGACAACATCTCTCTTCAAATTATTTTATTCATATTCATAACTAGCTTTACCAGGCGCACGTTGTAACGCCCGAGATCGAGTGGATGTTGCGTTATTTTTTCTGTTTTGTTTGTTGATAATTTAATTTATTGTTCTGTAAATTGAATTGAATTTTGAACGCATATTTTGTGAAATTTTCTGTTAAAACATTTTATTCTTGTATCTTATTGTATTGCTTTTACCGCTGATGATTGTTGCTTTGATTACATTCCGAAGAAGCACGACTGGTGAGCCAATTTTCAAAGTTGATATATGCGCAAGCATTCCTTTTGGTTCTAAGGGGTATAGAAATTCATTTGTATAATTCACAATTTTATCTTCGCCTGTAACTGTGTCGATCGATTTATATTTCGTCACTTTACCAGGAAATTGATTTTGAAAACGATCATTGATTTTGTTAACATGATCATTTTTGGGAGCTAAGATAGTTCTTTCGCATAGCCAAAAAACAAAAACATTTAAATTTAAAATTCTTAATTCTGATATATGAAAAACTTTCGTCTTGATCGAGGGAACCTCGAGCCAAAATTTGGTGATGACCGAAGTATAGCAAACTCGTTTTCATAGGGAACACACACACAGAATTTGATTTTTACAGAAGATGTAGATAGACTAAAGCTAAACAATTTTTTTTAACAGCGGCAGATTACTAAACGTCCAAAAGGCATATCAGCTAAACTCAACAATGTAGTCAATTTTTAAGTGTTAAAATAACCTAAGTTTGTACGGCAGCCGTAGTTTTTCCCCATTCCACATTTTACTGGAGGCTTTAGGACTTAACGTCACATAGCTCCTTACCAATTTTAATTACCCTACCATTACGACATCCAGATATATGCAGTATAATATATTCCATTTGTATGGGAGGTGCCACGCCCCTTTTTCCCAATTCCATATTTTCTTGGTGGTGTTAAGGATTGACCTCAAATAACTCCTTACTGAATTTCAACGTTCTGGCATGTATACCTTCAAAGTTATGCAGTATCAAAGATTCCATTTGAATGGGAGGTTCCACGCCCCCTTTTTCCAAATTCCGCCTTTTCTTGGTGGTGTTAGGGATTGACCTCATATAACTCCTTACTGAATTTCAATGTTCTGGCATGTATACCTTCAAAGTTATGGTTACTAAAGATCCCATTTGTATGGGAGGTGCCATGCCCGCTTTCTCCAAATTCCGCATTTTCTTGGTGGTGTTAGGGATTGACCTCATATAACTCCTCATTGAATTTCAATGTTCTGGCATGTATACCTTCAAAGGTATGCAGTACCAAAGATTCAATTTGTTTGGGAGGTGCCACGCCCCTTTTATATATCGAAATTATGTTTAGCCTAAAACCTTTCCGTTGATCGAAGGAACCCATAACCAAAATTTGGTGAAACCGATTTGGGATTTCAAAATCAACTAACCATCATCTCTCCTTCCTGAATCTTTCCTAAAAATTTCATGGCAATCTGTCGAACCGTTCTCAAGTTATGGAGTGACAATGAAAATGTAGTTGTAGTTAACCGGGGGTCACTCATCGGTGGCGGTTCGGCCAGCCCAGAAAGTGTCATGACAATATTCCCTCCAAAAATTCATTTGTCAGATATCGTTTGGAGTAGGTGAAACGGAAAAACATGAAAGAGGTTCTCAGACAGTGTGGATTGTAGAGTTTACGTCGTTCTTATTTTGCAAATAAAAAACGATTTGCCTCAAACATATTACGAAAACGTATATACTATAGTGGAGTTTTATTTATCCTGCATCCCGTTTAAGTCAAAATACAGATAGAATCTCTCAGTTATTTTTTTTACGAAATTGCAATAAAAATTAATTTAAATTTTTCATTGTGTTATGCCTTTTATGAAAAAAATTAACCGAACGTATGGAAAGTTGCCTTAAACTTTTAGCTTTTTTTCTTACCCTTAAAAATTTTTGTTTATTTTTTTTTTAGCTTTTTATTTTTGTTCATCTAGCCTGTTTTCTGAAAAAGTTCTGGCAACACTGTTTACAACCAGGGACGGAAAATAATAATTTTTTTTTTTTTTTTTTGAAAAAGACCTGGTCAAAAAATTGTCCTAGGTGAAAATGTTTGAATTCCCAGGTATCCCTATAGCATCATGTCGAATCATACATCCTTTTTATTTTTCGAACTTTTTCCATAAAAGTCCACATATAAAAGTAAAATCTGTATTTTTATGTTTTGAGTTCGATAGAATTAGTTAAACTCGGACTTTTAAAAATAAAAGTCAGGAAATAAAAGTTGAATACGGACTTTTATTTTTTAAGGCCAAAATAAAAGTCCCGCTTGACAACAAAGATTTTATAATTCAGATAAGCCGTTTCTTTGTTAACAAGCAGGACTTTTGTTTTGGCCTTAAAAATAAAAGTCCGGATTTAACTTTTATTTCCGGACTTTTATTTTTAAAAGTCCGAGTTTAACTAATTCTATCGAACTCAAAACATAAAAATCTTAAAATAATTTTTATCTTGATCCAAATATATTTAAAGTCCAAAATTAATAGTTTTGCAAGAACTTATATTATAAAACCAATAACAGTTTCAGCCCATGCTTACAACTATTTATGGCAGCTTTTTCTGTGTTTTTATGTACATATATAGAACTTTTTTGGACTGATGCAAATACACAAACTCGCATGCATGAATACATATAACTACAGGCGAAGCTCGGAATATGAATGAACTTTGACATATGCATGCATAGAATATTTTGTGTGCCAATTTCCGTATAAAGAGACATGCATCAATGAAAGGCAAAACAGTTGTATAAAGCTAGGACATTAAGCACATGATGTTTGTTACTCACTTTGTTTGTTTACATGCATACTCTATGGCAGTATACCATTTTAAAGCGCCGACATATACAACATACTATATGTCCACTTATAGAAAAATTGTTGTTGATAGATAAGTAAGCGTACATAGAAATATATAGAACATACTAGCAGAGTTTACGCATAACCTTAATACAATTTACAGTAAAGCTTCTGATAAACATACATACAGTTGCATACACGAAAATAGCAATGGTAATTTTAAGCGCGTTTCGGCTATTATACACTCGTTTTTGATGTGTAAATATCTTTTCTTACAGTATGAAGGAATCTTGAATGTGAGCGTAAGTGTAAGCGTAGTCAAAGACTACGGTAAGTGGTATGCTATATAGGGTATACATGGGGAATGCAATTGCAGACGTAGTGTGTGGTATTGATTTGCTGCATGAAATAATACAGAATGTGAGAGTGAGGATTACTACACTGTAACTTAATGTGGTAAATTTGATATGACCGAAATAATTCAGCACGTCATATATATTTAAATTAAAGTCTCTGAGCATAAGCACAACTTTAAGCATGTAAGTGCACGAAGAGATGTATACACTGTGGGAAAAAAGGAATCAGAAAATAAACCGCGTTTTTACTTCATACGATTTTGTTAGCGTTTACCTCTTTGCACGATGTTTGGTCAGAATTCCAAGAAATAAATCAGAATGAATAAAATAAGATAAAATAAATTTAAATAGAACAAAATACAACGACATAAAATAATTTTTTTATGCATGCCGACTCGAGCTCAATATACATATCAATAAAAACACCAGTTTTTATATTAACTCCCATATATTACAGTTACGCGTCTCTAACCGTCTTCAAAGGAGTCAAACGTTCTTTCGCGTTGGCGTAGCGTTTTAGAAAAAAATAAAATAAAATAAAATAAACAAAATAAAATAAAATAAAAAAAATAAATTAAAATAAAATAAAATAAAAAGAAAAACAAAATAAAAAAATAAAACCAACAAAACAAAATTAAATAGGACGCAATAAAATAAAATGAAATAAAATAAAATAAAATATATAAAATACAGTTAAATAATATAAAATAAAATAAAAAAGTAGAATAAAATAAAGTAAAATAAAATAAAATAATAAAATTAAATTAAATTAAATAGAAAAAATAAAATAAAATAATAAAATTCAATTAAATTAAATAGAATAAAATAAAATAAATTATCAGATCCCCCATGGGGCGCGAAACCCGGTGGCGTATAGGGGAAAGCCCGGCAAATATGCCAGGTAGGTGAGAAATCTAATACCACCCGCGGACTAAAACTTGATAATGCAGTGAAAAGGGTCTCTCTCTCCGTGCCTGGCGAGCATTTCACAGCCAACCCCTTATAGGGCAACCACCCATACGGGAGCAAAATGGTTCCTAATATACACATGGAAGCCTCGGACGAGCATTACAATGATCAAGGGCGATACGGAACACGATTGCCTGACCAAGTAATTGACGAACCAGCAAAAACCGTCTCTGGCTGTTTTACCGAGTCATTCGTTAACCACAAGAGCGGCATCACCTGGGCAATGCATGAAATGAACCAAAGAAATGAATGAGCACATCACGCGAGGCTACTACATAATTACTAAAAACAAAACAAGCAAAATTGGATACCGAACGAAGCTACACGAATGGTTTTCCCAGATGTTCAGGTCTCAGTTCAAAGGATAGGCGATCATCGAAGTGCAATAGTAAGAAATAAATATATACCTATCAGGAGGCTGAATGAACTTAAACAAGAAACGATGAATGAATTAACTATAGAGGCTGCAGCCATCAGGCCACAAGAAAATGCATAGTTAACAATACGATCGAAAATATAAGCACGGAGGCATCAAACCAAGCGGAAGCCCTCGTTAATGTTATTGTTGAAAGTAAGATAACGAAAGTTTTAAAAATTGAGTTCCAAAGCGCTCTGCTAGAGTTTCATAGTACGGACTCACTACTGAGACCACTTTTGCCCAGGCAGAAAGCCACACAAGGTTTGGAAATTGCTGTTGTATGTATGAACACTGAAATCCTTCCAGCGTACTTACAACAAAATGCAAATTCATTTGCAGAACTTCAGACTGCAATATATGCAGCTGCAGCAGCAATAATTGGTTCCACTGACGGCAAGCTAGTTCGCCGAAAAATATACGGCAAGCCTAAGTCATATACCCAACCTTGGAAACATAAGCTGCTTAATCAAATACATAGGCTAAGGGCTGACCTCTGTCGACTCATGCAATACATAAAGGGAAACCGCTCTAGAAAAGTTCTGAAATGGCTTGAAGCGTTCAAAGTCGAGTATAAAACGCACTCCAGATAATATCCACCAAACGACACAATGGTGCAATACTTAGACACTCTACGACAAAAACTAGCCGTTAAATCAAGTCGCCTGCGAAGTTGTCTACTGTCAGAAAAGAGGAGGACGGAAAACACGTCCTTTCAAAATAATGAGAGAGTATTCTACAGTAAACTTAGAGAAACCCGATTTAATGAAAATAATGAGCCACCAAATATTCATTGAGTAGAGGCATATTGGCGGTTCATATGATCGGTGGATAGAGAGCATGCCAAAAACACCCCGTGGATTGGAGAAAAACGTAGATGGATGGAAAATCTAAGTGAGATGAGCACCACAGCTTTAAACGAAGAAGATGTGAGAAAGGCAGTGCGAAACACACATAATTGGAAATCCCTAGGACCAGATGGTATCCATAACTTTCCTGCAAACAGGATCAATTATACCAGAATTTTTAACGACAGGCCAAACATATCTACCTCAAAACGACCCAAAAAAATACAGAAGACCCATCCAAGTATAGGCAAATTACATGTCTCTGTACGCTGTACACGGTATTAGCATCCTGCTTTACGGTCTCATAAAATTGGCTACTATCCCTATTAAAAGAGGAATTTTTCAGGGAGACACGCTAAGTCCACTATGGCTCTGCCTCGTTTTAAACCCATAATGAACCATCCTAAAAAAAATCAACTATGGGTTTACATTAAATCTCCACATCTGATGCATTACAAACTGTCACACCTGCTACACATGGATGACATTAAGCTGTATGGCGCAAACGAGCGTCAAATAAACCCACTGCTGGAGCTTACAGAGAATTTTTCAAATGATATTAGAATGTCATTTGGAATTGATAAATGCCACAGACTTAAACTTTCAGTTATGCGACAGCCAGACGATAAATTGCGTGTATGAAAAGGAATGTTACAAATAACTTGGTTTGCTTCAGGCCCGAAGGATCCAGCACAGTGAAATAGTGCTGAATACAATAAATTAATGCTTGGATAGGGTCAGGAGCTTACTTAAGTCTTGCTTAAATGGAAACAACCTTTTCAAAGCCATTAATACTTACGCGATCCCCGTACTCACATACACTTTCGGAACAATCAAATGGTCGGACGCAGAGTTGGAGAACGTGAAAAGAGCACCAAGGACGCTGCTAACAAAACTTGGTGCCCATCACCCTAAATCTGCGATAGAACGCCTCTACTTGCTACACCAGGATGGTGGCAGAGGCATGGTAGATATAAAACATCTCCACAAGAAATGTGTTCATAAGCTACGCATATAATTCCAAAACCAACACGGCCCCCTCTTAGAAATGATATGCAAGGCAGATTTTAAGTATTCCCCACTAAACTCACATGATGTTACGACGCACGAGCTCCCCTCCGATCGAAAACACATACAGTCTCTGATACAAGAGTGGAAAATGAAAGCTATTCACGGAAGATACGCACATGCTCTGGAACATGCAGAAGTGGACAAATCAGCATCCGAGAGTAGCTAAGTCACTCTGGTATTTACGCTGAAACCCAGAGTTCATGCTGGCCATCCAAGACCAGGTTATTGCAACAAGGAACCACTTCAATATGTAATGCGAGCTCCTGTTGAAAACGATAAATGTAGACGATGCCAAAGACATCCCGAAACAATTCACCACATAACTCGTGCACGTGTTACATTGGCGGCTACCTAATATTTAACAAGGCATAACTAGGTAGCAAAGATCGAACATCAAACACTAACTCTGCGTTAAGATATAATTACAGCGGAGTGCCCATACTACACATATACCCCAGAGGCAACGCTAGAAAACAGCGCCTTCAAATTGTATTGGGACCGATCTATTCTAACAGATGGTACCATGCCAAATAACCGACTTTATATAACGATCGTAAATAAGCAGGATAATCAGGCTTACGTAATAGACATAGGTGTTCAAAATACACACAACCTACAGGAGTGCTATGCGGAGAGGCTCAGAAAATATCAAAGCCCTGCACACGAAATTAAGGAGATGTGGAAGCTGCACAAAGTTGACATAATACCCATAATACTATCCTCAACAGGAGTTATCCCAGAATCACTAAAATGTAGTCTTGAGAAACTTCAACTCACCGAAAAGCGACGAGCGATAAAGAAGGCTGTTATTTTATGGACAAGCTCTTTAGTTACGACATTCTTAAGCATACACTAATCTACGATGATTTATGTATATTTAAAAACCTGATACATATGTAGTTATTTATAGGAAATCTTACCAACAAATGTATAACCAAATCAATGTAACTAGTTAATATAATTAAATAGCATGAAGTATCTGGTTGGTTATAACAGATATTTAATGCAAACCCTCAAAGGAGAAAATTTTAAATAAAATTTAAAAAAATATAATTAAATAAAATAAAATAAAATAAATTAAATTATTATTGATATTAGAGAAAATTACAAAGTATACAAACGGTGATGGTTACTAGGGCATGTCTCTGAATTTCACTTCTTCATCAGCTAGCTTCTCGGGAGCTGAGTATTGAACTCGAGTCTCCAACATTCATAAATAGAAGGTCGAAAAATCAATGTAAAATTACCTCTGTTGTGGTTTAACTTCAACCGTCAGTGAGCTCTAGTTAACTTAAAAATTTAGTGTGCTGACGTACAACTGTATGTTTAGACCATCGAACTTCACAAGTACTTGCTACTACCGCCTTTTTCAATTATTTGCGAAACAGAGTTCAAGAACTCTGTAACTCAAACAATGGAAAGCAACCTCAAAAACCCTTTCGAGATTTTATACAAAAATTTCGATTTTGTGAGGATTATTATAAAATTTTTCAGAATTTTTTCGTGCATGCAGTTTTGTAGCCCAATCAATTTTTGCCAAATTACAAGTAACAAGCCTCTTGGAATTATTTTTGACAATTTCTTTACCAAATGGTCTTACAGATTTTCTTTCATAAAAAATAAAAAAAGCACTTCGCATGATGCAAAATCTGAAACGAACTTAAAAAAAAATGTTTCAAATATTATTGCGATCTTTGAGAATCTTTTAACTTGAACTTTGTTCCAAAATTTTAAATAATCCAATGAGTTTGGGGAAAAAAGCATTCATAATTTTCAACTAACAACTGATAAAAATAAAAACATATTAAGCCTGATGTTGTTCAGTTCAGAAAATATATGTATAAACTATTAAATTTTGTATGATGCATATTTACGAACCCTGCATCTACATACCTACCTAAGTAAGCATGAAATATGTGCATACCAAAAACGAGCATATTTTATTCAACCAATATATACTTTAGCTAACAGAAATTTGTGCACATGTGTGTACTTAGGTCATATAATACATTTTCTTTTTTACTCTTTCAACTTTACTGCAACTATATTTACATTTGAGTACAAAGTTACCCAACAAACTGGGATATGGATGTATGTGTATAATGCATTATAAGTACTTTGGTCCTTTACCCGTCGTGTTTTTGGTATGTTTATAATATAACAGTAAAGCGAATATGTAATGTGATGCTTTTCGAAATTCACTTCATTAACAATAGCATACTTGGTCGTTCATACGAAATTTAAACACTACACATATACTGTCATATGTGTAGATAAGTGTAAATGGGTCAATGTTAATATTATAGGCGACATAAGAGAATCGATGTCGAATGAAGCTGTTAGTAAGATGTATGTATTTAAATTTATTTTAATATATGACCGCAGGTTTCAATAGCGCCAAATCTGCTGTTGGAATGATATTGGCGACCGGTAACCGATGTACAGAGTGTACTTAAGTTGTGCAGGGAACAATTGCCTTCATTGCTAGCTACCTAGTACCCTCGTCACCGACTATGACGAAGTGAGAATGGCAATATCCTGGTTTATAAATTTCAAAGCAACCGGAAATGGCGGACTACCCACCGAGCTGTTCAAACACGGTGGCGAAGAGTTGGGAAAGAGCATGCATCAACTTTTTTGAAAAATATGGTAGAATAAAACCAATTATAGCAGCGATTACAAAAAGAGCAGTGGCTTTTTTTTATATATATTTCCTCAATCTAGCTCTTCTTATTTTATTTTCGTTTATTTAACAAAAACTTCCATAAATGTTTTAACTGAAACAAGCTCAAAAACAATTTCGGAAAAAATCGAAAATTCGAGAAATTATTCGAAAATTTTCCTTTTTTAATTTTGAGGTCTCTGATATTTTTTGTGTATGTAGTGTTGTAGCACAAACCATTTTAATCCAACGAAATGCAAATAAAAGGTCTCTCGAAATTGGCATTGATTCATAGATTCAGGATGTTTCATATTTTCTTTCTCACAAATAAAACATTTATAAAATCCTAACACCCTTCGGAAAAAAGTCGCAAATATCAATATAAATTTTAAGAGACCTTAAACCTCTATTACAAATCCCTTGGGCTACAAAATCGTGTAGCAAAAAATTTCAGAAAATGCCAAATATGGTTCTCGAATTTTTTCAAATACATTTTTGAGGTTTTTATGCATAGGCTTAGTTACTAAATCCATGAAATTTGTTTTAAATGTCAAAAAATAAAGGAGGAATTATTAATTAGTTGACAAAAAACAAACTGTCATTGCTATTTTTGTGTTTGCTTCTGTTAAAATATATTTTTCTATGCACGCATATATTTCAAAACATACGGCAACTCCCACATATTTTCTTGCTCCTTTGTGTTTCTTGTTGAGTGGTCTCTTGCATTAAGACCACACAATGTACTGTTTTTGTAATAAAAGAATAAGTAAAATATTAAGTTCTGATAACTTAGCGACAAACTAGACGAATATAAAGAAATAATGTCTCTCTTAATGACCTAACACAAAATTTGTTATTGTGTGTAAAAATAGAAGATAATATTTCAATATAAAAGAAATTTTAACCAAACAACAGGAATATATTTTGTGTTCACAGCTTTCGTCCATTCGCTTACCATTTCTTGTCTCTAGCTTGCAATTAAACTTTTAAATATTGGCTTTTATTCTGTATTAAAAAAAAAATATATATTTTTTTTCTTTTCTTATATAAACAAAATTATTTAAATGCAAAAGCCATTCAAAGCAAAAAAAGTGGTTTGCATGTTTGTTCGCTGTGAAAAAAACGTGCATACATGCGTTCAGTGAAATAATTCCAGCATAAAACGTTGTTGAATAAAACCAAATGGTGAAATAGGCCGCATCCCCTAGCAAACCTATCTATGCAGGTGTAAGTTTCGTTTTGATTTCGTCGTCACTTACATATTTACGCAACGAAACCGATTAAGACCACACAAAATTTCAGAAACATATTGTAATGAGTTTAGGAAAATTCCGTTTATTTGAAACCTTCTGCTAACGTTCGAATCGCTGTACTGTCGAATAAATAGCTCCACTATTCTGTATTGCAAAATGGTCTTTATTAGACTGCTTTGGGAGTAGTACAATTATACTTGACAATTATACTGCCCTTTGCAACTAATAGCGTGTTTAAATCAAACTGATTTATTATTACTCAGCTTGTGCTGCTTTTATACTCTCGGTTTCCTCATTCATGTATTTCTCCTAAGGTCTAGTAATTGCGCGAACAGTTGTATCTCATGCGTGGTTAGTTACCAGCTATATACATGTATATCTGTAGTCGACGCCTCTCGCATAGCCATATGCGTGTGTATTTGTGAGTAACTACTTCGGCTGATGACTACATATGTATGTGTGTGGGATATCTCTTTGTCACCTTCTACATAAGAGTGGCTGCTTTATTGTTGTTGTGCATTTATTAGTAGCAGCTTAGTGATGTTAATATTCGTCACAATATGTATATGTCATATTTTTGACCTTCGTATTACCGTTTGAGTGGCGAGGCTGGGTAGAATCGCTACATTCACAGGACCACGCTAATGTTTACATACGTATATATGTAGATGTTTGCATTCTGTAAGATATTTTAAGCCATTTTTTTTTTTTTTTGCTGTTTTGGAAATGTGAATATAAACGTAAATATGCGGATTCCACTCAGCCGATTTTGTTAAGATTTTCATGACGGATGAATTAACATAGTGTTGTGTTGAATTTCTCGAGAACTAGAACATGGATCAACCCTAAAAAAAGCCTCTTGTCGCTATTATGAGGAAAATTTGCCTTCATATATATTTCAGTTCTCATTTTTAGGAAGCGATATATTAGAAATTTCGATGTAGGAAAAGAGAGAAAGGGAAAACCAGGGAAGAATAAAAATAGCGACAGGAAAAGAGATAGATTTAGAGAAAGGTTGAAAGAGATATAGAGAGAGAATTGAAGGCAGAGATAGACAGCATGGAAAGAAGAAAAGTGACGGAAAGAGATAAAGAAACACAGTGAAAGAGAGAGAAAATAATAGAGGGAAGTGACTGGAATGGAAGAGTGAAAGGGTGTTAGACGAGGATAGAAATGGTGGGAAAGAAAGTAATCGAGGGGAAGTAAGAGATAAAAACTCTTGAAAGTCAAGTAGTTCAATCGAAGTAAAGGTAGAACAATGTCCGCCAGTTCTACTAATACGTACAGCTGCGAACACGAAAGTAGTCAGCAAAATATTTTTTTTTTTTTTGATAATTTAAAAAGGAATGTTTCATGAATTTTCCACTGATACTATGTAAAGCAAGCGAAAATTCGAGAAAATTTTACAAATTTTTCGAATGTTTTATTTAAAATTTTCTCAATTCTTGTGTAGCCTATAATGCAATATTAAAGGTGATGTCAACAATATAACCTTACTTTTTCGGCAGCTTTATTTGCCAGTATTTACGTGAATTTCAAAAGTAATAAATTTTTATTTCTTAACTTTTCATACAAATTCTTCAAAGAAATAAATTTTTAGCAAAAAAATATTAAGCTAAAGGCCTTCCGAAATTCGCTTTCTTTTTTGAAATTCTATTGTTTGTTCTTTCAACCAAAGGGTGCATTTCTTTTTAAACCTGAAACACCCACAGAAAAACAAATTGTCAATGCGTATTTGAAAATACCTATAACTTATACTTTAAATAAAATTTCGAGATATTCGGCACATTTTTTTAAATTTTAGAATTTTTTCAAAAGGTATTTTTTCAGTAAGAAAAATTTTCGAACAATCAATGTTTTCTTAAATCATAGAGAACTAAGAGACTTGTGCGCAAACAGACAAATTTGCAGATGGGCACACAGATAAAACGTCCAGACTGGCTGACTCAACTCGTATCTCTTTTCTCCTTCTGCTAATACATATAAATATTGAAACTAAGTTATTTTATTTTTATGCATACGTAAGGTTGGCTTATAACAGCCATTGTGAATGAAACTAAGTGTGATGTTTTCTGCATAGACGTAAAAATTCCAAAGTGATTGGATCACCTGATATGTAGCTGACTATCGCTGTATCATTCTGTATCTCTTTCTATCACCCGCTGAAGATATGCGCCGCCATATTGAACACCCTGTCAAAACACTAAAAAGTAGCCATATTGAACATCCTGTCAGGCAGTTAACAGATGAGATATCATACTTAGTTTTATTAACAATGATAACAGCGCTGCATGCGAGAGTTCGTATAGCTTCGGATTATTTCAGTATCAACTTATATGTCGTGTGAGCGCAGAGACAGAGATTCAGTAAAGCAAGCAGTCAATCAGTTTAAGCTTCAACTTCAAGTCAAAGATGACTTGATACGCAACTCTCTCATTTTTTGCGCTCTCACGAGGGATTTATCTTCTAGTTGTTTCTGGCAACAATCACAGATAAATCCCTCGCGCCAGCTGAAGCGGGTGCCAGAACAAAAATGTGCCAGCCAAAAAGAAAAACGTGCCAAAAATTTCGATAAACTTTAGTTTGACCCACAACTGTAGAATAGCGTGCAAAAATTATGGGAAAAAGGATAAAAATACCTGTTTTATTCAAGGTTTGTTTTAGTGTAAATATTATTAGTTCGAAGGCGGAGGGTAAATATTATTTCCCATTCAAAAGTTATCAGTAAAAACAGGTTTTGTAAATATGAAGTCCCGATGCAACCAGTCCATTTTGATCACAGAACCTCGAACATCAGACATGTGGGATAAGCCCTATCTATTAAATGTTGTTAACTATTATATCATAGGTCTGATTTACTGAAATTTCAAAAGAATATATGGTTTTCACTGCGCGTTAAATGCGTTACAATATTTGACTAATTAAATTAATCAAAATGTAAATTTTACTCAGATTTGTTTATATTTAACTCTAGCTAGTCGTATTATTGTAAAATAAGTTTAAAGAAATAAATATTTTACGACTATCATTTTATTAAATGATTGAAACTATAATCGCCGAAATATATGTCCAAAATCCCCATATTCAGGTCTATTAATTTTTGTTTGGAGTGGCATCATTAAGAAATGTTATAAAAAATGTGCATTTTGACAGCGCTCTCTCGAAACAAAGAGTTGCAAATCCATTCATCTTTGCTTCAAGTAGTAAACATCTAATTTAGAATTTCCATGCTCGAACATTCTCCATGTTTATACTCGTACATACCACTAAAAAAAGATTCGATTGTATTCGAAGCTCTGACGAGGTCGTGCATCACTATTCTAAAAGCACAAAAATTTTGTTGGTATTACTTTAACGTTTTGACTAAAAGATGTTATGTATATATCAAATCACAATAACAGTAAATTTATTATCGAACCAAAGCTTTTGCACAAAAACATTACACCATTATTATTATTTGACACTTGATGATTTTTTTTTTTTTTGTTAAAAATTCTGACACAGAAGCTTTTGCTACATTGTGGCAATTTAATATGTACACTTTGAAGGGTAGATACATACATAAGAAAAACAACAGCTGGGAAGCTATAAATCTGCACTCCATAAATTTGGCAAAAATTTTGTTTTTCAAGAAGAACATAAACAAGGATAAAACAAGGTGAAAAACATGAAGTTGCTGGTTGAGTGCATAAAATTGAAATACTTTTATTTGAACAGACATTGCTACCGCCCGCGCACCAGAGATAGTAATGTTAGAGTCGCAGTCAGAGTGTATAAAAATGCTATTCTGTCAGGTGATTCAAGACAGATATTCCATGAAATGTCAAGCACTTTACAATGTCAAGATGAAGTCATAAAATAAATGTAAACCTGAACAAAAAAAAGATTTACGAAGTTGGTTTGCTGAAATGCTTTGCCACTAAAGATAAGCGCAATGGAAAGCAAGGGAATAATATTTGTGAAATCATAAGAAAGTGAATGGTAAAGCAGCATCATCATTGTTGCGTCAAATATTTTTAGACTTTTTTATACATTTTTTTATTTATTTATTTTTATTATTTTTTTACCCTTTTTATACTCAGTTGAGCAGAGCTCACAGAGTATATTAACCTTGATTTGATAACGGTTGGTTGTACAGGTATAAAGGAATCGAGATAGATATAGACTTCCATATATTAAAATCGAAAAAAAATTTGATTGAGCCATGTCGGTCCGTCCGCCCGTTAACTTGAGTAAATTTTGAGGTATCTTGATGAAATTTGGTATGTAGGTTCCTGACCACTCATCTCAGATCGCTATTTAAAATAAAAAATATCGTACTATAACCACGCCCACTTTTTTGATATCGAAAATTTCGAAAAACCGGAAAAGTGCGATAATTCATTACCAAAGACGGATAAAGCAACGAAACTTGGTATTTGAGTTGAATTTATAACGCAGAATAGAAAATCAATAAAATTGTGGACAATGGGAGTGGCACCCCCCACTTTTAAAAGAAGGTAATTAAAAAATTTTACAAGCAGTAATTTGAGAGTCGTTGAAGATATCATGATGAAATTTGGCAGGAACGTTACTCCTATTACTATATGTATGCTTAATAAAAATTAGTAAAATCGGAGAACGACCACGCCCACAAAAATTGTTTTAAAGTCAAATTTTAAAATAAAAGTTAATATCTTTACAGTATATAAGTAAATTATGTCAACATTCAACTCCAGTAATGATATCGTGCAACAAAATACAAAAATAAAAGAATATTTCAAAATGGGCGTGGCTCCGCCCTTTTTCATTTAATTTGTTTAGGATACTTTTAATGCCATATGTCGAACAAAAATTTACCAATCCTTGTGAAATTTGGCAGAGTCTTAGATTCTAGGACGATAACTGTTTTTTGTGAAAAAGGACGAAATCGGTTGAAGCCACGCCCAGTTTTTATACACATTCGACCGTCTGTCCTTCCGCTCGGCCGTTAACATGAAAACTTGAGCAAAAATCGATATATCTTTACCAAACTCAGTTCACGTACTTATCTGAACTCATTTTGTATTGGTATACAAAATTTCCGAAATCCGACTATGACCATGCCCACTTTTTCGATATTGAAAATTACGAAAAATGAAAAAAAATGCCATAATTCTATGCCAAATATGAAAAAGGGGATGAAACATGGTAATTGGATTGGTTTATTGACGCAAAATATAACTTTAGCAAAAACTTTGTAAAATGGGTGCGATACCTACCATATTAAGTAGAATAAAATGAAAAAGTTCTGCAGGACGAAATAAAAAACCCTTGAGATATTGGCAGAAATACTGTTCGTGGTATTATATATATAAATAAATTAGTGGTATCCAACAGATTATGTTCTGGGTCGCCCTGGTCCACATTTTGGTCGATATCTTGAAAACGCCTTTACATATACAACTACCACCACTCCCTTTTAAAAGCCTCATTAATACCTTTAATTTGATACACATATCGTACAAACACATTCTAGAGTCACCCCTGGTCCACCTTTATGGCGATATCTCGAAAAGGCGCCACCTATAGAACTAAGCCCCACGCCCTTTTAAAATACTCATTAACACCTTTCATTTGATACCAATATCGTACAAATACATTCTAGAGTCACCTCTGGTCCACCTTTATGCCGATATCTCGAAATGGCGACCACCTATAAAACTACAACCACTCCCTTTTAAAACTCTCATTAATACCTTTCGTTTGATACCCATATCGTACAAACACATTCTAGAGTCACCCCTGTTCCACCTTTATGGCGATATCTCGAAAAGGCGTCCAACTATAGAACTAAGGCCCACTCCCTTTTAAAATACTCATTAACACCTTTCGTTTGATACCCATATTGTACAAACGCATTCTAGAGTCACCCCTGGTCCACCTTTATGCCGATATCTCGAAATGGCGACCACCTATAAACTACAACCACTCCCTTTTAAAACCCTCATTAATACCTTTCATTTGATACCCATATCGTACAAACACATTCCAGAGTCACCCCTGGTCCACCTTTATGGCGATATCTCGAAAAGGCTTCCAACTATAGAACTAAGGCCCACTCCCTTTTAAAATACTCATTAACACCTTTCGTTTGATACCCATATTGTACAAACGCATTCTAGAGACACCCCTATTCCATCTTTATGCCGATATCTCGAAATGGCGACCACCTATAAACTACAACCACTCCCTTTTAAAACCCTCATTAGTACCTTTCATTGAATACACATATCGTACAAACGCATTCTAGAGTCACCCCTGGTCTACCTTAATGGCGAAATCTCGAAAAGGCCTCCGACTATAGAACTAAGGCCCACTTTCTTTTAAAATGCTCATTAACCCCTTTCATTTGATACCCATATCGTACAAACAAATTCTAGGGTCACCCCTGGTCAACCTTATGGACAACTACAACCACTCCCTTTTAAAACCCTCATTAGTACCTTTGGTTTGATACCCATATCGTACAAACACATTCCAGAGTCATCGCTGGTCCACCTTTATGGCGATATCTCGAAAAAGCGTCCACCTATAGAACTAAAGCCCCACGCCTTTTGAAATACTCATTAACACCTTTCGTTTGATACCCATATTGTACAGACGTATTCTAGAGTCACCCCTGGTCCACCTTTATGCCGATATCTCGAAATGGCGACCACCTATACAACTACAACCACTACCATTTAAAACCCTCATTAGTACCTTTAATTTGATACCCATATCGTACAAACGCATTCTCGAGTCACCCCTGGTCTACCTTAATGGCGAAATCTCGAAAAGGCCTCCGACTATAGAACTAAGGCCCACTTTCTTTTAAAATGCTCATTAACCCCTTTCATTTGATACCCATATCGTACAAACAAATTCTAGGGTCACCCCTGGTCAACCCTTATGGCGATATCTCGAAAAGGCGTCCACCTATGGAACTAAGGATCACTCCCTTTTAAAATACTCATTAACCCCTTTCATTTGATACCCATATCGTAAAAACAAATTCTAGAGTCAACCCACATCATCCACCTTTATGGCGATATCCCTAAATGGCGTCCACTTATAGAACTATAGCCCACTCCCTCATAAAATATTGTTTAATACCTTTCATTTGATACACATGTCATACAAACACATTCCAGGGTTACCCTCGGTTCATTTTCCTACATGGTGATTTTCCCTTATTTTGTCACAATAGCTCTCAACTGAGTATGTAATGTTCGGCTACACCCGAACTTAACCTTCCTTACTTGTTATTTATATATATAAATTTTTATTTTTTTTTTGTTATGAATCCCTGAAAGCGTAACTCTTCTTTTCATTCATTCAATTGTGTTGCGCAGTTTAAGAGTCAGGGAGTGTCACGCTTTTGTTTTCTCTTTTTTCTTTTCAAACTTTTGTTAGAAATACTTTAGCGGTATTGCGGTTCCCTTAAGTTTCACTTTTTTGCACACTTTCTGCGATTACATTCATAAAGGCAATTCAAAAATTCTAAAAGGAAACTGAGTAAAAAACATTTTTTTTTTTTGGTTTTTTGATGCAGGAAGTTTAAGGTACAATAGCGAGAAATTCCAATTTGGTAGTTGGTTATTGAATTAGTTTGAATCTTGGAGTTACATTTTCTTCCGAGCCAAATCATTATGAGTTGTTCATCTTAAAGTATGGTTAAATCAATTACTTACTTACTTAATGGGCGCTTAGCCGTTTAAACGGTTATGATCGTCCAACAAGGCGCGCCAGTCGCTTCTTCTCTCTGCCAACCGGCGCGAATTTGTCAAACCAAGGAAGTTTAAATCGTTTTCCACCTGGTCCTTCCAGCGGAGTTGGGGCCGCCCTATACCTCTGCTTCCATAGGCGGGTTCCAACAGAAACACTTTCATGGTCGGAGCGTCATCTTTCGTTCCCATAACATGGCCTCGCCAACGCAGCTGCTGCTTTTTAATTCGCTGGACTATGTCTGCGTATAACTCATATATCTCATCTTTAAATCTTCTTTGGTACTCGCCATCGCCAACGCGTTTAGGTCCATAAATATTTCGAAGAACTTTTCTCTCGCATACTCCCAGAGCTGCTTCATCTGATGTTGTCATGGTCCATGCTTCTGCACCACGATATACCGTGATGGTATGGAGTGATTCTTCGCTGGATTTCAGAGATTATTTTGTTGTTAGTGTTGATGCTGGTTCCCAAATAAACGAAGTATTTTACTATTTCGAAATTATGGCGGGCAATAGTAGCGTGGTTGCCAAAGCGCATATGCGTTGACTCTTTGCTCGATGACAGCAGGTTATTCGCTTTGTCCTCGTGCACCATCAATGGTACAACTACATTTTGCAAATTTTTGCCAATGAATCTAAAAAAATTGCTTGCATTTTGCTTTATGCTGCTATTTCTTTTAAGGACAGTCAACAGTTAGCAATGACGCAATGCTGCTTAATGATAAGAAATTCAATGTGCTAAAAGTCACAGGGCATTCCGAGGATGCAAAGGCTTACCTCAAAGCTAAAATTGCGCACACCCACACATGCTCACACAAACTTATAGTCTTGCAATTACCCACACTACTTGCAAAATGAATGCCGCAACTGCTAGTACACTCTCATAACTCAAGGAAATTTGCGCAGTGTACCAACAAAAAAGGGAACACATTCAACAAAAAACTCAAAAGAACTAAAGTAATTTCATACAAACTACATGCATATTTGCTATTTGACAGGATTTAGAGAACCTAGGCATGCTGGGCGTTACAAAATGCTGTAACATACAAAGATATCAGATTTGGTTGCCTTCTGGATTGTTTGATTTTTGCTTCTTCTTCTCACTCATTGAATACGACATGAGATTCAATTTCTCGTAGTCGTCCTTGACGACGGCATACATATTTCATTTGACAGCCGTTATAGGTGTTTACTACTACACATGTAATGCATCATGTTCTCGTATGTTGATGATAATTGAAGAGAAAAAGAAAGCGTGCTGCTGTTTCAAATTGAATTTTTCGTTTCCACTTTGGCCACAAGTAATCACTACTTTGACATGGGAATGATGGAAGACAACGAAGTACCTTGATGACATCTTAAAGAAGAAGAATGTGAGATTGATTTGTTTTCTAATAATTGGATATTCGTGGAAAAAACGTTTGCCTTTGCACGTAGATCAAGTTTTTGTATATCGCAAGTTTGCTTTGATAACTACAAAAGTAAAAACGATTTTGAGGCATGTGAACTTAGGAGCATTAACTTAAATTAAACTTTACTTTCGATTACAACCACATTTTTCTTTCAATGGATAATCAGAAAAGGCGATTCGGTTTATTACGCATAAATTTCGATAAACAAGAACCAAAAAGGGCTTTCTCACTGAGATATAATTTTTATTTTAAAATGATTTATCGCTATTAGTGAGATCTTTAAGTGTGATAAGCTGTCTACGGTTTTTATACCTTTCATGAACATGAAATGGTATATTAACTTTGGTCCGATGTTTGTAACGTTGAGAAATATAGAATGTAGACTCACCATTAAGTATACAGAATTGACCAGGGCGACGAACTGAGTTGATATAGCCATTTCCGTCCGTCGGTCCGTCTGTCTGACTGTTTGAACGCAAACTAGTCCCTCAAATTTTGAGATATTTCAATGAAATTTGGCACAAGGGTGTATTTTTGTATTATATTAGACATCTGTCGGATCCGGTAGGATCGGACCACTATAGCATATATCTCCCATACAACCTAACGTTCAGATAAGAAGAGTTTGGTCATTCCTGCCAAAATTTAGAAAGTTAAACGTGAAGATCGGTGATATATATTCTAATATATCATAGAAGATATCCTGAAAAAATCACTTTGATCGGAACTATATATATTTATATCCCACACAACCGATCTTTCAGATAGATTTTTGGCCATTTCACCCTTAATTTAGAAAGTATAAACGAGAAACTCGGTGATATATTTTAAAATATTGCGACGAATATTAGTGACACTAAGTGATACTCACATCCCTGGTCTGATGTTAAGTAAATGAAGTCACAACAAAAATATAGCAGACAGTCGCTTGTATCTAAGTAAACGAATCAATCATTATATTTACACATATGTACGTACACGCAGCGGAGAAGCAACATACAACCACATGCATATATCTGAGATACTCCCGAAAGTATGCAATGAGAGAAGCTATAAAATCGTGCATCTGTAGTTACAGCTGAGAAATTTTATAGCTGATGTCCAACTAGTAGATTCTGGAAATGGAAGCGCATAAAAGATGCGAACGAAGAAATCAGAGAGTATAGAAGGCAGCAACAGTAGAGGCGCGAGAATCAGTTTGATTTAAGTATTCCATCTGTCGAGCAGTAGCAGTGTTATTTTTTGAAAGTACTTTAATAAAGGACATTTTGCATTATTGAATAGTGGTGTTATTTATTCAACAGTTTAACGATACGAACGTTAGCAGAAAATTGCAAATATGAGGAATTGCAGTAAATTCGTTACAATAGCATAGAAAATTTTCTGAAAAAATCGCTTTAATCGGAGCTATATATAGTATATATCCCATACAACCGATCGTTCAGATAGAAAGGTTTTTGGTAATTTCTCCCTTAATTTCCACTATAAACACGTTAAACTTGGTGATATTTATTCTAATATATCATAGAAGATTTCATGAAAAAATCATTTCGATCGGAGCTATATATAATATATATCCCATAAAACCCATCGTTCAGATAAGGGGGTTCTTTTCACTTTTTTATTTTATATTTATCTTAAAACCGTTAAGGTATGTACATCTGTTCACTATATATTCCTTATCTTATACATCCGATTATTTGGAGATTACGAACGGGATAAAATTATTGTTCAGCCCCATTCATGAAAGGTATGAAGTCTTCGGCACAGCCGAAGACATTCCCGTCCTTACATGTTTTTTTTTTTACAAACTATTTTTTGCGACCAAAATTGGTTTCGTGAATCGCAGATAAATCTTTCGTCAACTCTGTTAGATTTAAAACAATGTAAACTTAACATTATTTTGCTTTGCGAATATAAGCTTTTTCGAAACGTCGCTATGGCCCTAGTAAATAAATGCTATACAACCACAATAACAATGTAAGAAGATAAGACTATACAGCTGATTACATTCAACACGGCGCCCACAGACCACAACCACAATAAAGCCAAGCTTGACCATAACTGTAGCAAAGCATTGACTTCTTAATTACTTTGAAAGCGGCAGCCACCAATATAAATTACAGCAAACAGTAGCGAGAAATTTTGAAAAAAATATTATGTTTAAAAAAACTCCCAAAAGAATGATTTTAGCACATACATAATACTCCTATATTGCTACAAAAGGCTAGGTACATTTCCAAACATCAGAGTGCCGATATATTGCTGTTCAAACGTTTTTGTTTTTGTATTCAATAATCGAATGTACCTAAATTTAAATTTTTTCTTGTCACACTTATGCTGCTACAATCACATACATTTTATATGCTGTCTTGTTTTGATTTCGAATTCAAAACACATTTCGTGCATTTTGTGTTAGCAATATAGGGGTATTACATATATGGATTTTTGCTTTTATTATCTGTTATTTACTTCCATTTTAGTTTTTATTGACAAAATAAAAAGGATGCCACTCACTGTTTCTTCCCAAAAACAGAATTCGGTTTATTCTGTCTACAAGCGCTTTCGTGATTGACTGTCGTGCCGCTTTGTCGCGCCGAATATAATGACACTCATATGAACATGTGTAAAAAGAATATAACAGATGTGGAGGCTACACCCGTGAATGTGATTAGCCCTTACAATAACTACTCACACATTAACACCGCACCTAAAAGCGCAGCCAACATTATTTTCACATACATAAAGTAAAAAAGAGCACAGATGACATTACTCACAAATAGAAATAGCAATGAAGAGTGCAGTTGGCATTACTCACACATATAAATGGGAGACAACAGCGAATATATGATGAAGCATATGAGAATAGTAAATAAGCAACTAATCGAGACAGCTACTTTCAAAAAATCTAGACGATGTAAGAAGTATGCGACCGAAGTATCTGAGGATATTAAGGCAGCGCAAGCTAAGGTGCCGCAATCAGCTTGATTTTAAACGTTAACGTGAAATACGCTTATAATTTTAATTTTGAAGTACTACGACCAGAGTAGTGAGCATTTGATGAACAAAACATATAAGTATATTTATTCGACAGTTCAGTGATTTTAACGATGGCGCAGAATGATTGAAAATTAAATCAGTAATTTATTTCTTAACATTATAGACTACAACTCCGTACAATGTAAACCAGAAAAATCTTACTACTTCGCAGTTAGAGAAATCAAAAAGTTTGCATGGAAACTCGTTTTTATATCAAACGTTTTACTCTTCTGGCGTATTGAATTAAATAGCGTTACACTGAAACGGCGACCCTTTTTCAAAAAAAAAATTCCTAATCGTTCCGAGACATAGAACCGGCTACAAAAGAAACCATGAATAGTAAGGTAAATTACGGACTGAACCAACCACAAACATATCCTATCATGGTTCGGTCAAATTAAAATACAAAAAAAAGTTCACCCCCTTTGTCTCAATTTGCGGATCATATTGGTCAGAAATTGTCGGTGGAATTAAGCAATGAAACCACAAATCTGGAGAATTAAAATGAGGTGCCATGCCATTGTGTGCTGTCATCACTTCTGTGTAGTTTCTACATATCGAAACTGCCTTCACCACCACAAGGAGTATTATTGTCTTTACCTAGCACTGCAAAATTATAACAACAGGACGTGGCCTCTCAACAGATGAATCAGTCTTCAAAAACCGTTCGCTCTGAAAGGCGGCTCCAGTTACTATCATACCACAGCGGCCTGCCGTTCACGTATTCCATTCCCAATACAACGACTCCAAAGTAATTTTGATATCACTACAAAAAATGTAATTCTGTACAATTATACTAAACTTTTTCACACTGCACTTTCTTGGTATTAAGTTTGAAAGTACATTTTTTTTTGTGTATCGAAGAAGTAACTTGCTAGATATGTAGATCCGGCGTAGATCAAAATATTGTTCTGAGTTTACATGGTGTGATATTGGTATTTCTGGTTGGGCAAACGGCTAGAATCCAGCAATGGTTTTTTCAATGTCATTATATTCCATATATCACTTGCAACTAACTTTAAAACAGGAAACCTGCTAATAATCAATATTTTTTATCACGTCATTTTGACATCCATTAGACCTGAATCGCACGCCTCTCATATTTTAACTGCATAGATCGGTTGTATATATAGATGCATCCCATACAACCGATTGTTCAGATAAGAAACTTTTCACAATTTCTAAACCATTTTAACAGCTTGACTCTTCAAACTTCAGCATATGCCTCCGTATATAACATATTTTGTTGCCTCAAAAAATCATGGAGATCGGTGGTGTATATAGTTCATACCCCATTTTAACCCCCGGTAGCTTCAAATTTCACCAAATACTCACGTATACGTTATATATTTTTTCAGATAAGTGATTTGCAGGCATGACTTTCTCATGCAGACCACAAGAAACGTGAAAATTTGCATCCTCGCACAAAGACCGATCTATTTTTAATTGCTTATCTATCGAAAATATTGGCTGATATTGCACGGCCGAAGATAGTCCTTGCTTGTTTCTCTCTAACACAAAGCATAATGGTTGCCATCGAATCATCAATATATTGAAATTTATTATACCGTGTCGCTGATGCAATATCAAATTATATTAACTTTTATGTGATAAAATTTTAAACTATTATTTAATTCTATTAAAGTACAACCTATTTATATGAGAATATTTTTATTTTATTGCAGTATTTTAGTATACGGCACTCATACGCAATCAGAATAAAAATGAAAATCAAACTGAAACGCACACCGATTCGTGAACGTGATATGGGTTGATGATATGCTGCAACTACCCCCAACTACATACATACCAAATACATATTTTATATCATTGAATCGCTGGCAAACTGTTTGGCTGTGAGAGTAATATATATACATATATAACAAAAGTATGTAGGATGGTGCTTAAATTTACATGAAATAAGCTTGCTGCGGTTCTTTTCCCCACTTCGACTGTCACACATATCAATTATTCAAAAAGAGCTCATGTAAGATTTATTGGCAAATCGAATGTTTCAATTCCGCAGCTCAATGCTACATGTCCCGAAATGCATGTTTGATTGTACATTTGTACGTAGATGCAATATGATTGAATTGTAATCCCAGCAAGAGCACGAAAATTTACTGGTTTACAACCGTTTCTTCAACCAAATCCTAAAAGCCTATCAGTTTTATTAATTTTATCAAAATGAAAGTTTGAATGTTTGCCCAGATGTACAGGCGTTTGCCTTTGTGACTCAATGACGTCTGGAAAGCTGGACTGACTTAAATAAAATTTGACACGCAGATATCCAAAAGCCTTCAAATGTCTACTTTTGTGGGTGAAAAAGATGTGTCCTTGGGAATTGGATAAAACTTCGCCGACGTTTATATGAAGAGTGGATTGTTGACAGATAAGCATCGTTTAGAAGTGATGGTGAGAGCGAAGTAGCGTGAGCATTGGGACACATCACCCCTAGGCGGTCGGTCCAAAGTAGGGTAGCAGATATCCTGCAAAGGTGCCTCCCTTTCTGCTCATTTGCGGTAGGCCCTTAGGCAGCTCCGTTGGTTAGCTCGAATTTGGAGTTGCATTTCCACCGGATGCAGGACTTTTAGAATGGTATAGGTGTTAGATAGGCTTCCAACACCGTCAAGGTCATGGCGTGTTCACTCACATCACCGATTGGGACCAAACTAAGCGAACCTTAGGGGCTGGTCAAACTTGCTCTGACTCGTATACTATGGTGCATATGTTAGGTTAGGTAGGCCGGCGTCGACAGTTACTACGTAAAACCTTACACTCCCTTTTTGAGAATGTTTTCTTCTGAATAATTTTTAATTGGTTCCCAACTCTATAGCGTCAGCATGGTTTTACAAACCTTCAGGAAACATAGCGCAAAGATATACAATAGTGTAAAAAGGACTACTGGTAATTTGTTCAAATGCGGTTGTCGAGTCTTACACCACATGGGAACAGAAGCTTTTTATATAATATATAGCTGTTTACCCTCAGTATGTATACTTGTCGTAAATCCAAATGCGGTTCCTGGGTTTTGCGCCAAATTTTGGGCCTTCCACATAAAAAACACTTTTCAATAATTGATGTTGTTCTTATTTTTATTTTTGGCCTTTCAAAAGTTATATCAAGAAGAATTTCCGAGCTCTAGGCCACACATATATATTAATAATAGAAATGCAACAATAAGGTGCATTCACAAGTCCCTGAAGATGATTTCTAATTGAAATCGAAATATCGACAAAATAAATAAATACAACATATATGGTAGATTTAATTGCATTTCTATCATTAATATATATGTGTGGCCTAGAGCTCGGAAATTCGTCTTGATATCACTTTTCAATAAAAAATTGTAAAAAGCCACAGAAGAGCACTCTTTTTTTTAGATGACGAACACCGCAAAGATTTAATGGACTTTGATTTTAAAGACCATGATTTAAGGGTATATACCTCGAATAGTCAAACTCTTTTAAGAGCAGGTACGGATGCCCGGATTTTTCGGTTGGATAACGTCATTGTCAAGGCCAAGGGCCGACAACAAGAACATAAAAGACCCACAGGGCCTGGCGGCGCCTACTACAGTGGCCTTATGAACAAAAAAAATTTTGGGAGCCAAGGTGTGTTAAGACACTTCACCGCGAATCACTTTCGTTCACAGCTTCAATCAAGTATCACGCCGCTATTGATGCGGACGAAGAGGACAAGGTTTCCTTCTTGCACCTGATTACCGAGAGCGACCTTCTACCTGACGATGTGTTCGAGCAGTAGGAGCATATTTCCCTCTCATTAAGTACGGCCGCTGCTGACACTATAGCTTTCTAGTGATCCCGCAAAAAAATGGTTCATTAAAGAATGTCGGGATACATGCGAAAAAAAGGAAGCTGCTTATAGGGTCAAGCTACGTACCGGCGCGGCTAGGCGCGGTATATTGGAGCAATATAGTGAGGCTAAGAAGGAAAAGGGACAACTACTTAGAAGGAAAAAACTTTAGGCAGAACGGAGTGAGTGCAATAATGCCCGAAAGTTCTATCAGAAAATCAGGCGGATTACGGAAATTTTTAAAACCGGGGCAGATAATATACGCTTAATACGGAAATATACATTTTGTTTGGTCCCTGATGGCGGAGTAGATGGAAATGATAAATCTTCTTGTATTTGCAAGAGGACGGAGTTATTTTATAGCATAGTTCCTGATTTCTGTCGAGGATTTTAGATTCGTCGTTAAGCAAACTTTTGGTGACTCTGTGGACTCCACCAGTCTATGTGAGTTCCTCACGAACCAGCCAGCTCAACCTTTTCTAACCTACTGCAAGTTGCAACTCTGTTGAGTTGATTTCAAAGGCTTTTCAAGTATGCTTATTTTTAAGTCACTGTCTTCCTTTATTTAAAGAACGGTTTTACTAATTTCTCCGTTTCAGCCTTATTTAGCTCCGGTGTCGGCATCTCTATTTTTATTTCCAAAAGTTGATGTACTTTAAGAGACAAAAAGGCTTACTTGTAAAAATTATTAAATAAATTAAATTAAATTATATTAAATTAAATTAAATTGTTAGCACTATTTGTAAGACATGCCTTAAATTTCCATGTTGAAACCTTTTAAAGCCTTTCATATTTCCGACAGAAGTCAGCAAGACTAACGTTTTGGGATATTGAGATCGTAGAATGATTTTGGGTTACATAAAAGCTGGTAATTTATATCTGCTATGTAGTTCTTATTTAAAAAAAAAAGAGATAATATTGTTAATCCGAGAAAGATATATGTTCACGATATTTGTACAATAAATATCACTGAGAACTTTATAAATATTTGTAAAACAAAAATAATGTTTTGGTTCGCTTTTTCTAAACAAAAATTTCCAAAAATAGTAAGAACTATTCAATGGTACTCAGGAGCCTCACAACATAAATCCTTTTCTTACGCGTACACCAACATAACAAGTAAGGAAGGCTAAGTTCGGGTGTAACCGAACATTACATACTCGGCTGAAAGCTTTGGAGACAAAATAAGGGAAAATCACCATTTAGTAAAATGAAGCTAGGGTAACCCTGGAATGTGTTTGTATGACATGGGTTCCGAATGGAAGGTATTAAAGAGCATTTTAAAAGGGAGTGGGCCTTAGTTCTATAGGTGGACGCCATTTCGGGATATTGCCATAAAGGTGGACCAGGGGTGACTCTAGAATGTGTGTTGTACGATATGGGTATCAAATTAAAGGTGTTAATGAGTATTTTAAAAGGGAGTGGTGATAGTTGTATATGTGAATGCATTTTTGAGATATTGACCAAAATGTGGACCACGGTGACCCAGAACTTCATCTGTCGGGTACCGCTAATTTATTTATATATAAAATACCACGAACAGTATTTCTGCCAAGATTCCTAGGGCGTTTGATTTCGCCCTGCAGAACTTTTTCATTTTCTTCTACTTAATATGGTAGGTGTCACACCCATTTTACAAAGTTTCTTCTAAAGTTATATTTTGCGTCAACAAATCAATGCAGTTACCATGTTTCATCTCTCTTTTCATATTTGGTATAGAATTATGGCATTTTTTTCATTTTCCGATATCGAAAAAGTGGGTGTGGTCATAGTCGGAATCGGCAATTTTTTATACCAAGATTAAGTGATTTGAGATAAGTGCGTAAACTAAGTTTAGTAAAGATATATCGATTTTTGCTCAAGTTATTATGTTAAGGGCAGAGCGGAAGGATAGACGATCGACTGTGTATAAAAACTGAGCGCGGCTTCAACCGATTTCGCCCATTTTCATAGAAAACTGTTATCGTCATAGGAGCTTAGCCCTTACCAAATTTCATAAGGATTGGTAAATTTTTGTTCGATTTATGGCATTAAAATTATTCTAGACAAATTAAATGAAAAAGGGCGGAGCCACGCCCATTTTGAAATTTTCTCTTATTTTTGTATTTTGTTGCACCATATCATTACTGGAGTTGTATGTTGACATAATTTACTTATATACCGTAAAGATATTACAATTTTTGTTAAAATTTGACTTTAAAAAAATTTTTTTTTAAAGTGGGCGCCTTCGTCATCCAATTTTGCTAATTTTTATTTAGCACACATATAGTAACAAGAGTAACATTTCTGCCAAATTTCATCACGATATCTTTAACGACTGCCACATTACAGCTTGCAAAACTTTTAAATTACCATCTTTTAAAAGTGGGCGGTGTAACGCCCATTGTCCAATATTGTACTAATTTTCTATTTTGCGTCATAGGATTAACGCACCTACCAAGTTTCATCGCTTTATCCGTCTTTCGTAATGAATTATCGCACTTTTTCTGTTTTTCGAAATATTTGATATCGAAAAAGTGGGCGTGGTTGCAGTCCGATTTCGTTCATTTTAAATATCGATCTGAGATAAGTGCCCAGGAACCTACGTAGCAAGTTTCATCAAGATACCCCAAAACGTACTCAAGTTATCGTGTTTAAGGTGGGACGGACGGACGGACATGGCTAAATTAATTTCTTTTTTCGCCCAGATCATTTTGATATAGAGAAGTCTATATCTATTTCGATTAGTTTATGTCGTTACAGATTACCGTTATGCGAACAAAGTTAATATAATCTGTGAGCTCTGCTCAGCTGAGTATAAAACTAAAAAAATATAACTGTCATTCTGCCTGACAATGAATATGTTGCGGTGTCAGTTGATATGGATATACACTTACTACGTTTTTTTTTTTAATATTCCCACTGAAACCAGTGTACGACAGACGTAATAGTTATTGAATATTTACATTATCAAAGTAAGCAAATTGCGATGTCACTGAACAAACATCATACGTATATAGTTGTATAAGTATGCATATGGATGTATGTATATGCACGTTTATTTGTGTGCTAATTTCACCATTCATTTGGTATACGTATATTTTTGCATTGCAATGCAGTACACAGAAACTTTCAATTTTATTTTTGTTACATACCTCTTTACATCTATGCATACATTTTGTGTCATTGCTTATACCTTTGCTCGTATATTTTGCGAATCATTTCTGTGATAGTCAGATTTATGTTGCAGCTAATACAGGCATAGACCGATTAACTTGTATTTGTTTTTAGTGGCACACATTAACATTAGGGTGTTCATCATCTTTCAAATTTTGGTTTTTGTTTGTTACATCGCACCAATCATACAAATCATAATAGCAAACTTGGTCTCGCTTCATTTGAGTTTTGTTTTAACTCTTACTTCACCTCTTACTTTTATATTTCTCTTTCTGCAAAATTTTTTTATTCAGTGGGCCCCATGCATGAAAAGCGAGACTCAAGTTGCTAAGTAAAGGATGACTTGTTTGGTTTAGTTCCACAAACAGGTTATTCTCTTTTATGCAAAAGGCCCAGTATTTATGTATGCAGCCATATTATTACTCTACCGCTCCCTCTTCATCTCGTGCTCCGTTTCCTTAAAAATATTCCCCTCTCACTCGTTTTCCCTCTTCGACAATATTTCACACCCTTGTCTCCTTTCGCAGTCCTCCTCTCAGTTCTTCCCTCTCCATTTTATTCTACCTCTAATTCCCCTTATTCCTTCCTTCTCGGCTTCCATCAATGTCTCTCATCCTCTCTCTCCTTCTCTATAAGCATTTCTTCGCTCCTCAACTATTTTTCTCTCTTTATAGCTTTCACTCCCTGGCTCAGGGCATGACTAAAGAAGACTCCTTTTTTTTATAAACCTCCCCTTTTTTAGCTTAAAATGTGTTGGTTAAGGTGAAGATATAGGTTAATTTGTCTTGACTTCAATTTATTTCAATAACTCTTTAGGCTTTTTATTTCAGGGGATGAAATCGATAACAGCCACACACATATGCATAGAAACTCCAGAGAATATGAGATGCAGAGAAGCAAAAAGCAATAAAGAGCGCACATAATTCAGGCATACGAGTATACACGCGTATATACACGCGTATACATAGAATACTTAGTTACTTAATTGGCGCTTAAACATTTAAACGATTAGGGCGTCCAACCAAGTTAATTCAGTCGCTTCTTTTTTGAGTGAACTGGCGCCAATTGGTGACACCAAGGGAATTAAAATCGTATTACGAAACAGAATCGAGAAATAAGTTGGCAACTTTGAGAAACGATAAAAAAAAACTGTTCGAGACGGCTGCTCTCAAACGGTGTAGACCCTGCGTTAAATATGTGAACGGGGCAAACTGATTGTATGAAAGCAACGCAGTCTAAGTGATGGTCAGTCAGTTTATATTAAAAGTTATAAGTGAGTACGAATGTAATTCTAATAGTGAAAAAGTTTTGACATAGTAGTGATGTAAATAGAAAAAAATTTACTACACTGAATATTGCTATTATTCTTTCGACAGTTCAGTGATTTGAATGACAACCAAAGGTGCAGAAGAATCGACAATCCTTCAACAATATGAAAGTGTTCTTAATGGGTGCTGTTGCAATAATCTGGGAATATGTTGACAAAAAACCAAAAGAAAACACACACACATATGAATATACTAGAAGACCCGGCAGATGTTGTCCTGCCCTAAATTTGGCCTATCTGCATACATTTTAATAAGCTTCTTCCGTCTTACTCTGCTTTTCCCCCTCTTCACTTTTTCCTAATCATTTTATTCACTCCTTCTTCCGCCTTTCCCCTTCATCTATCTCCATCTTCATCTCATTCTACCTCTATCTCTTTCTCAATCTCCTTCTCTCTTTTCTCTTCTCTCAATTTCTTCTCATTCTTCTGCATCCCTTTTGCCTGTCCCAGAGGGTGGTATGTATTTTATTCCAGTCCCAGTCCCAGTCCCAGTCCCACCAAGTCTCATTCCCAGTCCTAGTCCTAATCCCAGTCCCAATACCAGACCGTCTCTGGATAATATATTACTCTGTACTAAAGCACTCATCAACTGCTTTCATTTGATATCCATATTGTATAAACACTGTCTAGGCATTCACCACCTTTTGACCTATATCTCGAGACCCTAGTCACCCAGGGGTATGAAAATTACCCTCTGCACAACTAACGACTCTCCTGAATTAAAAAAAATGTCACAGTACCTCTAAATCGCGGGCCCCCTCAGAAACCCCGCCCCCTGCACCCTCTCGGCGGGCCTGGTGATGTGCTATAATTGATATCATTCGCTATAATATTTTTTATTGATAAGCACGTAGTTTAATTAAACACCAACCAATTACACGGAAGTATATCCGCACCACCTGAAAATATGAGTGCCACTGCGTATACGTAACATTTTATTATTACGTATAAACAAATAAAAAAATGTGCAATAAAATAATATTGCGACTATAAACTGAGATATAACCTATCCTATATCTCAAGTTAGATCAAACTACACACGGGATGCAAAACAAATTCAAAATCGGTTCAGTAGTTTAGGAGTCCATCGCGCCCAAAAATGTTGTGACACGTGTTTTTTATATATTAAGATATGTGTAATATATATATATATATATATAATACATATGTTAAAATAATATAAAAATTGTGTAAATTAAAAAAGCTTAAAAAATTAAAATAAAAAGAATTAAAATAAAACAGAATAAAATAAAAAATTAAAATTAAATTAAATAAATAACGTATGTTAAAATAGTATAAAAAAAGTATAAAAATAAAAAAGTTTAAACAAATCAAAATATAATGAAATACAAATAAACTGAAGTAAAAGGAAATAAAACAAAATGAAATAAAATAAATTTTATACATACAAAACCAAGTAAAATGAAAGAAAATATAATGAATTAAAGAAATAAAATTAAATTAAGATAAAATAAGATAAGAAAAATAAAACAAAATTTAATTAAATTAAAATAAATGAAATTAAGTAAAAGAAAATAAAATAAAATAAAATTATTTTCTCATCATTTTGGGCCTTAGATTTATAAATTTTAAATATTTAACGATCTCGAGGCCTCGATAAATAAAATAAAATAAAATAATATAAAATAAAAAAATACAATAAAAAAATTAAATAAAATAAAATTAAATAAAATAATAGAAAAAATCTATATAAAATAATAAAAATAAAATTAAATTAAATTACTGGTTCGAATCGAGCTCAAACAATCGAGCGAAACAAAACAGAATAATTTTAATAATTATTAATTATATATATACATTTGCTAGCCTTTTACCAATTTAATAAATTGATTTTAGTCAACATAATTAATGTGTGGTGAAATGCTCGAGTTCACAGCGAACAAACACACATACTTTTATTTTTTTTTTTTTTTTTGTTGGAAAACTGTTATTTTTTATAAATAATTTTAGTTACTATTTTTTATGAAGAACTAAGGAAATCAATTAAATTTTTAACCGCAAATGGCAGATATTTCCATGGACTGATTCGTTTTTGGTTCATCGCAGCGCAAACAACAATTATCGACATTATTTCATGAGATTTACCCATGTGATTTTGCAGCTTGAAAATCTTAAAAGCTTCAATTGGTATACATTCTTATTTTAAACTAGCAAAAAAAAAAAGCTTCGAAAATAATAGACATCCTAATGCTTTTTAAGAGCACCACTACCCACGCTCATTCCAAAACAGTATTTAAACGCTTTGTATGAAAGCAAAATGGTTAGTCAATGTAAGGCAAGTGTATTAGTATGTATAAAGCAACAGTAACCAGGTGTGACAGCCGGAAAAGTAATATCACTTGTGTATCATTATTCTGAGAAAAGTAGAGCATATCGATTTGAAAGCAGCAATTTATTTCCTGTAATGTAGTAGAAAATACTGAATTGAAGTTTTTATTTATTTGAGAAGGTAAACAGCTTTGCGGTCCTTAGCAATCGGATGCACGAACATTTTCCAACAAAAACTTGATAGAAAAATCTATACGATTCTTGTAAATAAGCTATTTTATTATATGCTCACGTTATATCTTATATCAATAACACATATGTATATTAGGGTGGCCCTTATTTTCCAAAGTGTTCCGATTCTGGATCTCACCCCCTAGAAATATGCGAATAGCCTAACAACTAGAATATACAAAGTTTTAGGTCAATCGGGAAAGGGATAGAGGTGGCGCAAAGAGCTTGAAGTCCTGAAAAATTACGAATTTTTACAATTTCTTAAATTTGGTCATCCCTACTTCATTTGTTATGGGTGAAACGTAATTTATCGTATCATTACTAAATTTTAGAGATACTTGGCTTTCAAGTAAATCTAAAAGGACAAAAATTGGTCAAATAATAATAAAGTTATAAAATAAATGATGCCTTAAACACGGTGTCATTACTTCAAGAATGTGTATACGTAAATGAGTTTGTTTCAAATTTATTTATTATAATTTTTTTTTGAAAATACATTTTTAAAACATATACATATATCTTGTGAAACTTTAGTTGACACGTATATAATATGATATTATTTCCATGGATCTAATTAATGATGATTTAGTATGTGATTCAAATTGTTTTTTGTAATCAGTTAGAAATTGTAAAAAATATTGTTTTCCTTGTTCGTCATTTGTAAGTATTCTATTATATTCTTCCAAAATCTTTGCTTCCCGTTCTGCTGTGTCGTTAACTGCTTTTATATTTATAACAGTATCCTTAGCTTTTTTATAGGTTCCTGTATCCCCCCAGTATAGTGGATCTACCTCCAGAAATAGAGATGATATTCCAAACCGACCATAAAAATCAATTGTATTTCCTGTTACAAAATCGTGTAGTTCTTTTTTTATGAATTTATTGATTTCACTGGGCCTTAGGTGTAACCCCTTTAAATTTTCTGTTTGCTTGTCGCAGTTGCCTATGCTTTTGATTTTTCCACAATCTTTTTCTTCATGGTACAAGAGACGTCATCATCGAACAATGCGAATGCAATACATTCTTCAGACAGGTGCCATAGGTGGTTACAAAACTTTTTTATTGCAATGTCATATATTTTTTTATTAGCATTTCTGTATTTATAAATTTCTTTAATAAAAGTCTTGAAGAGGTGGTCTATGAGGATTGGTACAGTAAAACCAAAGCTTAACATAGAATTGTATAATAAACGCACACATACTTGCTATCGAATTCTCTTCATACT